>NC_080052.1:17391238-17586379 GCF_026212465.1 Amaranthus tricolor
TCCCAACAAATAATAAGATAGGAGTGGTAAAAGAATTGAAAACTAAACATTTTCCAAAATTTATACAAATGTAATATTTATAGTATATTGCCTACAATTAACCCATATAAATTAATACTCCCTCAAGTTCACTGAAATGGGACATTCACTTTTTGACACTATTCCCTTATTACTCTTAATTTGTATTTTGTTTGTAATCTATAAGTTAAAATATAGTCAAGTGAGATATTGTTTGATTCATCTCAATGCAAATAGCGTGAAAAAGTATAATAAGAAATATTAAGTATTGAATAAGTGTATAGGATAGCGTGAAAAAGTAAATGTCTCATTTTCAATGAATTAGAAAGATGTATCACTTTTCATAGATAAATTTTTAGGATCGATTATCATCTAATCCTCTCATTTCCTTTTACTATCTTATCACAACAAAAATTTTAAAAATAATAGCTTATTGCATTTGGAACAAATAGTGTAAGATATGTACAAAATTTGTCAATCACAAATAAAGCTCCCCTAATTATCAAATAGCTTCATTTTAGCAGCAATCAACACGTCTAAAAAGCATAGTTAATTACAACAAATTGTGACATGATTCATATAAGCTAACAGGGGCGAAGTTACATGGGCCGGGAGGCCCGGTTGCCCTTGTCAAAAATTCAATCTTTTATATTCTTTGTTTTGGCTCCTTTTATTAATAAGTATAAGATAAGAAATATAGTTTGAAAGTGCAAAAATATAACTAGAATTACTATATGACTCAATGGTAATAGATTTGTAAAGGGATCAAATAGAAATTTGAACTTATTTTAGTGCACGTCGTGATCCTGAACTTTCAACTTTTTCATATGGTGAACAAAATGTAAAATTCTTTGTTAATTCAAGTACTCATTTCGAATAGATTTTTCAAAAAAGTGCTCCATAAGGATGATTGGGGCATTTGTTTTTATGTAAAAAAGTTGTTATGATGAATAATAATAATATAAAATCACTAAAATCTTAACGTTTTGTCTACCAATTGGAAAATTTATAAATTTAGGTCCCCATGCGTATTCAAACGTGTTTGTCCACCACGTGAAAAAGCCAAAAATTCGAGGTCACTACATGAAATTTCCCAATTTATATGATATGTCATTACTCTTTATCTTTCATAATTTTACATTCATCATTGTTAGTGTATGTTGATATTTTTGCTATCCTAAGTTTAATAATATTTTTTTGGAGACTTACTAGGCGAATATTAGAGTCAAAAACATTTAATGTTTTTCAAAATGGATAATCTTAAAAAAGCTTTAAGTCTATTTGTTGATTAAAACTTTTCATATGATTCAAGTTAATTAAGTCTATATAATTTAAAATTTTTCATAATTTAATTAACTAAATTTTATACATAGTAAATAATTTATTTGTATGTCGATTATTTGTATGTCCACCAATATTCAAAATCTTGACTTCGCCCAAGCTAATTGTTTTGGCATGTAAAAATTTAGTTTTTGCGGTAATCAGTAATAATCTATATGAGATCAGACGAATATAAAAGTTCCTGAATTTGCCACTGTTTTTATTAGTAAAAGTCTATTAAAAAGGTTTTTATTTTCAAATCTATGGTACATCACTATGAAATCAATATGAGATCGGAGATTGAGCAATGAGCATTGTCAATCTCAGCCTCTATATATAGTTTAAATTGCACTAAAAGAACAAATCAATCTAACTATAGACATCAATCATAAATCATAATATACCTAAAACAATAATAATAATAATAATAATAATAATAATAATAATAAGAATATTATTATTATTATTATTATTATTATTATTATTATTATTATTATTATTATTATTATTATTATTAATTAATAATATTATTATTATCATTATTTTTTTGAACAAAGAAAAAATTTTCAATGAATAAACCAACTCTTTTATAGCGCATTAGTATGCAAATAAAACCCATCTTCTAAAAAGTTAAGGGTTGAACCATTTCACTCTTTATATGCATAAAGAGAGGAAAACACCTCAAAAAGAAAAATAAGTTTATACACACAGGGGACATTTGTCAACAAAAATGATAATAATATTTATTATACGAGTAAATTAGGAAACAAAATAAAAGATAGACAAATATATAACACATTTTGAAACACGATTTGGTGTTAAATTTTAGATTTAATGCTATATTAGGTAATATAATAAATGTTTATATGATTAAACAATTATAATATATTCTTATTTACAATTTAAAATTGATTTTATCTTTAATAACAAACCTTCTGTAGGCGTCTGTTAGCTAGATCTTATTAATAATAATAATAATAATTATTATTATTATTATTATTATTATTATTATTATTATTATTATTATAATGATAATTATTATTATTATTATTATTATTATTGTTGTTGTTGTTGTTGTTATTAGTATTTTATCATAAAAAAAGGGGGCTTATTATTATTATTATTATTATTATTATTATTATTATTATTATTATTGTTATTGTTATTATTATTATTATTAATATTATTACAGCTAGTCTCTTAAGAGACCGTCTCTTTGAGAGACATATTTAAGTCTAGCCCATTAAAAGATTAATGCCTATTTATCATATTTTTACTGCCTACTTATATTATTTTTGATGCTACTTACGTATCATTAATATCTATTTTCAATATTATAAATGTAAACTTACATTATTCTTAATGTATACTTATAATAATTTTAAAAATATATAATAAGCTGACCCAATTAAAAATAGTCCAACAATAAGAATTTGTGTTATTATTATTGTTATAACCCACACATATATGGTAAGTTATCTTCATAATCCTTTAAAAAAAGATTACTAGTATTTAGTTGATATGAGGGTCATTATTATCCAAAAGAGGATAGAAAATCACAAAAAAGAGGTAGAAAATCCGTTTACAATAGAAAGCATATATACTAATAAATCTCAAAAAATCTGATCCAGCCAAGCAATACTTACAATGGGGTGGGTGGGTGAATTTCAAAAGCTTTAAAAAGGGGTAAAAGATTGAATCAAGTCAAAGTCAATTTCTCATTTTTTTTTCTTTAAGATTTTGAAACTTAAAGAAAAAAAAAAAAAAAAAAAAAAAAAAAAAAAAAAAAAAGGGCAATGGAAAATTACTTAGGTGATGAAACAAACAACAACAATAACATGAAAAACAATTCATCTTCTTGTAATTCAAAAAAGGGAAAGAGTTCAGAGAAAACAAAACAGCCTCAAAGAGGTCTTGGTGTTGCTCAATTAGAAAAAATTAGGTTACATACCCAATTGGCTAGTATGGGCATCTATCCTAACCCTCAACTTTCTTACCCCGATACTTTTTTTAGTTCTTCATTTCAGGTTCTTTTTTTTCTCTTTTTTAATCTTTACATTTAATTTTTTTCTTGCATTATGAATCATCATCTATTTTAGGCTTTTTCGGCTAAATTTATGACTTTTTTTTTTTATTTTGTGTATTTTTACAAAAAAATATAATCATGTAGCAGGTTCCTGAGGAGTTGAGGATTCAAGCTGAGTATCAAGCAGCATTACAGCAATCATCCACGGGAGGAGTACCGCCTTCATTTTGTTACCCTTCGGTGCCGCCTTCATATGCTTACCTGTACCATCCCAATAACTACATGGTATTTTTTTTTTATTACCGAGTAGAGTAGTGGGGATAGGACTGGGTGAATCAAACTCAAGACTTTACCTGAAAAATATCATTTTTATTTTAATTGAAACTAGATTTAATTATCAATTTATTCCTGTGAGAATTGGGGGAATTTTTTTATAAAATTGAGTTCGACTAAATTAAAAAGGATTAACGCAAAAATACTAAGAAATAATATTTAGTGTTAGTGTTATTATTTTTATTCTTTTTACTTGATTAATGGATACCAAAGCAAAAATTTTCATAAAATATATGTTAGATTAAATTCAAAATTTGATATTGTAATTAAACTTTGTGGCAAGAATAGATGATATTCAAGTTTTATAATTAATTTACTGAATTATTTAGATTTTTTTATATCTCAAAATCAAATTGTCTCATTTTGCAATGATAAACGTTTTGGCTTGGTAATATAACTTTAACTATAAAAGAAGATTTTTATTAACAATTTCTCATTATCACCTAATAACATCTAGTGGAATACATTTGAATGAATTTTATTAAGAAAATAAGATAATTAAAGTAACACCGTTTGAGAGATTATAGTCATAGTAGATTACAATATATTTTTAAAATCCTGTAAAAATATGTTTAAAGTAAAAATGGCATCTGTATAAACTTATTGTGAAAGAGTGTAATATTAAATTAGAGTAAATTTCCTAAAAACTTTTTTATACCATATATATTTATTGGAAAATAAAATCTTATTAAATTGAATTATAAATAATATTGCAGATAGGAATGGAAAATCGTATCGAAAGGGGAAGCGACATCAGATATGCTGAATCCCAGCCATGTAATACAACGAGGTATGCATTGTTCTTTCTCAAATTAATTAGGATTTCATACCATATTTGTTCAGATCTAAAATTAAATATTTATATTTTATCTCAAATAAAAAAAATTTTCCAAGTAAAGTTTTTTAAAATACGTGCTGAAAGTATTATACTAAAATATACTTCAACCGTTTCTTAATGTTTTTGTCGTTTAGAATATTCTACTTTTGAGAGTTAAAATTGATTAAGATTTTTAAGACACATATAGATATAAAATATATCTATGTGAGATCTCGTTAGATTCGTCTTAATGTATTTTTTTTACTATATATTTTTTATAATTTTTTATGATGTGCATTTATAGATAAGGGAAATTCCACGTGGTAGTATCGAACTTTCATGAAACACCAATGGTAGAACTTTTGTAAGATTTTTCCACATAATTGCATCCAATTTACACCTTATTTAACTGTCGTAGCATTTTCCGTTAAATTATTGTCAATTGCCTTTTAATTCACCTTTTTGACGTTTCTACTCTTATTAAGTGTTGATTGATGTCTTTATAATTTGCCCTAAACCATTTTATGCTCTCAAATGTTTATTTCACCATTTTGACGTTTAATTCATCAACGCTCTCAAATGTTTAAGGCAAATTATAAAGACAAGAGTCAACACTTAATAAGGATATAAACGTCAAAATGATGAATTAAACGAAAATTAATAAGAATTTAATGGAAAATGCTACGGCATTTAGATAAGGCATAAATTAGATGCTACCATGTGAAAAAATCTTACAAAAGTGCTACCACTGGCGTTTCATGAAAGTTCGATGTTACCATGTGGAATTTCCATATAGATAATTAAGTCTCAAAATTTACTTTTTAAAACTGTGCAAAAAGTAAACGAGGTGAACAAAAAAGAATGGAGGGAGTACTTGAAATTATAGATTATTTTTGTGGTTAAGGGTTTTTTAAATCACAAGTTGTGATATATAAAGGTTTAATTCTCATCATACACAGAAATAATTAATTATCTATCTCTTCATATAGTACTAGTTTAGAAGTCTATGCAATGCACGGAGTTTAGTAAAGATATATAATGCAAGAAAAAAAACCCTTTAGTTTAAGAAAAGTATGTAAATACTACATATTTTAATAAAATAATTACTTAGGATAATATAACTTATTAAAATATTTAATCTAATTTAGCTCCTAAATTTGACTAAAAGAAAATTTTTGTGGTCTTCTAAAATTCAATGAAGTAAAAAAAATGATGTATGAATGAATTAAGCTTATTTTGAGTCGATTTAATCTAATTTATTTGGTTATAATTTTGAACTAATTTAAACAACATTTAATAATTTAAATAAATATTTTTTTACTTACGAATAAATTTTTTTTAAACAATTAATTTCTTAAAATTTTTATTTAGTGTAAAGAATTAATATAATGAAATCTTTTAATAATTATCTTATTTAGTTTTGATTTATTGAGGAAACTAAATTTCCACGCAATTAATTATGGCCTTTACTAAAAAAACTTACTTAATTTAACTTTAAATTTATTAAGGAAAGCTCTAAGAAGCCGTCATATGTTATTTTTTAGTTCTTTTATTAGTATTTATGATGATATGATTATGATATGATTATGATAAGTTAAATAAATATATTTTTGAAAAATAACTTTTTACATGCGGATATAATGTTTTTTTAACCAATTAATTTCTTAAAGATTTTTATTTTGGTTTAAAGAATTAATGTAAAGAAATCTTTTAATAATTATCTTATTTAGTTTAAATTTATTGAAGAAAATAAATTTCCACACAATCAATTATAGCCTTACTAAAAATACTTACCTAATTTAACTTTAACTTTATTTTGGAAAACTTTAAAAAGTCATCATTATATGTTATTTTTCATTTATTTTATTAGTATTTATGATGATTAGTGTAACCTACCCTAAAAAAAATAAATAAATAAAATAAAAATGTTACTTATTTTTGTATTATCCCTGTATAATAATTAGGTTGAATCCTAATGACAACTTTTACATGGTCCGGGAGACCGAACAACTGCCTCCTCAACCAGCAGGAATAATTACTAGGCATCTTTTAAGCAATGTTGAGGTATTCATATTTTCGTTTTGAAATATTTTCTAAGCATTAAATTATAAATCAATTACTGATTTTCCAATTTTAAATTTCATGCATAAAATCTTTTTTTTTTTCTACAGAAAAACCCTAGTAGCAAGAGTTTTAACGAGGCGATGAACTTTAGCAACCCAAATTCGGAAGCAAGTGGAAGTGGTTTAGATGTGGATTTGGAGCTTAAATTGTAATAATCTCAGTTAATTTTTAGGTTATTAGCTTAAGTTGGCGAATCGCCTTGTAGATTTATAATTAATGTTATTTATTTACATTAAAAAAAAATAATAATAAAAAAATAAAAAATAAACACACAGATATATAGTAGATAGGGACATCAAACATTAATGTTATTTCATCTACATTATTTGTACTTTATAGTTACACACCTTTAAGATGCAAATAAAACCATTTTCTTGATAAAACTTGGTTATGAGAAATCAAATTTTTTATTATTGCAATAATATTTATTATTTGTTATTTATCATTAATTTTTCAAATTCGACCGACTTAAGTTGATAATTAGCATTATAAGGTGCAAGTATATGCTAGATCTAGGATTAGACAAACCAAGAAAAAAAGTTAATAAGTTAATTAAGGTTAACTGTTAACTTTATATGATTTATAAGCATTTCAATGTGTAAAACAGTTGATTAATTTTGCTAAAGAACTAAACAGAAGTATTATTCACTCTAAATCTCTTAAAACAGTTGGTGCGAAACATGACCCGTTGTTATACTAGATTAGTGATAGGACATCATTAATGTTAATCAAACAGGTTTCAGAGATAAGCATAATCTGCTTGGAGCGAGGTACCTGTTTTTTTTGGTAAGATGGTAAGATAGGACCATTCTACATTCTAAGTGAATCGTTTGTTTTTTCTCTTCAATTTACACTCTCAATTAAATCTAAATATGCATAAAAAAATACTATTGACAATCTCGAAAATATATTAAATTCCTTCGTTAAAAAATTTCATTATCTCTATCTTTTTTAAGTCATTCCAATTAAAGCATTACTCTGTTCATCCCACTCAATTTGCGTCATTTTCGATTTTACTCTTTCTTAATGATTTTACCCTATTTTTTATTTTGAGACGTAGGAGATACGTTACCCTGTTCATTGCAAAGGCTCATTAGGATCATCTTTGAGATACCAACAAGGGTTAGATCTCGAAAAGGTTTGATTCTTACTCTGTGAACGTATTTGGATGCAAGGGACTAGCGGGGGATTGAACCTTGCAAATACCCCATCAACTAAGAGTCTTACACTCCAACTAGGAGGGTAGGAAAGGATTGATGGATGTAGGAAATTGTTCCTCCAGGTTTTGGCCTTCACACACGAGGTTGAGGAAGGTGAAAATCTTGGAGGCAATCTCATGCCTGATTATCAAGGATCAAATTACTCTTTATTTTATTTCCTACTTACCTCTGGTCAACCAAAAAAAATCTAAACCTCCATCATATGAACAAGTGATCAGTTAACCCATTGGGCTTCTTTATTTGTTATCTTCATGGTTGTAGTAATAGTTTAGCCCATTACCCATCTTTCATCACATATACCCTTAACACCTAATATGCCCTAAGTCCCACACCACACTACTCGTGGACACAGTGGCGAATTCAGGATTCGGAGTCTCAGGGGGCACCAACTAATGGACGAATTTCGATAGAGTATCATTTGTAAAATTAACAACTATTTTACCCTTATTTGATAAAATTTTAAATACGACATACCATAAAAGAAAATGGAACAAAATAAATCAACTGGGTTAATTAAAAAAATGAGAAAAAATGAATAAATAAGACAAAATTACTAAAATAAATCATACTATTTAATATTTTTGCTGCTAAATGAAAAATGACAGTCTAACAGCCATTTGCCAAATGCAGCAATCTTATTGGTTAAATAAATTTGACGTAGCAAAAAAATTTTCAAATATAATCTGCAAAAAAATATATATTTTTTAAAAAAATTAGATTGTACTATTACCAAATAAACACTAGTGGAAAAAAACGTATTTGCTGCTTATTATTTGCTGCGGTTATTGTATATACGCAGCAATAAATAGGAAAAAGAATAAGAAAAAAAAAAGCCAAACAATTGCTGCGGTTTTTGAACATAACCGCAGCAAATAATCAATTGCAAGCTTAATTACTGCGGTTAAGCTTGTGACCGCAGCAAATAACCGTTACTCAATTACCTTAATTGCTGCGGTTAATTTGGGGCCCGCAGCAAATACGTTTAAAGCACTTGAAAATTATGTCAGCAGCATTAATTGCTGCGGTTTATCTCTTTGACCGTAGCAAATAGCATATTAAAATGGCATTTTCATAAAATAAAACCCTTAAGCTTCTCTTTCATTACCACAAACAAACACACGCACGCGAACAACAGTGCTTCTTCAAACTTCATCTTCATCAAACTTCATCATCTTCTTCATTGAAAAAACATCGAACATTATCAAACTTCTTCAAGAAACTCAAATCAAGTGCAGCAGCCATGGCCGCCTTCTTCACCTCGATTCTCTGAACAACACAATAACAATATTCCTTCTTGCCTTCGATTTTCGAAGAAATAAGGGGTAGTTGGGTTCCCTTTGATTGCTGGGGCGTGAATTTGAAGCAAACAATCAACTTCTTGTTCTTCCTTTGAAATAGACGCCCAATTCTTCCTGCAAATTATGGTAATTGTTTTATCTATTCAATTCTTTTGTAAAGCGTAAATTTTAACCTAATTTTACTGAAATTTTGGGTTTTAGTGATTGATATTAGTTACTGAACGTTCGATTGCGAACCTTTGTGGTTATCCGCTGTGCCCCAATTTGTTGCCAAAATACCCTAGAAAAGTTCCAAGTCATTATCGAATTCTTCCATCAAAGGTGAGATAAATTCTTCGTAGATAAATAATTTCGATTGTTGAATTGTATTGTTGCTGGACGTATTCAATTTATGGCTGCGCATTACAGGATTTGAACCAGAGAATGCCAAGCCGAATGTGCAAACTGATTCAGTTCCAAACGAGATTGACTAAGGTTACTGTCATGTCCAGTGAAGATACTACTAGATCCACGAAGGTTTCGATTGACTTTAAGCTAAATAAATTCTGTTGTTTGGTATTGTAGTGTTTTGCTGTTGGTGTTTGTTTTTGGGCATAGCTCCTACTATTTTGATTGCAGCTACATATTTCTATTGTTGTGCCCTTTATTAGGTTGAGTAGTTGGTTTTAGAGTAGGTGGTAAGTGTTGGTTTTGTTTAGGTTTGAGAGAATTGTTAGTAGTTTTAGCTTTAAATCTTAGTGTTCCGTTGCAAATATATTGATTGGAGTCTAGCTAAGGTTTGGGTTGTCTGTTGCTCTGCCGTTGACTGCGGAGAAGGAACACAAAGAATATCCTTTGTATTTCAATGGGCCAAAGCCATTTGCGTGTACGGTTAAGGCTGGAGAGATGTTATACTTGTAAGTCCCTCTTATGCTCATTCATGTCATCGTGTTTCTTCCTTTAGAATGTCAAAATTTTTATTTACAACTTGTCTTGTGAAAGCATGTATATAAACAGTTTGAACTAGTTTTCTCTAATGATCGCCCAATGACCACCGAGGGTCTCTTGTTTTCCACGCAGAGAGGTCTTTGTTTCTGGATTGTGGTTGTGATTTAAAGGAAGAGTTTTCGTACTGCACATGTAGGAAGGTTTCCGGCGACGGTAATTTGGGTTATTGGCTGTATAAATATCGTATGTTACTTGGACTCGGAACTCATATCCCACACGTGTACGTGTCCAAGTGTCAGACTTAACTAATGAAATCACTCGCAAAGGGAGTTTTTTTTTTTTAATTCCACAGGCTACTTTTTGGGGAAGGGGTTATTGGCACGAGTGCTTTATTGTTCTCTGTTATCCATTTTGGAAAGATCTTTTAGGCAGTTAGGCTGGTGTCTAATTCCTTTGATCTCGTTTGGGCACTTGAAAGATGGTGGTACATTATTTAGGATGGGTACATAACACATGCATTTCTACGGTTTTGGTATGCTAGATTAGCATCAGTTATGCCAAGAATCAATTGTTGATTGATATTTGTGTTTAGAGTATATGAGACGGTTGATATATTATGGGGTTGTTGTAGCAAAAGCTTGGTAGTTGGAATGCTAAACAAAAATGGGCAAAAAGGAACTGCAATGGGAATGTTTCTGGAGAGGAGGTTTACATGAATTTTGACCTTGGAGGCTATGATCGGTATTGCTTTGGCAAACCAGAGTGCCTAAGAAGGCTATGATTCTGGGAACCAGTACACCTGAAAGCATAACTTTTCTGTAATTAGTATATCAGCATATCGCTCGGCTAGAGTAGTACCCAGAAAAAGAAATTAAAAAACGCTCTGCTTAAGATAGTAAACTATATGCAAAACATTGGTGTTAATGACGTGATTGGTACTGTAATAATTTGGAGCGTGTGGATTGATTATGGAAGTAAGAACAACGTGCAACTAGTGCTGTTATGATTCTTCACGCTCAAATTTGGCCTCAATATTGAAACTTTTAAGTGTATGTTTTTACATTAAATGTTTTGTATAATATTAAATAATGTTGAAATTTATGCAATGGCATCATGTATTAGATCAGTTTTACTTTAAATGTCTTTGGCAGTGTATATCTTTGTGGCTGTGTGAGAAACAGAGAGGGAGAGAGGGAGAGAGAGAGAGACTACTTGGTGCAAAAATACAGTAACGGCCGCGGTGCGATAACGGATACGGAATTACGGTAACGACGGTTGCTAGATAAATGTATTAGATCAGTTTCTTCCGTTGACTGCGGCTACTACGCGCTGAAGTTTACGGACGATATTATAAATTCCGTGAAGGACTTTAGAGTCGAAAATATAGATGCCGTAAGTATTTGTTACGTTCTTAATTAAATATATTGTTGGTAAAATCTAATGTTTCTATATTAATCTTTTATTTTAATATTATATATAGGTTTTAAAAGACATTCCGAGGGAAACACGCCCTTTGAGAAGTGAAGAGATGCGCGAATTAAAAGACAAGATTGCCGTGTATCTTGCTAATATTTGTCCTTGATAAATTGTAATTAGTATAGATTATTTTTTATACTTTAATGTATATATATATATGTACGTACATAATATTATATTATATATACGAGCGAGAGTTTATTATTACAAAGAGATTAATGTTGATTATCTGTGATTATCATTGGATTAATCACTGTTATTACATTGTATTATTATTGCATTATTATAAGGATAAAACGGAAAATGAAAAAAAAAATTGAAGTATTTGCTGCGGTTTTACCCTGACCGCAGCAAATAATGCCCTGTTATTTGCTGCGGTTTTGCACTGACCGCAGTAAATAATGCCCTGTTATTTGCTGCGGTTCTGCCCTGACCGCAGCAAATAATGCCCTGTTATTTGCTGCGGTTTTGCCCATGACCGCAGCAAATAATGCATTTTTGGCTGCGGTTTTTAACCGCAGCATTTAAAATTGGCTATTTGCTGCTATCACTATTGCTTGGGGCCAAAACCGCAGCAAATAATGGCCAAAAAACCGCAACAAATGAGGTTTTTTCCACTAGTGAAATTTGTTGGAATACAAAGAGATGGTCAAATGCAACAAGAGGGGGGGAGGGATAATTGTTGTGTATTAAGATTTACTACGTTTTTGCTCGAACTTGCGGAATTTTAACGAACAAAATAAAACTTAAACTTAAGAAGCAAGAAATAAAAGGAGACAAAGATTTTACATGGAAACCTTCTTGGCCTAATAAGAAGGAAAACCACGACCCCCCGGGATTTCAAAATTCTCACTATGTTTTAGGCAATCAATTACAATTACATAAAACAACGTTTGCTTCACTTGAAGCTTCTCTACTCTAGGCCTAATTCTCTTTCTCTATTCTCCCTTTCTCTTTCTCTTCTCACGTTTCTTTTCTCTATTCCCTTAGACTTCCCACAAGTCTAATTACAACAAGTCACTCAACAACCCTTACAAGGCCAATTCTCAAGAGGATTACAATTAAAATAATTACTTAAGAAAAATATAATAAATTAATTGGCATTTAAAAATTGAAAATATTTTTCTTAATTTGATCTCCCTTTTATGGACACTCTTGAATACATTTTGATTCGAGCAAAGTCCCTCCTATTTATAGTGGAAACAGCCGTCAGTTTCCACAAGCTTAACGTCCACTATCTCACACGATTTTAGTGAAAATGGTAGTGGGTTGCTAAGAATAGAATCCGGTTGCCCTTTGCTAAAAATAGAAGACGGTTCCATCATGCTAAAAATAGCATAGGAGTCAAAAACAAAGATCCTAATAAAAAGGAGATACTTTTTCAAAGGAATATTCTTAGGCTATTTTTAGATAACCTAACAATAGATTTGCCAACTAGCTTACTAATTAATCTAAGCAACTGATTTAATTATTTATCCGTTTACATCAACATAAAAACAGAAAATTAAAATAACTACAATTATCCAGTCGATGCTATTCTCCAGACCTGCTACGTAGGAACAGCATACTGTCTCCAGCTTCAACTTCTGTCAGATTGTTCTTTTTGGGAACAGTAGACTGTACGTCTACTTTGAACATTATAACACTTATCTAACTTCTTGGACATTTTAAGACATGTACAACTTCCACGAACCAAGTCATAGGCTTCATCAACGATTCAAACTAAATCGGATATTTACCTACAAAACAATCTACAAAAATATGTTTGTTTATTTAAAAGTGAAGTCATCATCAAAACCTTAAGAGGCCAACAAATTCCCCCTTTTTGATGATGACAAACTTTATAAACAAACTTAAATAAAATAGAGTAAAACAAAATTCTTAGAGCATACTAGAGATTAAAGCAACTCTAAATAACTTAGCAAATCAACTCGTTACAATATAATTTACCAAGCATTCGCAGTAAAACACTTTACTCCATAATATCAAATATGTTTAAAAATATTCAAAATTAATTAAACTAAAAACTTAAATGAAATGAACTAAAATAAACTAGAATAGTCTAAAATAATTAAACTAACACAAATTATTAAGTATTTTCAACAGAATCAACTTTAAAACAAATTCACAAAAACAAGTAAAAACTTAAGAACAACACAGATGATCAAAAAGACAACACAGATGATCAGCTAGCATAAACACAGCAGCACATTATATAAATCAATCAAGATATGTTACTGTGTATTCACAGCTCCTCTTAAGTTTGTGCATAATCTTCCCCCTTTTGTCATCAATCAAAAAGAATTGGGGGTATCAAACCTCAACACAAACCATATAGATTTGTCAGTGATGAAAGCAAGAAACAATAATGAAAGTAAGCACCATAGAAGTAATCAAATCTGCATATGGTTAGTTATCACAGACCACTAATAAAAGCAAAGAAAGAAAAGTAGCAGATGTTCAACATTACAACATTGTACCCCAGATGGTACAAAATAAAAAGTGAAATTGTTTATGAAATGTAACAGCCAACATATCTTAAAAAACATTGGGATAGGGATCAAGGGGCAGTCTCTTCTTCATCTACATATTCGGTCTGCACTTCTACTGTATCCAACTTTGCACCAAGACAATTCTCCATCATGGTAAGTTGATCAACAATTGAAGCGAGTGAGACACGAACTTCATCTTGAAAAGCACTGAATTGAGACTGTAGGTCATTGAGTTTAGAGAGAACAAAATGTGAAGATGCTTCAGGAATAGGATCAGCACAGCCAGTACCAGGTGATGATGGAAATGTTGGTGGTGTAAAGTGAATAGGTGATGGAGGTGGTGATGGAATTTGATCTGGTAGTGGAGTGTTTGGCTTGGGAGAGAAGGGTTCAGTTGATGTAGACTCAGGAATGGTTTCAAATGTGGTATCATCAACCATTGCAGCCTTTCGTTTTGAAGCGAGCCTCCTACTCTTCCTTTGAAAAGCTTTAGCCTTCTTCCTTAATGCAATCACAGTCTCTTCATCACTAGAATCATGACAGAGATTGTGAGGCACATCTTCTCCTAAAGCTTCCTCTTCTTCTACTGTTTCCCCCTTACTTGCCTCCTCTTCCTGTTCCCTTTCTTTACCTGTTTCAGTGGGAACAGGCCCTTGTTCTTCTTCTTCTTCCTGATCTCCCTCCCTTAATTTTTCTTCTTCTTCCTCAAATTCTTCCTCATCAGATCCTACTTCAACAACCTCCTCTGATTCATGTATCAATACCCCTTCATTGTTTAATTTGAGATGCAAATTTTGCAAACATTTTGCACCTATTTTCATATTGGGTCCCATTGGGAACTTCAACCCATCCAATGGTACCCCAAACTTTCTGAAAATCCAAGTAAGCAACCCCCCATAACCAACAAAATTTTTCTTCTCAATACAGTCAGACAAATGCGATATCATCAATGACGGAAAATTTATCTTTATGTGATTATCCAAGCAATAAATCAAGGTTGCATCACGTAAACTTACTTCGCTCCTTTTAGAATTTCGGGGCAAAATAAATCTACGTGCAACATTATATAATAATTTATGCATTTGAGACAAGATATTGTGACTGATCTTCCCCTTCTTTTGTTCAACCCCCAAAAATTTAAAAATTGTCTTTTCATTAATTCCAGAAAAAACTATTTTTGTACCAACACAATACGTATCAAAACCAACATTAGGAACACTAAACCACTCCCCCAGCAACGCACTGTTAAACTCTATTTTGATGTTCTTAACACTACTAGAACACATCCCACCATCATTAGAGAAATTTAAAATGAATTCTCGCATAAGATTTGGGAAAATGGAATTACAACTGAAATTTGTCATTAAAACCTCCCATTCTTGATTTTGTAAAATGTCATGCAATTTAGGAAAGTGAGTAGAATCATACCAGTACTTGTCTAACCCGAATCCTACAGACATTTCTTTTGAAACTTCTTCAGCACTATTAGGATCAGCAGGCTTCGAGCGTTTGACTGCTTTGGAAGATGATCCACCTTTTGGTGAGAAAATCTTGCATTTGGTACCAACCGGTTCAGTGGATTGTTTGGGTGATGCATTTGTGGTCTCTGTGGTGGTGAGTGGTGCAGCATCCAACAATGGTGGAGGATGAACCACTCTCAGAGGTTTTGGCTGTGATTGTTTACGGAATTTAGGGGTTTTCTTTGAGGAACTTGGGGTTTTCATTTTGAAGAGTTGAATAGATTGAGAGAAAGGAAGGAGGACGGTTTCTTGAAGAGGAATTGAGAAGGCGTGTGAAGTGTGAAGTAAGGGAAGGGTTTAATAAAGTGGTGAAATGACGGTTACCTTAAGTCCCATCTCATCAAAGCCATTCATCATTGCTTTGATATGGAAAGATTGTGTGGTTTTGGGATTAAACCGTTTCCCATTTAATTTAAGTTGGCTATTCATTAATAAAAATATGAAATATATAATAAAGTATGAAAACAAAATAGTATGATATTAAATGAATTATGATATTATAAAATATTATTCGAAGAAAATAATGAACATACTGCTTTGGTCTGATCAAATTAACAACATGCAAACAAGAAGACATTCATCGTACAAACTTTATTATGTGTTTACCTGATCCATTCAATAATTGATTCACAATCAAGATATTGAGGTTGATTCCTGACCTTTTCAATCTCATGATGCTTCATAGGGAATTTTATGCAAACAACTTTTAGTGGAGCTTGATCATACCAAGTTCCAATCTCATCTTTTCATATTGTTCCCTTGGAAGAGGTTTGGTCAAGATATCTGCAACTTGTTCATTAGTGTTAACATGCTTTACTACAATATTATTATTCTCAACATTATCCTTAAGAAAATGATGTCTAATATGTATGTGTTTAGCTCGTGAATGATGCACTGGATCTTTAGATATACATATGGCATTGGTATTATCACAATAAATAGGAACACATTCAAACTTAATACCAAAATCTCTTAGCTGCTGTTTTATCCAAAGCATTTGGGAACAACAAGCTGCTGCTGCTACGTATTCAGCTTCTGCAGTGGATAATGCAACAGTGTTTTGTTTCTTGGAACTCCATGAAACTAAACATGAGCCAAGAAATTGTACCATACCTGATGTACTTTTTCTATTTACAAGATCACCTGCATAATCTGCATCACCAAAACCTTTTAAATCATAAACATCACTTTTGGGATAAAATAAGGACAAGTCGTCTGTTCCCTTCAAATATCTTAAAATTCGTTTGACTGCAGTGAGATGTGATTCTTTAGGATTTGATTGAAATCTAACACATAAACCAACACTAAAGGAAATATCAGATGTACTTGCAGTTAGATATAATAAATAACCAATCATGCCTCTATACATAGTTTGATCAATATTAGTTCCCTTTAAGTCTTCATCTAATCTAACATTTGTAGCCATGGGTGTATGGTTGGTTTTAGCATTGGTTAGTCCATATTTCTTTAGAAGTTCTTTTATATATTTTTGTTGATGAATAAAAATACCATTTTCAGTCTGTTTAATTTGTAACCCAAGGAAGAAATTTAATTCTCCCATCATGCTCATTTCAAATTCTGTCCCCATTAGGTTAGCAAATTCTTTACATAATAAATCATTAGTAGCACCAAAAATAATATCATCAACATAAATTTGAACAACCAAAATATTAGAACCTTTATTCTTAAAGAACAAGGTTTTGTCGATTTTTCCTCTAATAAAGTTATTTTGTATCAAAAACTTTAACAGTCTTTCATACCATTGTCTAGGAGCTTGCTTTAAGCCATATAGAGCTTTATCAAGCTTGTAGACATGATCAAGACAAGAGGTATTCTCAAAACCTGGGGGTTGTTCCACAAAAACTTCTTCATCAAGAAATCCATTTAAAAAAGCACATTTCACATCCATTTGATATAGTTTAAAATTCATAAATGCAGCAAAAGAAATTAAAATTCTAATGGCCTCTAACCTTGCTACCGGAGCAAAAGTCTCGGTGTAATCAATACCTTCTTGTTGATTATACCCTTTGACTACGAGTCTTGCTTTGTTTCTAATAATTATTCCATGCTCATCTAGCTTATTCCGAAATACCCATTTCAGACCAATTACCTTCTTGTGTTTCGGTTTGGGTTCCAAGTGCCACACTTTATTTCTATCAAACTCGTTCAATTCATCTTGCATGGCAACTATCCAATCGGAATCCTTTAGAGCTTCCTCGTGATTTTTGGGTTCAAGCGATGATAGGAACGCAAAATGTGCACAGAAATTTCTTAATTGGGATCTAGTTTGTGTTCCCTTATTCATATCACTTATAATCAGATCAAGAGGATGATAACTTTGATATTTCCAAGGTTTGGGCACGAATTCTCTTGAGGGAACAGTAGCATGTTCTGGTTCAACAGCTTGATTGTCATTCTGTTCAGCTACTGGATCATTTTGCTCATCTGTGGGAACAGCTGGATTGGGAACAGTCTGCTGGTCCTGTTTCTTCTGCCTCTTCTTGTATCGACTGTTCACTTGCTGTTCCTTGATCTTGCACCTTCATTTCTTCATCATCTTCTAAATTTGCAAGACCTATTTTGATATTTTTTATTTCCTGTTCACTTGTTGAAAAGTTAGTTTCATCAAAAATTATGTGAATAGATTCCTCTACGCACATTGTTCTCTTATTATAAACTCTGTAAGCTTTGCTATGTGATGAATAACCGAGAAATACTGCTTCATCACTTCTTTCATCAAACTTACCTATATTTCGTTTACCATTCACATGAACAAAACATTTGCATCCAAACACACGAAAATAGAAAATATTTGGTTTAACACCTTTAAGTAATTCATAGGGTGTCTTAGAAGTGATTGGCCTTATTAGTACACGGTTCAAAATATAGCATGCAGTATTGACGGCCTCGGCCCAATAATTCCTAGGTAGACCACTAGCAATCAACATGGTCCTAGCCATCTCTTCTAGGGTTCTATTCTTTCTTTCTACTACTCCATTTTGTTGTGGTGTTCTAGGAGCGGAAAAATTATGATTTATACCATGTTCATTGCAATAATTCATGAAATTTGAATTTTCAAATTCTTTGCCATTATCCGATCTTATGTGAACAATGAAATTATTGGTAGATTTTTGTATTTTATTAGCAAAAGAAACAAATTCATCGAAAGCTTTATCTTTGCTTACTAAAAATAAGGTCCAAGTAAATCTACTAAAATCATCAATTATGACAAACACGTATCTTTTGCCACTACGGCTTTGTGTTCTCATAGGTCCACATAGATCCATATGAATTAATTCTAATGGTTAAGAGGTAGTCACCAGATACTTTGATTTAAAGGATGACCGCATTTGTTTTCCTTTAGCACAAGGATCACAAATTTCATTTTTGAGCAATTTTATTGCAGGTAATCCTCTTACTAGGTCTTTTGATCTTAAAGTGTTAATCAATGAATAGCTAGCATGACCTAGACGCTTGTGCCAAAGAAGTGGGTCTTCTTCTATAACGCTTAAACACGTTAGACTGTTTCTGGGAACAGTGTCCAGGTCCACCACATAAGTGTTCCCTTTTCTGATTCCCTCTAGCACAGGGTCTCCTGTGTTGTTCCTAGAAATTATGCATCGTTCAGAAGTAAACTTAACAGAGTTATCTTTGTCACAAAATTGAGAAATACTTAAAAGATTGTGTTTTAGATTCTCGACTAAAAATACATTGTCAATGGCATGGGAACTTGACCTTCCAACTTTTCCTTTGGCGATTATCTCACCCTTCATATTATCACCGAAGGTTACAGTTCCCCCATCATACGCTTCAAGTGAGAGAAATCTTGATTTATCACCCGTCATGTGCTTGGAACACCCACTGTCGAGATACCATGAGTTGTTCCCCCTCACTTGAACCTGCAAAGCAAACTAATGGTTAGGTTCAGGAACCCAGTCAGCCTTGGGTTCCCTGTCGATTACATTTGAATCATGTTTCTTAATCCATATGCTTTCGACATAAGTTTTATTTGCTTTAGTGTGTTGTTCCCTTTTTACACATTGATATTTTAGGTGTCCAATTTTACCACAAAAGGAACAGATTTTACTACTAGGGAGATCTACATAGACTTTTTTTCTTTTATCATTCTTAACATAACCTAGACCTTCTTTACTCTTGGTTTTAGCATTTAAAATTCATTTGGGAATTTCATTGAATTTCCCTTTTCCTCTTAAGTTAATTTGATCTTTTAGAAACTTATTTTCTTTTTCACATGATTCTAATTTTAATTTTATTTCTTGAAATTCCGTGCTAAACACATGAGAGGTTTTTTCATTTTCAACCCATTTTAATCCTATCAATTTGTTTTGATTTAATTCAATGTTAAGAATAATGAAATCCTGCTTTAATTTCTCCAATTGTTCTTTTAAAATGATATTCTTATCTAACAAATCAAAAAATCTACTTTTCACATCGATCCTAAAGGAATTTAGGTATGAGATATGATCTCTACTTAAGTTAAGGTCTTTCTCAATTTGGAGACACTTAGCTGTTTTTTCATCCAACTTTTCTTGTGTCTCTAAAAGCAATTTAATTAATTTATTCTTACTTAAGTTAGACAGTTGTTTAGGAGATGGACTAGAAGACATTACCTCTCTTTCCTTAGACTCTTCATGAGATGCTATGAGACACAGATTTGCGGTTTTTTTCTCTACTGGAGCTTCAGTTTCAGCTTCGCTTTCACTATCACCCCAAGCTGCGATCATAGCTTTTCGAAAATCAGTTCTAAAGTTTCCTTTCTTAGGCATCCTTCCAGCTTCTCTTGTCTTACCCTTGCCCTTCTCATTCTTCCATAGAGGGCAATCCTTAATGAAGTGGTCAGTACTTTTACATTTGTGGCATTCAAAATTTGTCTTCATGTTAGCAGTTCCTTTTTAGTATTATCCTCATTTCTTTGGTTGCCAAAAAATCTGAAATTCCTAGGAATTGTAAAAGGGAATTATTATTTGTCGCCACCTTTTTCATTTTATCGCCACCCTTCTAGTGAAATTACGATATTACCCCTGGCCTTTAAAAAATTACAAAAATGCCACTTAACTTTAAAAATGTTTAACAAATGTAATTGGCACTTAATAATACTATCATCGCTTAATAACATTATTATCGGAACTCTATATATATTGAATTTTCAGAGGCGTTATTGTAGTATATTCGAATTCAAACACGATACTTTCTCTCTAAAAACACTACGTTAACTTAAACAAGCTAGAACTCTACATCGAACATCAATGGCATACCAAGACGAGCATGGTAACGATTCGGTAAGTAATTAACCGGTTCGATTTTTGGCTTGAAAAAAAAATAAAAATTGGGAAGGAGTCGCACAAACCAGTCGCACAAAAAGTACGACTGGACCTAGGCTGAGTCGCACTTTTTGTGCGACTGGTTTGTGCGACTAGGAATTTTTTTTTTATTTTATTTTTTTATTTTTTTTTTGTGTTTTTGAATTTCGAAATTTAATATATCTTGCATGTAATTAAATCATTATTTAAGTTTTTATTAATTAATATATTTTAATTTATTATAATAATTAGTGTAGTGGTGTTAAATATTAAAAATTCGAAATTTTTTTTAAAAAAAAATAATAATAAAACCAGTCGCACAAAAAGTGCGACTGTGCCTAGGGTGAGTCGCACTTTTTGTGCGACTGGAAAGATTTTTTTTTTTTTAATATTTTTTTTGTGTTTTTGAATGTCGAAGTTTAAAATATCTTGCATGTAATTAATTTATTGTTTAAGTTGTTGTTAATCAATATATTTTAATTTATTATATTATGATAATGTTATTATAATAATTAGTGTAGTAGTGTTGAATATTAAAAATTCGAAATTTTTTTTTTTAAAAAAAAATAATATTACCAGTCGCACAAAATGTGCGACTGTGCCTAGGGTGAGTCGCACAAAAAGTGCGACTGGACCTAGGTGGAGTCGCACTTTTTGTGCGACTGGAATTTATTTTTTTTATTATTTTTTTTATTTGTTGGAAGTTCGAATTATAAAATTTATTTTGTTTAATTAAATTATTTTTTAAGTTTTTTTTATTTCATAAATGTTGTAATATATTATTATATTTTAAAGTATTATTGTGCTATGATAATGTTATTTTATTTTAATTATTTTATTGAAAAATTAATTCTTTGAAAAAACAATGTATTCGATAAATTTAATCATGATTGTATATACGTGCATTGTTATTTGAATTTTAAAATTATATTTTTATATATTTCATAATCATATATAAATTCGTGCATTAGTTTCTGTACTAGTAATTTGTATTATTAGGGCTTATTTGGTTACCCTCTATTACATTACCCTTGGAATTTTAATTTCCTAGGAAATAGTATTATCCTCATTTCTTTGGTTGCCAAAAAATCTGAAATTCCTAGGAAATGTAAAATCCAAGGATACATACTAGAGCTGTTCAAATGTGACCAGACCCGAAAATCCGAACCGAAACCGAAAGTTAACCGACCCGAAAATATGTTTCTTTTTTTGGTTTATCGAACCGATATTATCCGAACCGAAGTTGTGCCCGAACCGATTTATGACCGAAAATCGTAAAATCGAACCCGAACTGCGACCGATTTTTATAATCGACATATAACCGTTAACTGAGATTACCCGAAACTAATGGTGACCGACCCGAGTCATACCCGACCCGAATCATGTACAAAACCGAACTTGATCCGGCTAAAACCGACTTAACCCGAACGAATTTTTAATCGAAATGCCATAAACCTAAACCAATTTTTAACATAAAGGTATGATCGACTCATATTCAATCATCTTATTAGTTAATCTAATAAAGTAATAGAAATTTTAATAAATTAAATTTTATACATACATGGTTTCATATATTTAGAGTTAATAATCAAATGGTCAATGTTTATTTAACTATATTAATCAATTTAGATGAAAAATGATAAAACTTTTTAATTTACAGTCAAACAAGTAAAAGTAACAAAGTAATAATCATTAACTGATTTTTTTAATTGAGTTGAGTGTTCAAAGATAAAAAAATATTGGAGGATATGATTTTTTTAAAAGGAAAAAAGGTAGAGAAATCAGCACAAAATAATAGTACTAGTTGCGGATAATCTCCGCAGCATATTCCAGCATAATCGATTGAAGGCAGCTTAAGTATTAATAAAAAATTATTGACTGATGTAGAGAGTAAAATATATTTTAAAATACAATTTTAATGTGGTTAATTTGTTATGCTATTCTCTTTTCTGTTTCTAGATTTCATCTTTTTAGAAATTGTTAGAGTGCGTCTTTTTTTTTTTTTTTTCTTTTCTCTGAAAAAAGTATGAGTATGATTTGTATCTTACCTTACTTCATAGATCTGAAATGTCAATTACTTTCTCCAATTCACAAAATGGGATATTAATTTTTTGATTCTATTTACTTAGTACTCTTAATTTGTATTTTTTTTCTTAATTTATAAATTAAAACATAATTAAATAAGATCTATTTTGATTTATCACAATGCAAAGATTATTGACATCCATTTTTTATAATATTTCCTTATGCATATTAAGAGATATTAAGCATTAAATAAGTACATTGGATAGCGTAAAAAAATAAATGTCCCATTTTTAGTGAATCAGAAAGAGTATTTCCTTTGTCAAATTATGAGAAAATAATTTTTCTTGTTAATTGCAATTACATTTGATATGGAATTTTAAATTAACCCAAATAAACAATTTAGAATAGAAAATATATTAACTAATACTCTAATAGATTGTACACAAAAGAAGAACAAGAGTATTTTAATTGCAAAAGTACACATATTGATTTTTAAATTGAACAACATGAATTAATCCAGAAAATAATTAATAATTTGGATCTATGAAGTGTAAAAAAAAAAATTAAAAAAAAAAATTGTAAAAGAAAACAAAAAAGTCAACTTGTTTTCTCAGGCGGCTCCTAATCTCCTATCACCCAAATTCGTTCTTCGGAGTAGTATTTATTCCTTTTTTGTCGTTTTTTCATAGAAATGATTTATAGAAGTATTTTTAATCCAACTAATTTTCCATACGTTGTGAGATGGTGTTTTTCTATTTTCCTTCAAATTTGATTTGTCTCATTATTAATTTATAATTTATAATCCAACTATTTTAATATATTATTACTTTTTATTTTCTCTTATTTTCAAACTAACTAACAAAAAGACAAAATAATTACTTTGGCCATCCTAAATTGAATCTCCTTTTAAAAAAAATGATTATTTCAATCTCTTTATCATTCCCTTGAAAAAAATTATTTGGCAAAATAGTTTATCGGACGATTATAGCTTTTTTTGATACAAATAAAGGAATAGATTGTCAAAGTATTTAATGTTAATGTTTGGTAAAATTAGTTGATTGAAACAACTTATTGTTATGAATAAGCAGTTTTTGAACAAACTGCTTATAGCTACGGGTTCATAATCAGCTGATCAAACCAGTCAATAAAATCAGTTAGTCAAATCAGTCACTGTAATCAGTTATATCAGTCATTTGCCAAACACCTCAAACTCAGAACATAGTGGAGTAAAATATTAAAGTGATATTTTAGTTAACGATTTTTCTAACCTATGAAACCTGGTGCATCGGTTTAGATAATAAATTTGGTAATTACTTCCTCCATTTCAAATTAGTTGCAATATTAGAAAAATAGCATTATTGATTCATCACTCTTAATTTGTGATTAGTTTTTAATTTATAGACTAAAAAATAGTCAAGTGAGATCTTATTTGATTCATCTCATTGCAAAGATTATTAATATCAAATTTTTGTAAATTCTTATTATACATAATTAAAGATATTAAAAATTAAATTAATATATTGGACTACGTGAAAAAGCAAACGTTGCAAGTAAATTAAAACAGTGAAAGTATTTTAAATTTAATGGAAAAAAATATCTTCTAAAATAGATAAATGTAACATTATCTTAAAGAAGATTCTAATAAAATTTCAAAGATTAATTTTATTGTCTAAATCTATAGATCTGAATCTTGATAACTAGTATATAGATTAGAAAAATAGTTTTTAGATAAAATAGGAGTATATATATTTCCATACGTGTTTATTTCCCGAAAGTCAAACAACCTTGTAACATAATTACGTGTTCATCTCCTCTTTCCTTTTCTTCCTAATCAAAAGGTATTATTATTTGGAAGACACTGAACTCTTGTAAGATCATAAGCTGAGAACCCAAGACAACCGGCCCGGCTACTATATATAGCGATGACCACCGTAGCAGTGGCAGTTAATTTTTAAGAATTGGAAGTGATGATCAGATTAACTCATGATTCTTAATTTTTTTTTTATTATTTCTCTTTTATTTAAGAATTATAAAATAATTTCTTTGGATTTTAATAGTTGCCACGGTTTTTGTAGCAATTATTGTTCATCAATTGATCTTATTTAGCATATAATTCTAGATGTATAATGTAAAACATAATCAAGTAGGATCTTATTTGATTTGTATTAATGCATATTTTCATAATATGAACTTTTTAAAATTTTTTATCACATGAAATTACAGATATTAAAAATTAAAATTGTGCATTGGATAGAGTAAAAAACAGAAATGTAACGAGTATAGCGATGGGCATGGGTTGGATTTGGGTTGGGTCCAGCAAGATCCAGATCCAGACCCTAATTTTTTCATTGGACCAGACCCGGATCCGTAGGGTCTAAAAATTTTGGACCCGAACAAAGTTCAAAATCACGTAATGTTCAAAAATATAATAAAATTTCAAATCAAACAATTAAATACACATGATAGCTAATATATAATTTTTTAAAAAATGATATAAATGAGTCCATGGGTCGGATCTGGATCTCAAACGTGTAGAGCCGAAACCGGACCCTGACCCTAAGGTAATGGATCCAAATCCAACCTGGATCCATAGGGTCCAAAATTAGGTGGACCTAGACTCTTTAAATTAGGGTCGAGTCAGTTCTAGACTCTTAGGGTCCAAGACTCATGCCCATCCCTAGTAACGACAATTAAAAACGAAGGAAAGTATATTTTTGAAACTTTTATTTTAAAAAAAATATTTATTATGTTAATTTTGATGAGTCTTCCTTTAAATTCTTTTATATTAGAAGTATCATTTTGTGAGGCCAAAAAAGTGGGTTTTGAGAAGCCAAAATTTTATACTTTTCTAAAATGTATTCTTACAAGGGAATTAGGGGTATGAATCAAGTAAAATTGGATGTCTCTATTGTGACAAGTACTAATTGTGTAGCTTGAGCCTAAATAAATAAGTAAGTTTATTAAAAAAAATTATTTTAGATTATTTTTAAAATGTTTAGCTTGAGTCTAAATAAAATAAGTAAAAAAAACTTTACAAAAATATAACATATTATGGAACCTCAACCATCAAACACATTGTACTATGTCTAGCTCCTTGCTGAACCTCTAAGTTTTATGTTTTTTATTAGAGTATATAACATATTACGAGATCTTGATTATGATTTAAATTTTTAATTGAATTAATTTCTTGGGACTGAGTTTCTAACTATAATGATAATGGAATAATGGTTTCAGCGGGAACTAGTATTCCTATAACAGAATTAGACTCGAAAGTAGTAGCAAAGTATATGGAGGATGTAAGAGAAAAAGCTCAAGCAATCTTTCTACATTATAAGAGGCTTTATAAACCTGGCGAGGTAACCACTTCATAGTCTTTAGTTCCCTTCGTTGCATTGTGTTGCATCGTGTTTTCATAGGTTGTTGTATGAGGTGGTTTAAGGTCGGACTTAAAATTTTAAGAGTCTGTAGCAAAAAAAATATTGTGCGCCGTACTTATAAATATAGATTAATAACTATAAAATTTATAGGAAATGATATGTACAACTTTAAGGATTGTATATAAGAAAGAATTTTGTTCACAGGTTAAAAAGCCTATCTCATCTCATACATATTATTAGAATGTAAACTCCTTGTTTGAGGTTGTCTAACTGAGAGGCGGTCTCTCACAAGAGTAGCTCTTGTGTTTTTATCATCTCAACTCATTTATATTACTCTTACGGCTCATTTGGTCATCAGTTTTAAGTTGTTGGAATAGGGATGAATAGTTAATGTTATTTTGTTAAAAAAATCTTTCAATAAGTTTAATGATTGTGTTTATTCTGCTTCATATATTTAATTTTACTTATAAAATTAATTTCAATGTGTTATAGGTGAAGTTTGAGACCTTGCTGCTTGAATATGAAAATATCTCGGCCGGACTTGTAGACTATGTAAGAAAATCAAGTGTAAGAAGCTTAGTGCTCGGATCTGAATCACTTAATCGGATTTGGAGGTATATATAGACTCATTATTCTCTTTATCGTTTTGTCTACCAATGGTGACTAACATTTTATTTGGTTATTTGTATAAAATACTGAAAATGATAATGAAAATTTAATGTAGTTTACTTAAGGAAATTAATATGTAAGATTCATTATTATACTTCATCTGTTTTAATTATTTTTTTTTTAAGATTTACTGAAAATTGCGTAGAAAAATACATATTTGAGAATTAGAGGTTAATTATCAATTATCATAAAAATAATAACACATTTTATGAAATCAATTACCATAAAACTCATTTTCACTATCAGTTCTTTTTTAAGGATTCAACTTAATCAAAAGCATTAATAAATAATTTTAGCCCTAGAATATGTTATATATTTCATCACACCACCTCATATAATAGTTCGTTTTACGCTAAAAAGTGTAAATGCAACATAATTCCGTTTCTATACATATAGCGCTAGATATTTCACTTGAAATAAAAGCTTAATAAGATTCAATTACGTGACATTTCATTATAATGTGTCCCATTTTCTTTTATGGTCAAGTCATCTTAATTGTTCTATTTTTATTTTTAGTATGGGTTTTTGACTTTTATGCTCTTAGTAGCTTTATCCTATTTTCAATTATACCCTTCATTATCCATACTAATTTTCCTCCATTAAAAACCCATAATACCACTCTCTTTCCTACCTTTAGTGTCCTACTTTTAACTCTTCTTTAAAATCCGTAAAAAGTCAAATGAGACTCTTAAGATGAATAGAAGGGAGTAAATTACTTGATCTGTATTGCTAAATTGTGGTGATTCGAGGGCTGTTCTTTGTCGAGGGAAAGCACCCATGCCGTTGTCTGTAGACCATAAAGTATGTCATTAGCTGCTTTCGTTTTTCTTCTAATATTTGGTTTTTTGCTTTATTTGGCTCCAGAATTTCGTAAGGCTAATTACATCATATACTTTCTAGCCTGATCGAAAAGATGAATGGGATAGGATAGAAGCTGCTGATGGCAAAGTCATACAGTGGAATGGATATCGTGTTTTTGGTGATCTTGCTATGTCGAGATCAATCGGTAAGCATTTTTAAATAGAAAGGCTAAACTGGGTTCATCGTTGATTTCTGTGTATGATAGTGCAAGAACAATACCCTTTTTTTTTAATTTGAAAAGAACCTACAAATCACATTAAATCAAGCGAGGCCAAAGTTACAAGACTTTGAGGAAAATGGTCTTGTGTCCATACCTCAGTACATTAGGAGTTTGAGTCTTGTCCAAATTTTCAAATCGGTAAGATCCAAACTGTGCTCAAAGTTAATGTGTAATTGAATTGTTGAATCTGATTGCAGTTTATGAAGTTATATACTGCTTTCATATGATTTGACAGTAATCGGGAAAATGTTTGAGCTTTTTGTCGTAAACTCCCTTTTTTGTGATCCAAACCGGTGTAAATGAATGTTTCAACTTATACTATTTGTGACTAGCCTTGTAATTATATGGTAGGCTCAGTGTCACATGATTCGCTAATCGCCTCACGAATTTAAGAAAGCGAAATCATGGTCGGTTTTGGCTATTTATGAAGCATTTTGAGCGAATCACAAATTCAAAAAGCGAACTAACCAGCGAGTTATGTTTCACTGGGTAGCCTCACTTTGTAAATAGTAAAGGTGTTTATTCGGGTTATTGGGTCGGTTTCGAGTCACGTTTTTCGGGTCGGTTCAAAATCGGGTTTATTGCCCACTTTGTAAAATTCATTTTAAAGTTGGGTTCCAGTTATAAGATCGGGATAATCAGGTCTATATTGAACACCTCTAGTAAATAGTTAGCATTGGTTGTCATTAGTTGTGTGGAGAAATCATATTCCGTGAGACATACATCTGGATTTGTATGAATCAATAACCGATATTAGATTGAAGTAGTTTTAGGAAGGAGGAATGATACTAGACAAGAGGTCAGGAACTATTAAGATTATCTTACCTTTTGTAGGTGATAAATTTCATGTGCGGGTATTTGATTAAAAGAGGTGTAGACATACATCTGGATGTGTTCTTCCAAATTTTCTCCTTCCAGATTCTTTTTCCATGGCAAAGTTCAACGACCAATAACGATTATGATAGGTCAACTATAATAGCATTATTGGGAGAAAGCTTCATATGCATTTCAAATTGGAATAGCTTAAGTTACAGGTGCCGAAGATTTTTGATCGGAGGCCAAGAGTAAAACTATAGTAGTTTAGAGCTCAATGATTACTAAGTTTGAGGCTATGTTACTCGGACCCTCCATTTTCTCCGGCATACTAGTGTTCGGTACGACAGGTACAGATACCGGTGTCGGACACGTTAAACAAGTACTATTCGTCTCTCTAGGGCCAAAAACCCGATCTTAAATTAATTGTTTTTTTGCTTTTCGAATGAAAGGGTCTCTTTTTCTTTGTGATTCTATCCTTGCTAACACTGCATTAACACTTGTTAGATGATAATACTCATCACATATCGTTTTGCTTTCGTTCAGGTGATCGTTATTTGAAACCATGGATTATACCAGACCCAGAAGTGACAATCGTTCAGCGGGCAAAAGACGACGATTGTCTTATACTTGCCAGTGACGGTTTATGGGACGTATTGAGCAACGAAGAAGCGTGTGACGCAGCACGAAGGAGAATTCTTCTATGGCATAAAAAGAACGGCGCTAACATCACACCGGACAGAGGCAACAGTGTCGATTTAGCCGCTCAAGCAGCTGCAGATTACCTCTCAAAGCTTGCTCTCCAAAAGGGAAGTAAAGACAACATTACTGTCATTGTGGTTGACTTGAAGCCTCATAGGAAGTTAAAAACCAAAACATGAAAGGTAAAAAATGTTCCTCATTTTGGCAAAATGTCAATTCTTTTTTTCTTTTTTTTTTTTTTGACATGTAGTTATATGAGGTAGAAAATATATGTCAGCAGCATTACATTACATAATGATGGATTGTAACATATATTTTTATGCCCATCTTTTAAAAATGGGCTGATTGTAGCTGAAGAACATGTATAGTATATTTCAGGACCAACCAGAGTATGGGATTGTGTTGGCATTAGTTCTAACTAAAACATTTCATAATCATTTTTAGTATTAGACTATATGTTCGATGCAAATGTCGAGAATACGAGTGTTTGTGGTCATTATTGTGCGTATTAGGGAGTGGGATGGCATCTTGTTTATGTGCGGGATATTTTGTCCCGAATATAGCGGACCGAGTTATATATAGGGCACCTTGCTGTGTCTTCCAAGTCGTCTTTGTGGATTTCGTGACACGTCTTCCTTTTTCCCTGCGTTGCTGCATCTTCGTTCAGTTGCGTCTGTAAATTTTTGCCCTTCAATGTTGCTGATGTTCTTGCTAAAAGCTAAATTATGTTTCCTTGTGTATGTTAATACTTTTATACTGTTCTTAATGCAAAAGTCTATTATATATGTTTATTCTCTGTTCATAAATGTTTTTATTAGGAATGTTTACAGGAATTATGAAAGATAAAATTTTTGTGATTGAAGTCGTGATAAGGTAGATGGTGAAAATATATTGTAAGGGATCACATAAATAAATTAAAATGAAAATAGATAAAATAGATATTTTATACTTTGTAGTTTAATTTAGCGTTTAGGACCTAAAGAATAAAATATTCAGCAAGTCTTGTAAAAGACCGTGTCATCGTAAGACGGCAAATAAGAAGTTTATTTTGGAATAGGAGTAGTTATATACTTATACCATAAAAATTTGCGGCGAGACAAATAAAATAAGATATCACATGACTATGTTTCTTTTACTTGTATACTAGTCATAATATGTAAATGCCATAGAATAATGAATAATGCAAAATTGGTTTTGGGGCAACTAAAATAACAGAGGAAGTATTAAAGGAGAATTGAAAAACATGGATGAGAATAAAAAAAGTAAGAAAGACATTTTCATATAAGAAAATTGTATCAAAGTAGAGGCTTCAAGTCAACCACAATGACAGTAATGTTGTCTTTACTTCCCTTTTGGAGAGCAAGCTTTGAGAGGTAATCTGCAGCTGCTTGAGCGGCTAAATCGACACTGTTGCCTCTGTCCGGTGTGATGTTAGCGCCCTTCTTTTTATGCCATAGAAGAATTCTCCTTCGTGCTGCGTCACACGCTTCTTCGTTGCTCAATACGTCCCATAAACTGTCACTGGCAAGTATAAGACAATCGTCGTCTTTTGCCCGCTGAACGATTGTCACTTCTGGGTCTGGTATAATCCATGGTTTCAAATAACGATCACCTGAACGAAAGCAAAACGATATGTGATGAGTATTATCATCTAACAAGTGTTAATGCAGTGTTAGCAAGGATAGAATCACAAAGAAAAAGAGACCCTTTCATCCGAAAAGCAAAAAAACAATTAATTTAAGATCGGGTTTTTGGCCCTAGAGAGACGAATAGTACTTGTTTAACGTGTCCGACACCGGTATCTGTACCTGTCGTACCGGACACTAGTGTGCCGGAGAAAATGGAGGATCCGAGTAACATAGCCTCAAACATAGTAATCATTGAGCTCTAAACTACTATAGTTTTACTCTTGGCCTCCGATCAAAAATCTTCGGCACCTGTAACTTAAGCTATTCCAATTTGAAATGCATATGAAGCTTTCTCCCAATAATGCTATTATAGTTGACCTATCATAATCGTTATTGGTCGTTGAACTTTGCCATGGAAAAAGAATCTGGAAGGAGAAAATTTGGAAGAACACATCCAGATGTATGTCTACACCTCTTTTAATCAAATACCCGCACATGAAATTTATCACCTACAAAAGGTAAGATAATCTTAATAGTTCCTGACCTCTTGTCTAGTATCATTCCTCCTTCCTAAAACTACTTCAATCTAATATCGGTTATTGATTCATACAAATCCAGATGTATGTCTCACGGAATATGATTTCTCCACACAACTAATGACAACCAATGCTAACTATTTACTAGAGGTGTTCAATATAGACCTGATTATCCCGATCTTATAACTGGAACCCAACTTTAAAATGAATTTTACAAAGTGGGCAATAAACCCGATTTTGAACCGACCCGAAAAACGTGACTCGAAACCGACCCAATAACCCGAATAAACACCTTTACTATTTACAAAGTGAGGCTACCCAGTGAAACATAACTCGCTGGTTAGTTCGCTTTTTGAATTTGTGATTCGCTCAAAATGCTTCATAAATAGCCAAAACCGACCATGATTTCGCTTTCTTAAATTCGTGAGGCGATTAGCGAATCATGTGACACTGAGCCTACCATATAATTACAAGGCTAGTCACAAATAGTATAAGTTGAAACATTCATTTACACCGGTTTGGATCACAAAAAAGGGAGTTTACGACAAAAAGCTCAAACATTTTCCCGATTACTGTCAAATCATATGAAAGCAGTATATAACTTCATAAACTGCAATCAGATTCAACAATTCAATTACACATTAACTTTGAGCACAGTTTGGATCTTACCGATTTGAAAATTTGGACAAGACTCAAACTCCTAATGTACTGAGGTATGGACACAAGACCATTTTCCTCAAAGTCTTGTAACTTTGGCCTCGCTTGATTTAATGTGATTTGTAGGTTCTTTTCAAATTAAAAAAAAAGGGTATTGTTCTTGCACTATCATACACAGAAATCAACGATGAACCCAGTTTAGCCTTTCTATTTAAAAATGCTTACCGATTGATCTCGACATAGCAAGATCACCAAAAACACGATATCCATTCCACTGTATGACTTTGCCATCAGCAGCTTCTATCCTATCCCATTCATCTTTTCGATCAGGCTAGAAAGTATATGATGTAATTAGCCTTACGAAATTCTGGAGCCAAATAAAGCAAAAAACCAAATATTAGAAGAAAAACGAAAGCAGCTAATGACATACTTTATGGTCTACAGACAACGGCATGGGTGCTTTCCCTCGACAAAGAACAGCCTTCGAATCATCAAATCTTCATCGAAAGCACACTGACTGCTCATTGTTCTAACTATCTTTTCATTGTTTACTTCATCACCACCCAACAAGGATGAATCGCGCCCTTCACTACCCTCTACATCAAGATCCTCAGCCAGGGCCAATACATCCGTAATAGCCTCCAATCCAGCACTTAATTCTAACTTGCTAGTATCAACACTCTTTCAAGGTCCACTGAAGCGGGTGAATCGGGCACCGAATTAGGCTCAGATGCCAAGAATACCTCACCATTAATGCTACTTATCTCACTAATCACAGACTGGGAACTCGAAAATAACCCTTCTTCACCACTTTCATGGTCGAAATTTTCGCTAGAAGCACAACAACTATGATTATCAGTCAAATCTTTAGAAGAATCAGGTCCGTAACCATTTATATTTTAGAAATTGAGTAATTATATGGGCTCGTGAAACGGACCCATACTTGACAAGTTGATAAAAAAACAGCCTATTAAAACTTAATGTCTACTCTTATATTACATGTTCTTTTATAATCCGTTCCAAATTGGTGTAAAAAAAAAATTGGGTAGAAAAGAAAGAGTTGTTTATGTTACCTTGATGATGCATCATTGAAAGCCATTTTGTTGTTGCCGTTTACACGTTAATGCTGCGCTGCAAAATGATCTTTCAATTAGATCAACAATTATGAACCCTTGAATAATTATTACTCGTAAAAATAAAAATTGCAATACAATCTAAAATTAATGAATAATGACATATAATTGATTGTATTTTGGGATATTTAGTCACCACAATACTATTTAAAATTATATTATCACAAAAAAAAAAATCATTGGTAAGAAAGAATCGATCATATAAATATTTATCAAGAACTTTCCAATTTTGTAAAAAATAGAAAAGTTTGTGCAAATTTAAACTCAATTCTTTCCTTTCTTTATTCTACGTTTTATCCCAAAAAAACACAATTTACAAAACAATTATAAAGAACATTGTGCAAATTTAAACCCAATTCTTTCCTTTCTTTATTTTATAGTTTATCCCAAAAAAAACACAATTTACAAAGCAATTATAAAGAACATTGTGCAAATTTAAACCCAATTCTTTCCTTTCTTTATTTTATAGTTTATCCCAAAAAAAACACAATTTACAAAGCAATTATAAAGAACATTGTGCAAATTTAAACCCAATTCTTTCCTTTCTTTATTTTATGGTTTATCCCAAAAAAAACACAATTTACAAAGCAATTATAAAGAACATTGTGCAAATTTAAACCCAATTCTTTCCTTTCTTTATTCTATGGTTTATCCTAAAAAAACACAATTTACAAAGCAATTATAAAAAACATTGTGCAAATTTAAACCCAATTCTTTCCTTTCTTTATTCTATGGTTTATCCTAAAAAAAACACAATTTACAAAGCAATTATAAAAAACATTGTGCAAATTTAAACCCAATTCTTTCCTTTCTTTATTCTATGGTTTATCCTAAAAAAAACACAATTTACAAAGCAATTATAAAAAACATTGTGCAAATTTAAACCCAATTCTTTCCTTTCTTTATTCTATGGTTTATCCCAAAAAAAAACACAATTTACAAAGCAATTATAAAGTACATTGTGCAATACACAATCTACTCAATTTATTCCTAACAACTATACGTAAATACTATGAAAATGGAAAGAAATTTAGAAAATTACCTCTTGAATAATTAACAATAATCCAATTTTAGTCTTAGTTTCTTGGATTTGCTTCTATAATTGTATTCTTAAAGTCTCTGTGAAGACATATGATAAAATTGGAATAATGGTGTATAATGTATTTTTTGAAGAAATCTTTAATAGTTGTTATTAACGGAGTAGTATAAAGGGTTTTAACGGAGTAGTATAACAAGAATTTTATTTTTTTTTTTTTTTTTTTAATATTTTTTTTGTGTTTTTGAATGTCGAAATTTAAAATATCTTGCATGTAATTAATTTATTGTTTAAGTTGTTGTTAATCAATATATTTTAATTTATTATATTATGATAATGTTATTATAATAATTAGTGTCGTAGTGTTGAATATTAAAAATTCGAAAATTTTTTTTTTAAAAAAAATAATATTACCAGTCGCACAAAATGTGCGACTGTGCCTAGGGTGAGTCGCACAAAAAGTGCGACTGGACCTAGGTGGAGTCGCACTTTTTGTGTGATTGGAATTTATTTTTTTTATTATTATTATTTTTTATTTTTTTTATTTGTTTGAACTTCGAATTATAAAATTTATTATGTTTAATTAAATTATTTTTTAAGTTATTTTTATTTCATAAATGTTATAGTATATTATTTTATTTTAATGTATTATTGTGCTATGATAATGTTATTTTATTTTAATTATTTTATTGAAAAATTAATTCTTTGAAAAAACAATGTATTCGATAAATTTAATCATGATTTTATATACGTGCATTGTTATTTGAATTTTAAAATTATATTTTTATATATTTCATAATCATATATAAATTCGTGTATTAGTTTCTGTACTAGTAATTTGTATTATTAGGGCTTATTTGGTTACCCTCTGTTACATTACCCTTGGAATTTTAATTTCCTAGGAAATAGTATTATCCTCATTTCTTTGGTTGCCAAAAAATCTGAAATTCCTAGAAATTGTAAAAGGGAATTATTATTTGTCGCCACCTTTTTCATTTTATCGCCACCCTTCTAATGAAATTACGATATTACCCCTGGCCTTTAAAAAATTACAAAAATGCCACTTAACTTTAAAAATGTTTAACAAATGTAATTGGCACTTAATAATACTATCATCGCTTAATAACATTATTATCGGAACTCTATATATATTGAATTTTCAGAGGCGTTATTGTAGTATATTCGAATTCAAACACGATACTTTCTCTCTAAAAACTCTCTAAAAACACTACGTTAACCTAAACAAGCTAGAACTCTACATCGAACATCAATGGCATACCAAGACGAGCATGGTAACGATTCGGTAAGTAATTAACCGGTTCGATTTTTGGCTTGAAAAAAAAATAAAAATTGGGAAGGAGTCGCACAAACCAGTCGCACAAAAAGTGCGACTGGACCTAGGCAGAGTCGCACTTTTTGTGCGACTGGTTTGTGCGACTAGAAATTTTTTTTTATTTTATTTTTTTATTTTTTTTGTGTTTTTGAATTTCGAAATTTAAAATATCTTGCATGTAATTAATTCATTATTTAAGTTGTTGTTAATTAATATATTTTAATTTATTATAATAATTAGTGTAGTGGTGTTTAATAGAGACATCCAATTTTACTTGATTCATACCCCTAATTCCCTTATAAGAATACATTTTAGAAAAGTATAAAATTTTGGCTTCTCAAAACCCACTTTTTTGGGCTCACAAAATGATACTTCTAATATAAAAGAATTTAAAGGAAGACTCATCAAAATTAACATAATAAATATTTTTTTTAAAATAAAAGTTTCAAAAATATACTTTCCTTCGTTTTAAATTGTCGTTACTAGGGATGGGCATGAGTCTTGGACCCTAAGAGTCTAGAACTGACTCGACCCTAATTTAAAGAGTCTAGGTCCACCTAATTTTGGACCCTATGGATCCAGGTTGGATTTGGATCCATTACCTTAGGGCCAGGGTCCGGTTTCGGCTCTACACGTTTGAGATCCTGATCCGACCCATGGACTCATTTATATCATTATTTAAAAAATCATATATTAGCTATCATGTATATTTAATTTTTTGATTTGAAATTTTATTATATTTTTGAACATTACGTGATTTTGAACTTTGTCCGGGTCCAAAATTTTTAGACCCTACGGATCCGGGTCTGGTCCAATGAAAAAATTAGGGTCTGGATCTGGATCTTGCTGGACCCAACCCAAATCCAACCCATGCCCATCGCTATACTCGTTACATTTCTGTTTTTTACTCTATCCAATGCACAATTTTAATTTTTAATATCTGTAATTTCATGTGATAAAAAATTTTAAAAAGTTCATATTATGAAAATATGCATTAATACAAATCAAATAAGATCCTACTTGATTATGTTTTACATTATACATCTAGAATTATATGCTACATAAGATTAATTGATGAACAATAATTGCTACAGAAACCGTGGCAACTATTAAAATCCAAAGAAATTATTTTATAATTCTTAAATAAAAGAGAAATAATAAAAAAAATTAAGAATCATGAGTTAATCTGATCATCACTTCCAATTTTTTATATCGATTATAATTAAATTAATTTTCTTTTCCTTTTATCCGTATGAATTCTCCATTCTACCTTCGAATACAAAAATTAAACAAGGAAGAATAAAAACTTACAAGGAGCAGGAATGTGGGTGATGATGGGCATGACATGAACAAGCACAAATCGATCAGCATGACACAACAAATTATCAACAGCCCATCTAACGGCCCGTTACTGGAGATATTAACTGCCACTGCTACGGTGGTCATCGCTATATATAGTAGCCGGGCCGGTTGTCTTGGGTTCTCAGCTTATGATCTTACAAGAGTTCAGTGTCTTCCAAATAATAATACCTTTTGATTAGGAAGAAAAGGAAAGAGGAGATGAACACGTAATTATGTTACAAGGTTGTTTGACTTTCGGGAAATAAACACGTATGGAAATATATATACTCCTATTTTATCTAAAAACTATTTTTCTAATCTATATACTAGTTATCAAGATTCAGATCTATAGATTTAGACAATAAAATTAATCTTTGAAATTTTATTAGAATCTTCTTTAAGATAATGTTACATTTATCTATTTTAGAAGATATTTTTTTCCATTAAATTTAAAATACTTTCACTGTTTTAATTTACTTGCAACGTTTGCTTTTTCACGTAGTCCAATACATTAATTTAATTTTTAATATCTTTAATTATGTATAATAAGAATTTACAAAAATTTGATATTAATAATCTTTGCAATGAGATGAATCAAATAAGATCTCACTTGACTATTTTTTAGTCTATAAATTAAAAACTAATCACAAATTAAGAGTGATGAATCAATAATGCTATTTTTCTAATATTGCAACTAATTTGAAATGGAGGAAGTAATTACCAAATTTATTATCTAAACCGATGCACCAGGTTTCATAGGTTAGAAAAATCGTTAACTAAAATATCACTTTAATATTTTACTCCACTATGTTCTGAGTTTGAGGTGTTTGGCAAATGACTGATATAACTGATTACAGTGACTGATTTGACTAACTGATTTTATTGACTGGTTTGATCAGCTGATTATGAACCCGTAGCTATAAGCAGTTTGTTCAAAAACTGCTTATTCATAACAATAAGTTGTTTCAATCAACTAATTTTACCAAACATTAACATTAAATACTTTGACAATCTATTCCTTTATTTGTATCAAAAAAAGCTATAATCGTCCGATAAACTATTTTGCCAAATAATTTTTTTCAAGGGAATGATAAAGAGATTGAAATAATCATTTTTTTTAAAAGGAGATTCAATTTAGGATGGCCAAAGTAATTATTTTGTCTTTTTGTTAGTTAGTTTGAAAATAAGAGAAAATAAAAAGTAATAATATATTAAAATAGTTGGATTATAAATTATAAATTAATAATGAGACAAATCAAATTTGAAGGAAAATAGAAAAACACCATCTCACAACGTATGGAAAATTAGTTGGATTAAAAATACTTCTATAAATCATTTCTATGAAAAAACGACAAAAAAGGAATAAATACTACTCCGAAGAACGAATTTGGGTGATAGGAGATTAGGAGCCGCCTGAGAAAACAAGTTGACTTTTTTGTTTTCTTTTACAATTTTTTTTTTTAATTTTTTTTTTTACACTTCATAGATCCAAATTATTAATTATTTTCTGGATTAATTCATGTTGTTCAATTTAAAAATCAATATGTGTACTTTTGCAATTAAAATACTCTTGTTCTTCTTTTGTGTACAATCTATTAGAGTATTAGTTAATATATTTTCTATTCTAAATTGTTTATTTGGGTTAATTTAAAATTCCATATCAAATGTAATTGCAATTAACAAGAAAAATTATTTTCTCATAATTTGACAAAGGAAATACAATGCTAATTACAAATTAAGAGTACTAAGTAAATAGAATCAAAAAATTAATATCCCATTTTGTGAATTGGAGAAAGTAATTGATATTTCAGATCTTGAGAGATTGATAGAGGGTGGGGTTGGAATAAAGAGGGGAATCGTTGGATTGAAGTTTGAGGATGAGAGGTAAGGGTGTGACCACTGGTTTAAAGGATTCCAAACCAGAATCTTTTTGTAAATCATGAGTAAATTTCCTTTGGCTCAAAATAAGACCATCCTCGGTGTATGTAACTTCAAAACCAAGAAAGTAGTTGAGTTTTCCTAAATCTTTGATTCCAAAAATTTTATGTAGATAAGCCTTAGTTGACTGTATGACAAAGATGTTATTCCCAGTGATGAGAATATCATCAACATAAACGGCCAATATAGTGATCGAAGTATCCGTGCGCTTTGTAAAAACGAAGTAGTCATTCTTGGATTGAGTATAGCCTTGAAAGAAAAGTTATGTGGTGAGCTTTGAGAACCAATGTCTCAAGGCTTGCTTAAGCCCGTAAAGAGATTTTTTGAGCTTACAAACCAAATTTAGAGAACAATTCAAACCATCAGGGATTTGCATATAGACATCCTCATAAAGGTCGCCATGTAAGAAGGCGTTATTGACGTCGAGCTAAAATATTAGCCCATGACGACTGACAGCTAAGGCAATAAGGCATCTGACAGTAGTAAATCGAACAATGGGTAAGAAAGTCTCTTGGAAGTCAATACTATGCTTTTGATGAAACCCTTTGGTAATGAGTCTCGCCTTGTATCGCTCCAAACTACCATCAGAACGAAGCTTGACTTTCTATACCCATTTTGAACCAATGGCTTTTTTACCACTAGGTAAGGAAACCAAATCCCAAGTGTTAATATCATTCAAGGCCTGTAGTTCCTTTTGCATAGCATATCTCCAAACTTCATGTTTTGCAGCATCTTTGTAAGACTTTGGTTCAAACCACTGAGATTGCTTAACCAAGAACACTTGAGAAACATTAGGTAAAGATTGAAATGAAACAAGATTACAAATATAGTAATTTAAATGTGCAGGTGGTCTTAGTGAGCGTGAATTTCTGCGTGGGAGAATTGGTTCATGTGAAGATGGAGGTGTATGGGATATGTTATCAGTAGGCGAAGAATTGGAGTTAACTAAGTCATGTGTAGGATGTGGGGAAACGTGTAATGGGGAAGTTTGGTGAAGTGTGTCATTGGAAAAAGTAGGTTTAACGTGTGAAGGTTGTAGTGTAGCATGTGGAGGAGAATTGGTGTTGTGTAATCTAGTAGGTAAAAGTGAGTAGGAAGTAGTATTAGGTGTATGCAAAGAAAATTCATATTCATAGTGTGTGTCAGGGATAGTACATGACGGTAAATAAAAAGTGGAAAAAAGGTATAGGATTAAGAATCTTTTGGTGAAAAGGAAAATGCTTCTCATGGAAAATTATATCTCGTGTAACAATGAACTGTTTAGTATTGAGATCATATACTTTGTATGCTTTTTGAGCATAGGGATAGCCTAGGAAGACACATGTGTTGGCTCGCGTTGCAAATTGTGGTCGGCCATGTTTTAGAGTAGACACAAAACAAAGACAACCAAAAGCTCGTAAGTGGTCATTATTAGGAGCTTTGCAAAAAAAATTTTGATAAGGTGACATGTTATTCAAGCACTTAAGAGTTAGACGATTACTAATGTAAGCAGCACACATAACACATTCACCCCAAAAATTTTGGGGAACATTAGATTGAAAAAATACAGCCCTAGCGTGTCTAAAAGATGTTTGTGCTTGCGTTCAACCACGCCGTTTTGTTGGGGAGTAGCTCTACAACTTTTTTGGTGTTCAATACCTAATTGTTTAAAAAGAGTGAACATACGATATAAAAGCTGTAGACTCAATTAGGAACGGGAACAGCAACAAGAGGGGGGGGGTGAATTGTTGTTGTTACTAGTTTAAGCGTTTTTGCCCTGTTTTTGCGGAATTGAATAAAATAAATAAAGCTTAAACTTAGAGCAAAATAAATGAAAGAGACAACGAGATTTTTACGTGGAAACCTTCTGGGCCTAAACAGAAGGAAAAACCACGACCCCACGGGATTTCTAAATTCTCCACTATGTTTAAGGCAACTCGTTACAATTACATTAAACATCTTACTTCACTCGAAGCGCATCAACTAGGCCAACTTCTCTCTCAAATTGTTTCACTCAAAGCAACAAATTTAGCTTCACTAAAAGCTAATTCTCTCCACTAGCTTCACTAGAAGCTTTCTCCTTAGCTTTACTCAAAGCTAATCTCTTCTCTAGCTTCACTAAAAGCTATCTAATTCCCCCTTAGACTCACCCGAGTCTAATTACAAATTCTCTCAAAAACCCTTACAAAAGGATAAAAATTCTCTAAAAATAAAATCAATGAGTTGCACAAGAAAATATTATAAATTAATTGGCAATTTTTCAAAACATAATTTTCTTGTAAAAATCTCCCAAAATAACGTATGATTTAATGGCTCATACTAAGGCAAGTTTTGAAGAATAACCGAGTCCACTATTTATAGAGCTAAAATCCTTAATTAAAATGGAATATTCCAATCCATTATTCCTTATCCAAAATAATCATGGGAATAATGTGGATTAAGCTACCAGACGGTTATTTCCACAAGACTTGAATAAATCAATCATACGGTTAAAACAACAATAACCGCTGTTCCCATTTACTAAAAATAGGTTCTGTTCCCTTTAAGCAGCAGTTTCTTCAACAGTTGTTCCTGTTCCAGTACCAACTGCTGGAACGTTTTTACTATTAATAGAAACGGTTATTCTTAATGGGAATGGTTACTTGCTAACTTTTAGGAATAAAGACCGGTTAAAAATGATAGCTAAGACCAATTCAATAACAGCTAGTTCTATATTTAGCAAATCCAGGATTCACTAAATATAGATCCTAAAATAAAGGATCTTTAAAATTAAAAACGTTAATTTTATTTTAGAAAAGGTTTGCCAATTAATTTTTATAAATTACTACTGCAATAAATTAATTTTATTAAATACATTAACTAAAAATAATAATTAAAATATAATAACCAGAATTTTCAGCTAACGTAGTCAAACTTCAGCTTAGGAACAGTGTGATGTCTCCAGACTTCAGTTTAGCTAGAACATCCAACTTGGGAACAGTAGATCTGCTATCTCCATTTTACATCCCAAGCGATATACTTCGCTTAACATCTTTTGAAACCTTTTGACATGTACGTTTCCATAAGCTAAGTCATAGGTACTATCAACGATCATAATCACAATCGGATATCGACCTGCACACAATCTCTAGAAACATATTCGCTTAAATAAAGTGTAGTCATCATCAAAACTCAAGAGGTCCAACAAAGGCAAATAAATGTTCAATCATATCAACACAATCGGATTTATTTTTCAACAAATACAACCAAGCTAAACGACTATAATCATCCATGATTGTTAAGAAAAAATTACAACCATTATATGTTCTATGAGGGTAAGGACCCCAAATGTTAATATGAAGAAGATCAAAAATATGAGCAGTCTTTATGTAGTTATCATGAAAAGGAAGCCTAGTTTGTCTTGAAGCGGGGAAAATAGTACAAATCAAGGATCTTTAATTCCTTTTGTATCAATATCTGGAAAAAGTGCTTTTAGCTTTGAGAAATGGGCATGGCCTAATCTCAAATGCCATAGCTTAGCATGTTCAATCATAGTCTTGAAGGATATAAGGGTGGTACACGCATGATCCTTGGGAGTAGCAAAAGTCTTTTGGACCATTGTGTAATACAAGCCTTGGTTACTATCACCAAGATGCAAAAAGATTTTCTTTAACAGATCCTGTAGAAAGCAAGATTGTTTAGCAAGTGATAGTCACATCCATATCAATACAAATTTTATATACAGAGATAAGGTTAAAGTGAAAATAGGTACAAAAAGAACATCTTTAAGCAATAATCCAGCACATAATGCAATATCGCCTTTCTTATTAACCCCATGTTTAGTACCATCAGGAGTGGTATTATTGTTGATCTTGCCATGGTGATGATTCTTCCATTTATCAGTTGCAAATGTCATAGGTTCCAAAGAGATTTAAGGTTTGTTAAGATTCTTATGACTTTCCTCTTGTAAAAGCATGCGATAAACTTCACTAACATCAGGAAGTTCTTTATTCATGAGAAGGTTGGAGCGTACTTGATTAAATTGTGGGTCTACTTTCATCAAGGATGTCATGACTCTTTGATCCTGTTGAATCTTGATGAAGTTTGTGGTGGGGTTGCAAGTACAAAGGGATCACTAGTGGAAAAAACCTCATTTGCTGCGGTTTTTTGGCCATTATTTGCTGCGGTTTTGGCCCCAAGCAATAGTAATAGCAGCAAATAGCCTAATTTAAATGCTGCGGTTAATAACCGCAGCAAAAAAGGGCATTATTTGCTGCGGTCAACCCATAACCGCAGCAAAAGAGGAGTATTTGCTGCGGTCAGCCTCAAAACCGCAGCAAATAGAAATTTTTTTTTTTTTTTTTTTTGGTTTTGCTGCTCCAGAAGGTGCTCCACGTGCCGCGGAGTTTTACGCGTGCCATGGAGTTGTAATTTTTTTTTTTTTTTTTTTGCTGTTTTCTTTTAATAGTATTAAATAATCCAATAATGTACAATATAATAAACAATGATTAATCCAATGATAATCACCAATTAACTGCAATAATCACCAATAATCTCTTTGTAAACTCTCGATCGTATATATGATATAATAATATGTACATCATATACAAATTAAAGTCCTAATAAATCAAAAGGTGCTTTTAAACTTGACACAATTACTTTTAAACTTACTCTAGTCATAAAAATAATGAATACTTGACTCCAAAAAGAGTGTCACACATCAAAAGCTCTCGGTTTTTGAGATTCAATCCTTCATGTTTCATATAGAAAGCAGCTTGCGAAAGTGAACAGTGGATTCGACGAGTTGAGAATTTTTGTCCATCGAATAAACATCGACGTGGCAAACTATCAATCTGCAAATCCAACAAAACACAAATAAGCATTAAACTCATCCAAAAACATAAATAATTAACATCCTAGAAGTACATTAGAATACCAACTTAATCCTAAAAATAGAAAATGAATAATACATTATCAACAATCAATCACCAAGGAACTTGATCATTCACAAACATCGTGCGTTCAATCTTAAATCTTTATAAACATAAAAATAATGACACAAAAGCAACAAACCTTTTGAACCTGATTGAAGCTAAAAGAATTGTTTATTAGCTAAAAGATATCATCTTGTATTTTATAAGTAATGTATATAAATCTCATTTCATTCTGAGGTTCTTTAAATCTCTTCAGTTTCTTAGCCGCTTTTCGATAAGAAAAAGCCACTATTCTACTTCCAAATTTCTTCACACAGATAATAAAGCAAAGCAGGTTTAATACTAGCAAATATAATTAAATTACATGATTATAATCTTACATGATGTCGTTTACAAGAACAACTACCCATTGAACCATTGATACCACATACATAAGTAATTATTCACATTCAAATATACAACTATATATATACATAAGTAAATTATTCACATTCAAATATAAAATACATACCTTGGTAATGAGATATGATAATTTTGTTTCTACAATAAGATTATGTAACCTACAATGAAAAACAAAATCAAAATTAGTATAAAAAGAGATTAAATTCTTATTAAAACACAATGACTTGAAAAAGAACAAGACTAGCCCTAATTTCGTGGCTTTTGAAGGAAAACCAACAATGGTGGGTTGAAGAACTTAAACAAAGATGGAGAAGGAAATTCGTGCAATGGGTGGTTAATGAAGCAACAAATCTCAACAACATAGGAACTTGAAGAACTTAAACAAAGTCGTTGGGTTTGGAAGATGATGAACAAAATGAAGAGAAAACACAGTAGAGTTATATGATTTGAAAAACTTGAAGAACTTGAAGAGATTTTTCGTGAGTTTTTGAAGAAATTTTCTGAAATTGAAGAGTTTGAAGAAGAAGACAGTCATCGTCGTGGGTTTTTGAAGAAAGTTAGTTTAGGGTTTCAAGCAATTGAACGTTAAAACGCGGTTTTTATATTTTTTGAACCAACTATTTGCTGCGGGCTTCTTAAAAAACCGCAGCAAATAATAGTTTTTTTAAAAAAAAAAAAATTTATCTGGGTTAGAATGTACTCCGCGTGCCGCGGAGCTGTGTCTGTCTGCATTTTGAAGTTTTTCTTCACTTTTTTTTTTTTAATACTTATTTGCTGCGGTCTTTCAATAACCGCAGCAAATAATGCTTATGTTTTATTTATTTATTTATTTTTTAGTTTAATATTCACTTATTTGCTGCGGGCCATACCATAACCGCAGCAATTAATTGTGCTACGGACTATTTGCTGCGGTCACACCTTAAAACCGCAGCAATTAATGGTTTTTTTTTCTTCTAATTCTTTTTCCTATTTATTGCTGCGTATATACAAAAACCGCAGCAAATGATACGCAGCAAATACGTTTTTTTCCACTAGTGGATAAAGGTCTAAGGTCATCTATTTCATCCCATAAAGATTTAACTTTACTGAAATATTCAGCCACACTCATATTTGGTTCTTGAGAATTATTGAGGAGTTGCTCTTGTAGCCTATACATTTGTGAAGAAGATGGATTACCATATCGAGACTCAATAGTCCAAATGGCATTGGCAGTTTTGAAATACATGATACTTTTTGCGATATGCCTCTCTAAAGAAGAAATGAGCCAACTGATCACCATGTTATTGCATCGTTTCCATGCGCGTTCATCTAAAGATCCATCAGGAGGTTGGGGGAAACTACCATCAACAAAAGACATTTAATTTTTTCATCAAGACTTATAATCATGGACCTTTTCCAATTACTAAAACAAGTGCCATCAAACACAACCGAAACTTGATGCTAGCGGAATCCGAAGGGTGTAAATAATAAACACTGCTTGGATCTTGGGTGGGATCGGTTGCCGGTTTAGAGATATAGGTATGCACAGTGGTGGGTTGATTTTCTGGTACAGGTTCCATGTGAGAGGAAGAAAGGAAGAGGATAAAAGAAAGCAATTCTTGATAAACCAACAAAACAAATTTATGTAAAAAAACACAAATAAAATAAAAAAAATAAACAAAAATAAACAAAAATTAGACAACAATGAGACCTAAGTCTGATACCATGATAGAATGAGAGAAAATAAAACCTTAATGGAAACAAACAGAAATAACTAACGCGCCCTTTATATAGGGAACAAAAATATGTCTAACTAACCATGGTAAGGAGTTATTAAATAACTAACCATTAGTTAGTCTAAAAAAACATAAACTAAAAAATAGCAAAAGAGTACACTAAGAAACAGTAGCAAAGAACATTAATCTGGGCTATGTTCAATATCCTCATCAATATTTGAAGTTTAGGCCATTAAAGAAACGAATCATCTTCATAACATCAATGGCCAAAAATCTAAGGCGAATCGAGCTAATCTATGAATTTATTAGTGTATTCAATCACACTTAGAGGATGTTACTTAAGGTAAAATAACTCGATGTGCTTCTGACAATGTAAAGTCACTAGGTAAAAACTCTCCCGTAGTTTCGTCAAAAATTCTTAGAGAATATACGCATTTGTTTAGTCGTGATTGAGTTTTAGGCATGTATAGTGAAAATAGTTAGGTTACTTAGTTCATTTGGCTACAATAGTATTAAAGAAGATTAGAAAGAGAAACATGGGTGTTTGGCAAAATAGCTTATTAACCAATATTAGCTTATTTTAGTACAAATAGAATGTTGGATGGTCAAACCAGTCAATACTAATGTTTAGTAAATTAGTTGGTCGAAACAACTTATTGGTATTAATAAGTTGTTTTTGAACAAGCTACTCATAGCAATGGATCCTAAATCAGCAGGTCAAAACAGTTAATAAAATCAGCTATTAACTACTAGCTAACAGCCATTTGCCAAACACCCCTATAATAAGTTGATTATGACCTTTAAAGACCATATTTTAACATTTTTCGTTATTATTATTCACCTTGAGTTTGCTCGAGGATGAGAAAAAGATTAAGTTTGGGGGAGTTTGATAAGTGTGATGATTTACACTTATATTATACATTTTTATGCTTTTTTTTTGGTAGATTCGTCGGATTTTATAGGTTGTTATAGATTTTTTTTATTTTATGTTATTACACTGTTTTTGAGCAGCTAACCTATTTTGGTGATTTTTAATGTGTTTTTGGTCGCAATTTTAATTAATAGATTATGTAGAGATGCAATTGAAAAGATTGCAAAAAGGAGCTCAAAACGTTCCCATATGAAGAAGTTTTAAATTTTAGCCAAACAACTTTCCAAAAGCAAAGGTCAACTCGGCTTAGGTGGTAAAGGCCTAAAATTCGAGACGACATTCAAAGCAATAGGACTCGGAATAAGCCGAGTCGACTTTGCTTACAATGAAGCGTTGATTTGTTTTCTTTGCTGCATTTACTTGGTTTTATTATTACGTTTTGTTTTACTGTTTCTAAGGCATGATTGTTACCCTAGTTGCATCCTCCTCAAATTAAGTTTTTGAACTCCATTGTCATTTCATCAATTAACGAATGCAATCTTGCTAGAACCTAGAGAAGATGTAGCCCACATTGGATGAATAAAAGCTGAGATAGAAGAATTCTTATATTACTCGTATTATATAGCTTAAATAATTGAGTTTACACCATGTGGATCCAAGGTCCATCAATATTTTCAACTAATAGCATTCAAGTTATGTATAAAAATATATATTTATAAATGCTAATATATGTGTTGGTTAAATTAGTAGGAGCCTTTCAATGTGACAACAACAAACCATGTTCAAACCTCATGGAGCAAAAAATTTTTCAAAAATATTAGCAAAATTATTTAATTTTATTTAGATATGGCTGAAGTATACAATTATAATTGAAATGAGTTCTGATTATGTTGGTACCGTTGCAACTTCTTGTGTACACTTTTTTTCCTTGTATTAAATCAATATTTAACTTCTAGTATGAAAATATTAAAAGGTAATACTCAAGAATAATATTTTCAAGTTGTACATTTAATTATTTTAAACCTAAACTAGTTAGAGTTGCTCATTATCTACCTTTAGTGCTATTGGCCTATAATTTTGGGCACTTAGATTTTAGAAACTTATAGCTTATTAATTTGTCATTATTCTCTCAAATCCTCATATTTGCTTAGCTAGAAATAGAAACAACTGCAAAGAACCATACACTAACCAAACAAAACAAAAGGCTCCCCAAAACAAATAGCATAAAGATATCCAAGCTAAAGAAAAGAAACCAATGAGGAGAAAATTAAACAAGAGACAAATATGTTTTTTTTTTTTTTTAATTTTTCCCTTAAAATAGGAATAAATGATGAGTAAATAGAAACATAATAATAAAATAAGCACAAATAATAGAAATGTCTACCTTTTGTTTACTAATCAAGTGTGTATTTCTTGTTTCTCTCCTCGGCCCATTTTTTCTTGGGATTTCCTAGTCAATAAGATGAATATCATAAACAAGATGATGATGAACATGTTGATTCAGGAACAGAACTTCTTAGTAATCCTCCTGGCGTTCGTAAATTAGGAGAAAACGAACATGTAAATGAGAAACATGATGTAAAAATAGATAAAAAGGATAAGGAACTCAAAAAGAAGCTTGAAACAAAGAAGGAGGAACTTAAGAAGCAAAAGAACCTACACAAGATAAAGAAAAAAGAACTAAAGAAGGAGAAGGAACTTATAAAGTAGGAGAAACAACTTAACAAGAAAATGGAGAAGGAACTCATAAAGAAGGAGAAAAACCTAAAGAAGAAGAAGAAAATGCGACCTGAGCCACCCAAAACTGTGCCTGTTCAACCCATACAGCAAAACGAACAACCCAAAACTGAGCCAGTGCAACGCATACAGCAGCCGGAGCCACCCAAAACGGTTCCAGAGCAACCCATAAAGCAAGCTGAGCCAGCTAAAGATGTGCCCAAACAAGAACCTCAAGCAGGTGGAATAGCAGAAACAAATTTCCCAGGAAAATGGGAATTGACAGTTGAGAATGCAGGAGTTTGAGGCATGCATTTGCAGTTGATGCCTAATGACAGAATTGTGATGTTTGATGCAACTTCATTAGGTAAATCAGCTATTGAGTTGCCTCCTGATCGTTGTCGACTACTTCCTAACACCAATAATACACTTGATTGTTATGCTCATGCTATTGAATATGATATTGCAACCAACAAAGTTAGAACTCTCAAGGTACTTAATATCATCGTATACACTACTCATACATCTTTTACGCTTTTATATCTTCTTGTCTCAGAATTTTTCCTAGCAAAAGATGCACAACACTAATTCAATTGACAAAATCTTTAGATCAACTATATAGCTTGGATGATATACCAACATATATACATTTTGGTTTTAAAATAACTATATGTTCAAACCTCTATCCTGTGTGAGAACCGTGTTTTGTTTCAGTCGGAGCATGTACCACTTTTTCCAAGAGGAACCAAGTTCGCTCACTGCCACCTTAGTCATCCCCTTCCCTCAGCCTAACTTGTACTAAAAAATATCTCAATCCTATATAGATCAAGGATGCAATACATACCTCCTCCGTGTTCATAATAGTCCCTATATATTATGTGTTCCCGCTATCTGATACAACATTTTGAGCTTCATATCTTTGAACACGAAAGATATAATCAAAGTAGCTACATTTTCAGTTTTTATGCTATTTGATGCAATATTTTGAGCTATATATCTTTGAACAATGAAGACATAAATAAACTATTAACCTACCCCAACATTTTTTGTTGCTGCTCCAGGTGCTGACTAATCCTTGGTGTTTAAGTGGAGGACTTTCACCAGATGGTACTCTAATAAACACGGGAGGGTGGGAAGAAGGCGAGAAAATCATTCAATACTACAAATCATGCGACACCTGCGATTGGAGAGAATCGAATGTAAAGCTATCAGACATGAGATGGTATGCTACCAAAACAATGCTAGGTGATAGAAGTTATGTAATGTTTGGTAGACGTCGTGCTTTCAACTATGAATTTATTGCTCCAGAAGGTGTACCCAGCCCAGGAAAAGTAGACTACAACTGATATACATGAGAACAACCTCTATCCCTTCATTCACCTTGCACCAGATGGAAACCTCTTCATATTAGCAAACTTTAAGGCCATGCTTTTCGATGTACGAGCCAACAGAATAGTTAAAAGATATCCTGATTTGCCTGGTGGAGCTAGAAACTGTCCAGGCTCAGCAACCTCTATAATCCTACCAATTAACCTACAAAACGACCCTAATCTCAATATAGAAATCATTGTCTGTGGTGGTGGACAACCTTTAGCCTTTGGTAAGGCCGAGAAGGAAGGAATCTTCCTTCCAGCCTTAGACACTTGCAGACGAATCAAAGTCCTAGACCCGGCAGGCAAATGGGAAATCGAGACAATGCCATCAGCTCGTATTATGAGCAACCTGTTGAATTTACCTAATGGTGATGCAATCACCCTTAATGATGCTAAGAAAGGAGCTTCAGGATGGCAATTTGCTGATGAACCAATTTTCACACCGTTTTTGTATTCCCCTTGAAAGCCTAATGGACAACGGTTTAAGGTTTTAGCACCCACTACAATTCCTGGGATGTACCATTCATCAGCAGCAACTCCCAGATGTAAGAATGTTTTGTTGCTGGAAGTAACACCAATCCAGGATATCAATTCAAGAATGTGAAATTCCCTACTATACTTTCCCTTGAGAAATTCGATCCTCCTTGTCTTGACCCATCACTTCCAACAGATTAGACCTATGTTTACCTTACAAAAACAAAGACTTAAAACTATGGACAAAAAATTGATTTTGTATGTAATATAGCTGTTCCTGGATTAGTTCAGCAAAAGGATGTAATGGTAACTATATTTGTACCATCCACCATTTACGACTCACAGTTTCTCCATGAGCCAATGACTTCTCATCTTGAAACTTACAAGTTTTGTAGCTAACGATGCAGGGAACTATCGGTTGCAGGGTGATGCACCTCCTAAAGGTGAGATTGCTCCTCCTGGTTGCTACCTTATGTTTGTTAACTACAGCGGTGTTCCTAGTGTTGCTTCTTGGGTTACACTGCAAAATAGATTGTAGGATTCTGAATTCAATTTTTTTCAGAAAATTGTAGAAAATGCTCTTGTTAGGATCTCCGTACAGTAGCTTCAGGTTTTGATACTTTTACATTTATACTTGTAGATTTTACTTTGGTTTAAGTGTTATGGCAAGCTAGACTAGTAAGGTTCTGTTTTTGCTGACCAAAATATGTTGTCAACATATTCTATCATGATAAGTTTTTCAATGAGCTTGTACACAATAAAAACCGCATAAGAGCAGAGTTGCCTACTCAAAAAAACCGATGATGTTCCATCCTAAAACCAATTGGTAATCAAAGGAGTAGCTCATCAAGCTCATATTTTAGTCAACCTCTCTAATTCCTCGATGTGGGATCAATTATTTTTCCAACATTTCATGTATTGTATTAGTGTTTCTTTTTAGATTACAATGATGCAGTTCACTTGAGTATAAACCATTTATGAATGAATGTCAGCACAAGAAGAACAGATCAGGAAAAAGTAAAGAATAACAAAAAACAGTCTAGCTACTTTGATTTCGCCTAAATCTGAAAATATTCACTAGGTTGAATATAGGGGCAAAGTTAGAAATTTAAACCAAAAAGGGTCAAACAGTCAATATAGTAGCAAAAAGAGTCAAATAACCGATCAACTAGAAAAATAGTTAATGTTGAATGATCGATTTATATAAATTGGTACAACCACGAATGATAATTGTATATAATACAAGTTAAAATAATTATTTTTGTCTAAAATTGGAAACATTTTATAATTTTGAAGAATAAATTAAATTATTAATATTAAGAAATTATTACCAAAATTTGAAATGTGTAGCTTGAACGAGGAATTGAAGATTTAAACCCCAAATCTCAAATTTCATTCTACAACTTTAACCATTCATTTTGACATAGGACTAATAATACAATGGACTGCGTTTATAGACCATAAAATTCGTTCCTCCTACAGCCCCTATGTGGCTTTTGTTGGAAAATAATTCACATGTGATCCTACATCGAAGAATTAAAGAGAAGTTGACTAACATATATACTAGATGGGCTACTCCTCCTAAAACCAATTGGTTTTATGGTCGAACCTTACTTGGTTTGTGTGCAAGTCAACTCTCCTCTTGTGTGCGTCTTGTGTAGAAGTCCAAATTTATCAGCTTCGCTATGATTTATATTTTATTATATTTCTTATTGCTAGAAGAAAACAAAATAAAAGAATTTGACTTATCATAATATTAACCCAACTAAACAAAGAAAAACAAATATACAGAAAATATTTCAATGCATTAGTGAACTAACCTCTGATTATCTGATACAGATAGTGAACATGTTTCAGATGAAAACACCTGATCACCCTTTCTGCTTAGGCAGAATTGCAGAAACCTCAATAGAGCACAAAGTAAGATAATCATATAAGAATATCAAGAGAGCTAGAGCTTACAAGTATCATCTCTACAACATCGTAAACCATCATCGTACATACATAACGAAGATACCTCAAAAATCCGACGATAGACACCATCATCAGTTTAGGTAACAGAAACAAAACACTTCATATAAGCCTGATTAAGAAGGGAAAATGACAGTTTGAAATAGAAGAGATATATATAATGTTTTTTTTTACCAATTATGATTCAACAACTTCATATGATAATAGTCTATTCCATTTGGCCGACAGTATTATATTGTATTAGAAAATGATAGAAATGTTGACCAACTACCAACAAAGAGCATGAAGTTTGTACAATGCCTGCACGTTTCAGCTCCTGAATAGATTATAGTTAACTCCATGCCTGCAAACTCTTCATTGCTCATAAAATTTAAGTTCTGTGCACGTCCATTACCGCGTTCCAGCTCTGCAAATAAGTCTTTCCTAGCTTGTACATTATGGTCTTTATATCAAAATCAAGTGTACGGCCAAGGTAATTTTTATGCATTATATTTTGACTAAATACAATGTACAAAACTAACTTGGTGCTGGAAGAACTTAAAAAATTTAGTTAATTTATTAGAGAATATTCGTGGTGATGTACCAGGCCTAGCCCTATAATCTTAAATGAATATGTTTTTTCATCTTATTACACTTTTTTTAAGATAATTGATACCTTTTTTTATGTAGAGTATAATTAAAATATTGAGAAATTTCAAGTGGTAACCCTAAATTTTCGGCTCTTTCACGTGGTAGATAAATATTTTTTTTAATCCACGTGGTGACCTTGACCTTTCAACTTTTCCACGTGGTAGACAAATGCGAAGTTTTTTTATTAACTTTACACTATTTTTACCAAATATACTAACACTTTTTTCAAAAAACAAACGTCATGATCACCCTAATTATTTCAAAATCCAGTCGAAATAATTTTTTAATTTAACCAAAAATTGAACATTTTGTCTACCACATGGAAAAGTTAAAAGTTCAAGGTCATAACCTTAAAACTACCATGGGGAAAATCCAACAACTCAAAGTCACATGGAGTTTCCCTAAAATATAGGAGTATTACATTAATTTTTAACCACATTGAAATTATAGTGGGAAAATATGGTCTCGGTCACGGTTGTGGTAGGAGTCCAGAATCGGACTTCATGGTTAATGTGTTCTTTATTTGGTCACGCTAAACTATAAATCGCTATAATACGGAAGCAATGTGACCCTTGTTTGCACTGTGATTGAACATAACCGGAGACAAACCAACAACGAATTACACAATAAGTCTGAAATTATGTGTTACCTTTGTACCATATCCAAGAGAAGCGTTTAGCCTTAGTTTTTGACAATTACCATGATTGTGCCATAAAGCTTTATCCCTGCCTCCAAATGACTATGTTACTTGGAAATAAATGTCAATATTTGAAACATCTTCATGTCTAAGTGCCCAACTTTGTTATCTGTGAAAAATTCCAGAGATTTTGAACTAAATTCAAATGTCCAAGTGTTATATCCATATCTAAATATTAAAGATCCAACACTTAAATTCGATATGAAGTAAGAAGTCCAAAAAACAGGATTCAGATGTCATACTTAACACAAGTGCAATGTTAACAAATCATGGGATCTCAGCACGAAAACTTCAACAGCTTGTTTGGTTAACAGTATTAATTAGTGGCAATGAGAATGATTTATAATCTAAATTTTCATAATATGTATCATGTCATTCACATGTTAATGAAAGTTTGATCATAAAAAGGTTTTTTTATTCACAATTTTCCATCACCAGCTAATACTAAATGTTCAAACGGTAATGCATTAGAATGAATTTTATGAAGACAATGAGATTGTTGAAGGAGAATAAGCATGGCCGCTAAATTTACAAGAAATACTCCTACCAAAATTACACTAACTTTTCATTACCATTCCCACCATTTAATATCGGTTACCAAACGGGCTGCAAAGATTTCAATAACAAATAAAAAAAGAGGAGGGGACCTTTTCAAGAAACATAGGAAGTAAGAGAAAGGCCTGCAGACATGTAAAAAAAAATACATAAAGCAGACCTTTTCAAAGACTCCTACACATATCATCAGCATTCATGTATTGCTACAACCTATAAAATCCATGAGAAACAAACACAGAACCATCTCATCACCATCAAAACAAGAAAAGGAAGTATTTGAGATGGGAAACCTTAGAGCTGTTCTTTTAGTCTTATTTGCTTCTTCAATGGCTCTTATATGTTCTGTGCACGCTACATGTCAAGACAGTACTGTCTTCTATTGGGGTGCTGATCGTGGTCGTTATATTGGTTCAGACACTGTTGAACTCATGCTAAATAAAAGTGGAGGTAATTTCATGAAATGCATAAACAATAAATTCTGATAAGATTATTAGTGATATTTCCTTTAACTTTAATTTGTTTTGCACTATATTATCAGGAACTGGAATAAAATCAAATGTATTTTACATGTATGGATCTATTAGCTTTAGCATCAAGCTACCTTCTGGCAACTCTGCTGGAACTGTTGCCACTTTCTACGTAAGTTTCTTGATTATTACTTTTATGTTGCTAAGTGGCTCCGTCTATGTAGAGTTTAGGAATCGTAAGTATAAAATTGATGTTTTAACTGATAATTCTTTACTGTGAAATTCTGCAGCTCTCTTCTTATGGTGATACACATGATGAAATTGACTACGAGTTTCTTGGAAATGTCACTAACGAACCTTACACAATTCACACGAATATTTACACTCAAGGATATGGTAAACGCGAAATACAATTCAAGCCTTGGTTCGACCCAACTGATGGTTACCATACCTACACCATCTTCTGGAACTTCTATGAAGTCGTGTAAGTTTCTGGATCATGTCATGTTTAAGGTGGTGTTAGGCCTGTCAATTTGTCACATAATCACCCTATGAGTCCCAATCCACGGGTACCCATTGGGTGGGTGTGATTATGTGACGAATTGTCACAGCCTAACATGATATTAGAGCTGAAGGTGGTTCTTGGAGCTCACATGTGAGAGAGTGTTGAAAATACTCACATGTGAGAGAGTGTTGAAAATACTCACATGTGAGGAAGATCTCACATTGTGAACTTGCATATAATGCTTTGAGAAAGAGCGAACCTATTGAATCTTAGGCCTTATTATCTTCAACATAACCAAATAATATTCTATGAACTCTGATGTAATCAATATGATTCAATTAAGTATATAAAATATTCTAAGGTTTTAATCGACATTGTTGTCACATTTTCAGGTGGATTGTAGACGGCAAACCAATTCGAGTTTACAGAAAACACCAAGGCTATGATTACCCAGATGCACAACCCATGAAAGCTTATGCTAGCTTTTGGAATGCAGACGATTGGGCCACTCAGAAAGGGCGTGTTAAGACCGACTGGAGTCTCGCACCATTCAAAGCCATGGTACAGAACTACAAGGATGATGCTTGCAAATGCACTCAGAATGATCAAAGCTGCGTGGATAGATGTAGCGTGAAAAATGAAAATAATTGGTGGACAAAGGACAAGTATCAAAAACTCAGTCCAACACAGAAGGAAGAGATGGACAGGATCAGAGCTAATTATATGATTTATGACTTTTGTGCTGATCCTAAGAGGTTTAATGGAACAGTCCCACAGGAATGTTCTCTTGCACAATACTAATATGATCATCATTGAACCTTTTTACAAAGCTTTGTGCCTCAAGAAATAGGCACTATCAACATCACAACATTATTTCTCCTATTGTTTCAATGTTCTTTTTTATTTTTCATATTTCCAATGAAAATTCATTCATTCTTGTATGTCATCCTCTACAATTGGTTGCTTCTTTGTTTTGATTTGTTCTATACGGGTTTGAAACTTTCTATTTTTTCTGGTGAGTCATTTAATCTCTACTTGATCCGAGTTGACTAGGGTTTCCTCAACTCAAAAGGCTCGGGTGTAAGGTCTTTTATCTAATCGTTTTTATCAATGTGGAAAATAAAACTCGTGTTTGAAAATAGAATAATTAAATAAGATGAATTATACATAAACAAATATTGAATTCTTATTAACGTATATTTTCAAAAAAAGAGAAAATATTTAGGAATGTAAGTTTTTTTGAGATTGTAAATTCCCCAAGCTAGGAGACGTAGATAGGCAGCCAACAGCGATTGTGTGATTTATACAGCCCAGCAAATGAACCTACGAACATTAGGCTATTGCCTAGCTATGGAGGGCACAAAGATAGGGTTATCTTTGAGGGAAGTAAGCTTACGCCTTCGATTCTTGAGTGTCGTAATAGGAAGAAGACGATGGAAGTCATCATCAGACTTTGAGATTCGTCTAATGAGTTGTATAGTGAGTTGTCTGGTACTTCTTTGGGCTCATTACCCTGTATCATTTATCAGCACATCGATAATGCTTTGACTTCTGCTTTTGTTGAGAGGTGGCAATCGGATACCAACCTTTCACATGCCCTGAGGTGAGATCATCATTATGTTGCACGACTTGCAACAAAAACTTGGATTGTACATTGGTTGTTAGTTGCTCGAAGAAGCTTTAGTACAGATATGAGCACTAGCTCTCGGAGGCCTATTTGGGGAGCCAATGAACAAGTTGCACAGGAACGGGGTGTTTAACACTAGGAGCATCAACGTTTGTAACCTTCTAAGCATGTGCAACAAGACTCGATCTTTACGAGTGCAGTCTATAGTCACTACATCGCTATCGTGGGGTCAACACTACCAGTCAATAAAAAGCTGAATAGATGTAGGGTTTGCAATCAATAAACGAGTTAGATGTCCATCGCCATCCATATTCGTATAAACCACATAATTGTCTTCTGTTGCTAGACAAAAAACAATGTTGTATAAGAGACTTATCATCCATCTCTTCACGTCTAATATCTTGCCTGAGGTTATATATTAATTCATACTAGCATTAACTCCAAAATAATTTCGCCTAATCAATGTCATACCAGTCGCACTAAGTTCTCTTATATGATCTCGATGTCAGTTGGCAACCTACTTGCTTTAACACGACCATCTTTGTACCTTGTAAATGTATGATTGTGTCTTGCTTTATCACCAGAACACACTCTCACCTTCAATGATTTTTCTTCAGGTTTACGACAATATCCAATAATCATAAATCAAAAACCACATGCCATACTTTTGAATCCTGGTAGAGCCACATTACTATGTCATGCTACTGACTTCTAAGCTTATTGTACCGATGACATCCTAGATGTAGACTAATTGTAGAATGACCTTATTTTTGCTTATAAGACACACGAGTGAAACGAAAACCAATAGCAATAATCATCTTATCCGCCCAAGCGTGCAATTCATCTGATTCGAATTGCCTACCCATAATAAATATCGTTCAATAATATACTTCATCCACACAAAAATTCTCAAAGTTTTCCTAAAGGTATTACTAAAAGATTGAAAAGTAAATAAAAATAAATAACAAAAAAAATAAAAATATTACAAGTCGTCCGTTTTGCGCAACTCGTTAATTTTTTCCGAAACATTACGAAATCCAACTACAAACTTGAAATTAATACTTACCTTGACATTTTTAGTGTTAAATTTACCGTTCATATTATTTGAATATTAAAACTTAACTAAGAGCGTTTATTTTAGGAAGAAGTTTAAAGAAATGAAAAAATGAAGTAACATAAAGGACTTAAAATTTTCAGTATATAAATATTAAAGTCCAAAAGTAACGATACAATAAAAAGGATAACAGATGAATATGAATGTCCTTATTTGATCAACCAAAATGTGAAGTAAACATTTTTGGGTTCGTCTTCCCCTCCAAGAAACAGCAAACACAAGAAACTCCTAGATCCTTCATACTTCACAAACTCCCGATCACAAAAACACACCAAAATCACAAGCTCAATGCAAATTTAGCAAAACAATGGTGACTTTCAGTTACGACACCATGAATTTACCCCCACCAAACACCATTATCTCAACAGCCGCTTCGCTAGCCGCCACCGCAGTCCTCATAGGTACACTCGCAACCGACTTTATACCTCAACCAATCCAACAATTCTTCTCCACCCAGTTTACAAACCTCTCAAAGTCACTTTCCTCCCAGCTCACCGTGGTCGTCGACGAATTCAATGGCTTAACACCAAACCACATGTTTGAGGCTTCCAATGTTTACTTGGGGACCAAGATTTCTCCCTTGACTCGTCGTATTAAGGCTAACAAGAGTAACAAGGAGAATTATGTTAGTTTTTGTATTGATGTTGCTGAAGAGATTGTGGATTATTTTGAAGGGGTGAAAATTAGTTGGATTCTTAATAGCGGTTTAAAACAGAGTGTTGAAGGTGGTTTCAATAAAAAGAAGAAGAGAGATAGTGGAAGTGGATTGGAGAAGAATGAAATGAGATATTTTGAGATTAAGTTTCATAAGAAGTACAAAGATTTGGTGCTTTCCAGGTAATTTATCTAATTTTGTATTAATCTTCAAAAACCATTGAGTTATTAAGTTTGTTTCTTGGATGAGTTATAACTTATTAGAATCACAAATTGAATCTTTGACTATCTGTGATATTTTGCGAAGAGTAAAAATATACTTCTGATAATGGTTATAGATACAGGGAAAATATGTTCTGATAATGATATTAGAAACAGGGGAAATACTGCATTTCTATATGTGTTCTAATAATAAAAACTACATAAATATTTGTGACATTTTGTAGATTTAATCTCACTTCTAATTTCTGTTATGAAGTTTACGGTTTGTTTGGTAGGGGTAATAAAAACATGGTAATAGGAATGAAAATTAGTATAATTTTGATTGAAAAATTACTTGGCTACTTGATGGTCATGCTTGTCCAACTTTAATTATCTTATTTTATTCATAAAATTTATTCTAATGCATTACGATGATATAAGATGGTAATGGAAATTTGTAAAAAAAAACTCATTTGTGATTAAAGTTTCATTACCACGGGAATGCCATGAAACTTTTGAGTAAATTTTACACTATAAATCATTTTCTATTACTAACCAAACGGATTTTTAATGTATTATGGGCTCATATTGTTGTGTCCGAACTCTAATCTATCAGATACTTGCGTCACGTCCTTATAGAAGCAAAGAACATAAAACAGTCAAGCAAGGAAATTAAGTTACATACAGTTGACTATAATGGAACTGATTACTGGAGTTGTATAAATTTGGATCACCCAGCAACATTTGATAAGATTGCAATGGACCCAGAATTGAAGAAAGGATTGATAGAGGACCTTGACAGGTTTATAAGCAGAAGAGAGTATTATAGGAGAGTTGGGAAAGCTTGGAAACGCGGGTACTTGCTGTATGGACCTCCTGGTACAGGGAAGTCTAGCTTGGTCGCTGCCATGGCTAATTACTTGAAGTTTGATGTGTATGATTTGGATTTGAGGGAGGTTATGTGTAATTCTGACTTAAGGAGGTTGTTGATTGGAACAGCAAGCAAGTCGATTCTTGTCATTGAGGATATTGATTGCTCTATTGATTTGCAAAATAGAGATGCTACAGAGGATGGTGCTAAAGCTGCGGAAGATGAAAAGGTTTGAGTTATTCCCTTCTTGGATTTTGTTGAATTTAGGTTTATTTACCAGTTTAAATCATGATTGATGCAGTTTTGATAAGTTATGCTACTGCTTGTACTCATTTTTTCACCTTTCAATAAGCTAATAAAGTTGGGGGAATAGTTAGCTAGGATTGGAATCATGTTTTGAGTCAAGACTTCAAGGAACAGAAGTCATGAGTCAAGACCATATAACAAATGCTTACTAAGATTTTGAGGGTGTTTGGCAATTAACTGTTAGCTTTTATAATTGGTTTGTTTAACCAACTGGATATATTGGCTCTTTGGTTGGCTTTTAAGGTAGCTGAAAAAGCTAGGTATTTATTGAGATGTTTGATAAATTTACTATTGGCCGTTGACTGTTTATCAAAGAAAAAGTCCAACAAAAAAGCTAGAGTAGGTTTTAATTTTGGCTTCATCTGGCTAAAAAGTTTTACTAAACACTTTTTTTAAACGCTAAAGGTGAACCAAAAAGCTCCATGACTACATAACACTTACTAGCATAGCGCATGATTTCTTGCATTATTTGCTCTGAACTCAGCTAGGACTTTAGAATTATACTTCGATGTAGTCAGAAAAGAATAAAAGGCATACCTGCTTCATGAGAAATTGTATGTATCATTGTTGCTTTCAGAAAACCTTCACATATTTGCTCTGTAAAGATTTTCTTATATCTCCACTTACAAATAGGTGAGTTTATCAGCCTTGCTTAACTTCATAGATGGGTTATGGTCTACTTGTGGTGATGAACGGATTATAGTATTCACAACCAATCACAAGGACCGTCTTGATCCTGCACTGCTACGCCCTGGCCGAATGGATGTGCAAATCTACATGTCTTACTGCACTTTCAGTGGGTTTAAGCTCCTTGCTGCCAATTATCTCGAGATTCATGATCACCCTCTTTTCGATGACATTATGAAATTGTTGGATAACGTTAATGTTACACCTGCTGAAGTTGCTGGTGAGCTTATGAAGAGTGATGATTCTTTATCCGTGCTTGAACGTCTTGTTAGCTTTCTAACAGTTCGAAGTGAAATTCAAGTCTTATAGAATAGAAGCTTGAAGGGGAGAAACCTTGAAGAGATGATTCTTGAAATATTAAATTTGATCTGGATTCTGGAATCCATTTAATGATTCTTTCATTTTGCCTAATTGGGCGGGTACTTTACCTCTGCAGTACTCAGTGAAGTCGATCAGTCTTGGAAAATTCAATGGTAGTATATCACAATTGTGAGCCCATAACACATGGTTGATATCGAGTAATATCGAACACGAATTCTGAGCAAAATAAACACAAATTCTGAACAAAAGATATGGTATAGCAGACAGGACACCTAAATAAATGCTTTGTCTGCATTGTCCGTCAACAAACCTTGAAATATCTGCATATTGGAGAAAGTTTGAGCAGCCATACTAGTAGGGACTTTCGAGCTCTCCTTAATAGCATTGCAGATACATCAAATTCCTTGATTGGATTATAAACTCGTGCAATGTCACCCTGCCTAAACATATTCAAGAATCATGCTCCCTTGAGCAGTGTCAAAGTCTAATTTCATAACTAGGCTGGAGCACCATACTCATCATGTATGATAAGGTTGGATCATAAGCTCTGCAACAATATCGTGTCTAACATATTATACAGTCGATATGTCCTAGTTTAAGGAGTGCCAGAGGCGGAGTTCGCAACCAGGCTGCACTACCTTATCAGAAATGATCAATAATAGCTAGTAGCTACAGTCTACAGCAGATTGAGACACATGATTGGACAAACAAGATCTATTATGTTGAATTAGAATAACAAAGTAAAAGACAAAACTGAAAGTTATCTGATTCGATAGCACAGGAAAAATATTGGAGAACAAGAGCGATTAAATCTTCAAGGTTAATACGTATTATCTGTAGAGATCCTTAATGTTCTCACTTTGAATCTCTAACAATGGGATGGTAGGGAAAAAATAATTACGTCTAACCTAGAAATTATAACTTTTTATATACTACCTCCTATTCAGCTGAATTGTCCCATTTTTTTTTTTGGCACTATTCACTTATCACTCTTAATTTGTATTTTACTCTTAATCTATAAGTTAAAACATAGTCATATGGGATCTTGTTTGGTTTGTCTCAATACAAGGATTATTAATATCAACTTTTTATAATTTTTAATTAAGCATAATTTGAGATATTAAGAGTTAAAATGTTGCTTCGGCAAGTGTGAAAAGTCAAATGGGACAGTTCAGCTGAATAGGAGGGAGTATAATAATAGCCTATAACTAGCATTCAGCCCATCATAGTACACACCCCATTATAGAACACAGTTATAAAATAAGTCTCTACACATTTAAGATCCACATACATTAAGTCCGAACCCTTTGACTTTATTTAGATAACTTTAAGTTGAGCAAAAGAATAGCTTTAATAACTTATAATAACACATCACAAAATCTTGTGTAGACGAATAGCCCAACTAACATAATAAGTAGTATATAAATTTCTTATTTTGAAGACGGTCTCTCGTGAACTGTGATCCAACACTTTGATCCTTAAATCTCCAAGAGAAAACATACAACCCCTAAATAGTTGCAATAGAAGTCCTCAAAATGTTGTCACCCAACAAACATAGAAAACATTTCTATTTAACGGAGACGAAAACATTGTCTTCCGCCAAGTAGTTTGACAACAATGCACATGGACCAAAACATATCCAATTGAACCACAATGATTCACGTTAATGTATAATTTGGTTTCTCCACAAGTAAAAATTTGCCCATTCTTGCTAATCTCAAGCAAGCATCATCAACACTATTTCTTTCTTCAAGTTACCTTCCCAATACCCATTAAAAAGTAAAAACAGGAATACAGAATCAAATCTTTAGCATTTTTGTAGCATAATTGAACAGCAATGTATAACCCTATAAAAAATTAACATTTACTAGATCAAATAACAGAATAAATCAATTGGAAACCCTTGCGCATAGAACAAAATTATAGAAGACAGCACCTTTTTATACAATCAAAAAGAGAAAAAAAAAAAGTACAAAAGATCAAATTGGCAATTCTAATATCTAAAACCCAAATAACCCACAAAATAATTTTCAATTTTGATCACATAACACAAAGCCAAACACCCAAAACAATAAGAAAAGTACCAAATAAAGCATACCCAAGTCGAGTTTTTTCCCCTAAAAGAATCCCCATTACAGCAGTAGCAGCAAAAGTGGTCGCGTTTGTGACAGGAACAGCAAGAGAAATTGAAGTGTGACCAAGAATGGCGAAGAATGAAGCCGAAGCAGAGAGATTTAGGATGAGAGGGACTGAATATTGCCATGTTAGAAAGAGATTTAGGTAGCTTTTGAGTGTGAAAAGTATGCGTTGGTGAAGATTAGAAGATGCGGATTGTAAGGATTGTGAGGATTCAAGGGATTTTTGGTCCCAAATAACTGCACCTTTTCGCATAAAAGCGTTAGTTGCTCCCCAAATAAGACCTACTGCTACCATCTTTTCTATGTCTCCGATCGGCATTGTCGATGATTGATGTGAGCTTGATTGTACTTGTGACTTGCAGTTGCAGGTGTAGATTTGGACTCCGATGGAAATTTAGTGTTTTGTTATTATTATTATCGTCTCTATTTTGGTTGCTTGGTTGTGTAGGAGTTGGAAGAGACATGGGTCAAAGACCAGATTCCAATCGAGTTTCGTCTCTAATTTAAGGATTTGAATCTAATTTTTTAGTGGATTTGAATTTTAAATTTAAGTCTAACTTATTTAGAATTTGTACTCGCTAGACTTGTTAAATAAGTTAAATTTGCTATAAATCAAATATATTATACAACTCAAATCAGTTTTAAACTTATTTTAAATCTAATTTTATAATTATTTAAACTTAATATAGACACATATACAATCTAGAGACTCATTTAAGTATATGTAAAAAATTTAAGTATGAGTGATTTAATTAAGTCTCAAAATTTGGGTGATTCTAAAATTTTTAGATCTTAAGAGTTTTAGATCTAAGTATAATTCCTCTAAATCTTTGATTATATTCATGAATAATTTGATTGAATCAATATCCAAAATACAAGCTCCAATTGATCATTAATAAATACCATTTATGATTGAAATGATGTGTTTATATTAGAATTTGCAATAAAAGTTAAGGTATAAGATGAACTAGAAGAAACATAATAAATAAAAGCTGCTTAGTAACTAGAGATGATATGAAAATAGCAAAAACAAATAGTGAAATTGGTGCTTCAACTAATCTTCTTCTTCCCCTTTTAAGCATCAAAAAGATTGCAAGTAGGGATGGTAATTCATGATAGTTCTACTACTCCTACTTCATGGATATGTACGAGAGTGTCTAGTAGGAAGGTGGAAGCTGTAAGAAAAAATATAAAGAAATTAAGCCAGTAGAGGCGCATACAACAACTAACAAAATCATGATAATTTATAACCGCCAAAAACGCTCGATCAAGCGAGGTTAGTTTAATAGGTTGAGCCATCACCAAGTGCGTTGGTCAAAAACTTTAAAGATAAACGAATGCTGAAAATGAATCTGCTCAACCCGAGTCATCTCTCTTAAAGAGGTAGAGCAAATGCCCTGTACCTCAAGAATTGATTAAACCTACTTACAGAAGCTACTAGAAAGGTAAGGGAGATTCGCTCAACCGAGCCAACTTGCTCGACCTTATCAAACGACCTCTGGACTTGGTCTACTCAGCTTTTGTCTTCAAAATGAGCATTGTACACGATCGAGTCACCTTGGCTTGACTTGATAAGGGTCGAGTGGGCCTCAACTTAGTTCGAATAAGCACCATCTTCATTTACTTCCTTGAATTTTCTCTTTAAAGCTTCCCTGTCTCGAACCTTGGGGTCAAGTGAGCAGCACAGGCGCCAAATGTACTCATTATATGCTCGATTTTGACAAATTGAACTCAAAACACAACAATACCAAAACACGAAACTTAGTAAAAAATCTAATAACATTAGGCTTAAATGTGTAAAACTCACTAAAAGAGTCAACCAAAGAGGATAAAATCAAAATTAACATGCGACTAACAAGATGCCCCTTGAGAACTTACATAGCCTTTTTATTTTTTATTGATTTATTCAAAAGGGTCCAGAAGATTTAAGTACTGACCATGAATTATATGATTCATTCAAGCACAAACATTCTTCGTATAATCTTTAAAGCTTCCATAACTTATTGATTTCATGTTCAACATCAATGTCTTAAATATCCGAACTTAACATAACATTCTCTACATAACTTTACCAACAAGTAACATGCATGAAAGCACACAGAGTAGTACTATATGTATGTATCTCGTATACTACGTGCAAGCACATAAGCAACACTGTGAGTCTCGTTACATACCCTTCATGAATTGATGTCCTAACACATAATAACAAGAATACATAAGGATATGACTTAAACAACTTTAATGCTCTTAAATATATTGTATGATTTTCATAAGCCATCTAGGTCACTTATGATAACTTGGATGAAAAATTCCTACAATATATATATAAATACTTAATTCAAGACTAAAAAAATCAACTTTAAATCTGTCATAAAACTTTAAAAACTTATCTTGAAAAATGGTCTTTGTTACTATGTTCAAAAGATATAACTACCATGTAGGACAAAGTTTCTTAGTTTTCAAGCACTGATAAGTATTTTAAAATTATTAGATTATTTAAAACAAGAAATAACATATTAAGATTTGTCTATCAAAAGTCCAACTCGAGAGACCAATAAATCAACCAAAATGAACTAAAAATATATTAAATAAGTACTACCCAATTCTCCAAACCTTATGCCACACTCATCTAATTTAAATAAATTATTTTCCCTTTTTAAATTCAATTTTCTAAAAGAATTATAATTCTAATTAATTTTAAACTCCAAAATTTATTAAATAAACAAAAATCATCCTTTATATGAATTTAATATATGTAATAATTATTTAATATGAACAAAATAGATAATTAGTTAAGCTATAAGGGTTGGAGGTAATTACAAATAATTCTTTGGTAACTTTCATTGATACGGACATTATGATTAATTTTCATAATTTTAATATCATTATCAATGGCATTGTCAAAAAAGTATCATTCACATTTTTCATATTTTTATCATTTTACGATTCTTTTTGAAAAAATTACGTTTTTCACATCTAGATAAATATTTTCTTTTAGGACACATAATTATTCATTAATCACCCAAAAAATAAAATTTCAATGAAAAATCAAAAGAGGAGCAGTATTACCTAATTTGGAGCAAAATTTCAAAAGTTTTTGACAATTTACAATATAATCTTCCTCCTGCAAATAAAAATTGTGCAAAGTTTTTTTTTCAAATTTCACTGATAAAATAACAAAAATAAGTTAAACCAAAAAATAAAAATTCTCAGCCACAGTCAACCCAGAAATTTCGACTGAAATTCCAACTCCTTATTACTGAAATTCGCGTAAGTTGCAAGGTTCATTACAATTTCAAAAACTTTCACCCCTTTGTACTAAAATTTGCATGATTAAGTCACAAATTTGCAAGGTCTACACCAATTTCATTCTCATCAACTTAAATTTTGGCAAATTTTGAAAAAAAAAACTTAAAAAAAATTTATAGAGATGAGATGAATTATACCTTCACTAATTCACTTTTAATGAGTATTTTTTTTATTTTTTTTCAATGGTAAATAAATAATGTAAAGTGAATAAATAAAATTTAGAGAAGATGAGTATTTCAAAATTCATGCCTATGGTAGAAAAAAGGAAATAAACTTAATCTGGGAAGTTGAAAGTGCTTTTTATAGGAATAATACTATAAATAATGGATTCAGATTTAATTGGGAAAGTGAATAAATAATGGATTACAATAATAAGATTTGAGTTGGAGAAGCAAAGCTGAATTTATTTTTATAATATTAGTTTTTTACTAAGTTAGGCTCTTAAAAAAATTAAAAATTAATACTCTGAGTTATTATTAATGGTGCTTCTGATAAGGCTGGGCTTAACTTTTACTCTATTATTTACTTTTAATAATTTTATATAATAGACTTTTTGTATAGACTCGTCATAATGAAACAGTCTCATACAAAAAGAACTATTTTGTAATACATGATTAATGATTTTAACATTAAAAAAAATATTTTAAAATTGTGCAAGAAAGGATAAAAAAAAGGAAATTACAATATAAATGTCGGCTTTAAAAAGTCAACATGTCAAAGGACAAAATTCTAGTTACCGAAGAATGCTACACATCTCCTTTGCTTATCCAATTCCAGCTCAATTCCTCAAAAATTCCTCCCATTTCCACCCTCCTTCCCTTCCCTAATTAAAAATCCCCAAAACTCCACCTCATACACTCATCATCTTTCTCTTTTTCTCTCTGGATGTCTGCTTACCCGCTTTTAGCTTGAGTTTTCTCTCTCTTCCCTTCATCGGCACCTACTTTTCCCTTTATCTATCCAAAATCCTAACTTATGTTTTCAATTTTACGCTATTGATTTCACCATATCAATCAATTTCATCGGTGTTAGTTTTGATTGTTTAATTTATCGAAATCGTTATGGATCGGATCGTCGGAGGCAAGTACAAGCTAGGTCGCAAGATCGGCAGTGGTTCCTTCGGTGAAATTTTCCTTGGTTGGTATTTGATCTTGATTTTGTAGTTTTTTCAACTTGATTTCAATTAGGTTTTATGATTTTTAATTGTGGATGTTTTCTGATTTGCAGCTACTCATATCGACACCTTCGAGATTGTCGCTGTAAAGCTCGTAAGTTTGATATTTTTTTTTGAAAAGGGCCATATTTTAGGTTATTTTAGCTGAAATTAGTTGTGGAATTAGCTCAATAGAAGTTGATTGGTTTACTGAAATTTTTGAGAATTGAAATTTGCTTAATTTAATTTATGTTTAGCTAAAATTGACTTTGAAGTTGATTATATTTGACAGGAGAATACCAAGACGAAGCATCCGCAATTACTGTATGAGGCGAAGGTATACACCATTCTTCAAGGAGGAAGTACGTAACAATTTTAAGTCATGTATAATGTCATTTGCTACCATTGTATTGACTCTAAGCTTGCTTTTTTATTTTTTGTACTACTTCAAATTCATGTTGCTAATGTTCTTTTTAAATACTATGGTAACTTAGGTGGGATTCCAACTGTGAAATGGTCTGGAGTGGATGGGGAAGATAATATTCTCGTGATTGATTTATTAGGGCCTAGTCTTGAGGATCTTTTTGTGTATTGCGGAAGGAAGTTCTCATTGAAAACGGTCTTAATGTTGGCTGATCAAATGGTACGAACATATTTTTGGCTTTATATTGATGATGAAACAGAAATCATTACCAAGTCATTTTAGTGATATGATTACTATTTATGAATTTGTATGGATTATTGGTAATGCTGTTTCACAATTTCATTACTGCAGATTACAAGAATAGAATATGTACATTCAAAAGGCTTTTTACATCGAGATATCAAACCTGATAACTTTCTCATGGGTCTAGGTCGGAAAGCGAATCAGGTAGGCTGAATCAAATATCTTTATTTAACCTGTTGCTGTTAATGGTTCGTTAAAATCACCTAAACTAATTGTCTAATGACAGGTTTACATTATTGATTTTGGTCTTGCAAAACGTTATCGGGACTCGACTACAAATCGCCATATCCCTTACAGGTGAATTGACTCAGTTGATATGTTTCTTTTGTCTTGTACTCTTGTTAGATTTCCTTGTAATGCTGATGCCAAAACTTAAGGAATACAATTTCATGTATAAGTTTCCACTGAACTATATTCATGTAATCATGTCCTAATAGTGCTACTCGTTTTTTAGCTTCCTTCTCATATTCTTGTGGAACTAGCTCCAAATGCATTTGCTTTTTTCTTAATATCGATGTAGGGAGAACAAGAATCTGACGGGAACTGCACGTTATGCTAGTTGCAACACTCACCTCGGCATTGGTAAGTCTAAATTATGTAGTTTAACTATTTTGGTCTTTGTAGCCTTTGATTACCGAAGATTTTCTGCGTTGATATGAATTTTTTCATGTAGTGGATCCCATATTGTTGGGATTAAGGTTCCGGATTATTGTGCTGTTGTTGTGTGGCCTTTGGTCACAGTCTCACAATTTATCCTCTTTAATGTAGAGCAAAGCCGGCGTGATGATCTAGAGTCACTTGGATATGTTCTCCTTTATTTTTTGAGAGGAAGGTGTGCTATTTCTCTACACTGTTTGAGATTTGTTATTTTATTTCAAGTATAACCAAATGTTGTAGTTTAAAGCTTTCTTTTAATTTTTTTTTCTTTCTGTACATAGCCTACCCTGGCAAGGTCTAAAAGCCGCAACAAAAAAGCAAAAATATGACAAAATATGTGAGAAGAAGTTGGCTACTCCAATAGAGGTATTTCCATAAATTATTTAATGCGTTGTGGAAAATTTTAAGATTGATTTTTGCAGTATTTTGTGGTGAGTGTACATGTTTATCTGAATATTTCATCTTTTCTCCTCAAAGGCGTTATGCAAATCGCATCCAGTGGAGTTTGCCTCTTACTTGCATTATTGTCACTCATTGACATTTGATCAAAGGCCTGATTATGGATTCTTAAAGCGCTTGTTTCGTGAACTATTTACCCATGCAGGTAATTTATAGTTGTGATTTTGTTGAAATTGTGCCAATCATTGCTGTCCAAGAAGCTTTTTCACTTGTGCGTGCATTTAATGCTTGTATTGGAAGTTGGAATTGCTTTGACCTATGATCATATCCTTGGTATTCTCAGGATATTCTTTTGATTACATCTTTGATTGGACCATTATGAAGTACCAGCAGGCACAAAAAAGTAGAAACCAGTCTCAATTATCGGTAAGTTATCCGAGGTCAAGTCAGATGAACGTGCTTTGCTTTTGCACTATTGCTACATCTGTTCTAGGAAACTGTTCTTTGGTTTTTAGGTCTCTTTTATAGAATGAATATCTTTGTAATAGACTTCCAATTTAGTGGTATGCACTTGTGTTGCTTTTCAGTTATGTTACCCATGTATCAAAAAGCATTTAGTAAAGTGGTAATCGATTATTGAATTTCTTAATTTACTTATATTTGTCATCTTTTTTAGTCTATCCAGGAATGTCATTCTCTTACTGACATTAATTATCCAAAATTTGCAGCCTGCTCCTGGAGGAAGTAATATCCGAGCGATCCCGATGGATGTGGATAAGAATCAAGGTTAGATGCCTTTACTTGTAACTTGTTTGCCTAATTTAGATCTTCTTCTGAGGGGGTGCTTGAAAAAAAGATAAGTTTGATCTCCTCTCTCCCCTTTCCATCATTATTCCCTCATCTCCAAACAAAGAACCAAACAAATGGGTTTATATATAATGTCTCATAACATGATTCTTGTTGGCAGAAAATGGGGTAGAATTGTATCTTTTTGTTTATTGTTATCATCACTTTTTTGTGTTTCTATAACTCACTTTTATGTGATTTTTGGATTTCTTTCAACTCTGCAGTATCTACTATATTTCACTGTGTTGTGTCTTATGTGAAGTGATTTGTGATCCCCCTTGGCTTTCGAGGTTTTGTAGACTTGTGATAGTGCATCCCTAAACTTCTAATCAATCCAGTATAAAGACTTTTTCTGATCTCTATTTTGCCTTATTGAAATGATACAGGGTAGAAATCTTTGTATTACTTTTGCCTATTGTTATATTGTGCCTGTGAAAAGTATAAGATGTCTTTACGTTCTGAATTTTTGTAGCATGCACAACTCCTTGATTGGACGTGCTCAATTCTAATCCTTTTTTAAATATTCTTTTTTCAGTGGGAAGGAGTGCTATGTATAGTGGTATTACAGATGGTGTCAAAATCAGCAATGGGGGTTCTGATCCTCGCATGCGTTCTAGTTTGGCCGCTGAGAAAAATTGGAGTTCTGAAAGCATGGCTTACAAAGATGTATGTGTCTTTAATGCAATTAACCTCTAGTTATGACCTTGAGTATTCTTTTACGCTAACATTTTTAAAGAAAAAATTACCTATCAGTTGCCTTAGCCTGAAATTTATCTTTGGTAAATGTTCAGTTGCCATCAACTTCATTTTCATCACATGCGGTCTTGAGAAAAGAAGTCACAGAACCAGTTAAGTCTACTGAAGCTATAAATTCAAATCAAGGACATGTCCATAAAACCGGTCCTTCAAGCAAATGGATTTCTCCTCTGATGCGCATGTCCTCTGCAAAGTGATCAAAGGTGGTTATATTTCTTCTGGATTGTTGATCTGGTCATGTGACAGACGATAAAAAGACTCCATATCCTTCTTCCAGGTTAAACTATACTGGATGTTATCTTCTCTACAGAAACCCGTTTCACCTCAGATTTGCCACTCCTAGTGTGATTTGAGCTTATGCCATGATGCAGTACCATCGAAAATTACAACAATTCTATTTGGATTTATAGCATATTACCTGAAAAGATAGGTGCAACTGGTGTGCTGATGGCATGAACTGCACACATCCCTCTTGTATTTACATTTCTGTGTAATAGGACAACTGTGGCATTTTCATTGATGTGCATACCGCAATAGTTGTAGAATCCTCTGCCACTTCGTTGTCATCAACAGCGTTCATCTATTTGGTTCATGGGTTTGTGAGTTGCATTTTGTACTTTTATGAGAATCGGATGTATGTGACAGTAGCAACATACGTTAGCTTGACTATTAATTATATTCTGAATTTCTAGACAAAAAAATTTGGATGTGTTTCTTCTTGATTTGGTTACTTCATAACGAAGCTACGTCAGGCATTACTGTGTTTTTATTATTAACTTAAAAGTTCTTTATGTTTAATTTTAATTGTTTCAAAATTTTTTTTGTCAAGCATGAACTCTAAAATTACACATGATATTTTCCCAAAAAAAATTTCTATGCTGTACAAATTGTCATATTATGTTTTCCATTTTTTGTTAACTTCTTACTCTTTTCTATTAATGTGCCTGTTTTCTATTAACGTGCCTCTTTTTTCTATTAATGTGTCGGTTTTTGTAAATTACACTTACTTTCTCTTGTTTATTCCGCATATCTATTAACGTGCCTGTACTGTGTTCCTTGGTACTTGCTAGTCTCCAGAATCTTCTGCGGTATAAGATCTTCCTCTTCCCTCTTTTCCTTTTGCATTATGTATTCTTACTGTCCTTTTCCCCAGTCTGCCCCCAAGTTTTTCCTTTTTTACTTAATGTTCGCATTTTTATAAAAGCTTTTATTATTCATTTTTCTGCAATTTGTATCAGATTTGAAAAGAATTTTTAGTAGTTTTTTGCCGCCAAAATCCCTTTCTTTGCAGATTTCTTTCATAAGTGAAACCTTATCTTTCTATTGGTTCTTATGTTTTCATGGGTCTTTTGATTCACTAAATTTTTTTGTTTTAAGTGAAGCCTTTATTATTTTCTGAAAAGCTTGTCAAATGAGCCGGTGCATATTTATCGTACTTGCTATTAACTTTGTTCTCTAGTTATTTGATCCTTTGAATATATGCTTATTTCTCTGCAGGGATTCCAGAACAAAGAAATGGAACATCTTTCGTGATTTGAGGAGACAGCAATGCACCTCTGCTTGTGAATGTACTTGTCTAGGATGCAGTCTTCTGTCTGATTCTATTGGACATCATATTTTAACACACTATTTAGCTTCTTAGCTTCCAATTGATGCTGTTGGTGAAATTGCAGAGTCTAGCACTGGTCTTAAATGCATTGGTACTATGCTAATTTATATGGTAGTTTGTGAGGTGAAAATTTTTTACAAGCAGCTACTTTTGTTGAAGATAAAATCCAGATGGGCTAATTCGTTTGCCACTTGACAAGCTTCTGCTGGCAGTACTCTTGGAGTATATTCAACAAAGTTCTGATATGGATACCTAAGAGGTTACCTCTAAATTTAATTGAATTATGATAGATATATAGTATGCCTAAATTTGGGGATTTGCAGTTTACACTTTGCTTCAAAGTTAGCTGCAATTTTCTGTCTCTTTCTCTATTTTCGGGATACATTTGTGAATGCTTCTGTCTCCCTCATTTGGTTCTAGAGGTTATTGCATTCATTCGAAATGGTGGATATTTATGCAGCATTATTCAAGGAATTTTGATTATTATTGCAATTATCCTCATCTTGAGTGGGCTTGCTTCGTCTTTCCTTGCACTTTTATACCTTTTTTAGGTGGGAGTTGGCTTTCCGACATTTGAGCTTCAAGTTTTATTTCTGAGGTCAGTTGAATAGTCTGTTGATTAGTTTTGAGAAAATTGAGATCTTGCTACTGATTGTTGATGTATGATAGGCGAAATCAGCTCTGCATTTTTCTCATTAAGTATTCATGTACTTCCTCTATTCAAAATGCTCGCAAGATTTTGACTTTTTGACCATGTTTGCTTTAAAAATTGAATTTTGAATTAAAATGATCAGAAAGTCAAAATATTACAACTATTCTGAAACACAGGAATTATTTATTAGCATCCAGTCTAATGTACCGTTGGCTTGTGGATGAAACTAGTTTACAATTGATAGTCAAGTTATCTACTTCAAAAATTGCAAATCCAGGTCTTGAATAGAGGTTAGCGTGGTTGTTGGACTTGTGACAATGAATGGATAATGGATGACTGTTGAATCTGAGGAGCTCTGAGTGGTGCTATTATGATGCTCACATTTAGTTTTCTGCGTCATGACATACCCTTGTCTTTTGAAGTTTGATCTTTCAGCGCTTTTGTTTGTTCTCAGTTCTACTCCAAGTAACTCCCCAATTTCGATGCAGATTTTTTTTAAGAAATTAAAATTCTGTTACGAGAAAAAAGCAAAGTGATGCATTCTAAGCATTGTCTGGTCCGGAGAATTGTGGTGGTTAAAGAAAATCTGCTTTTCAGTGTGAATTTTCCACTTGTTTTTTTTAGTTAAGTTCTGCTTTCTGCTGTCTATGCCCAATCTCCTTTCACTTGCTTTCTTGCTGCGTATTACTTAAAAGACTAAAAGCCTGGTTGCTGAAGACAGAATCACATCAGTGAGCCCCATTGAGACTGGCAAGGGCTAGTTGTCTCGGGTTAGTTTAATTTTCTTTCTAACTGCCTCTTCCATGTAGACAAATCTATGACGAGAGAGCATGTGAAGCATTGTGGTTGGCAGGAATAAGCAGCGCCAAAGCAGACTTTGGCGATTACACAGTGACAGCAGTAGCTTGGGTAATTACAGGCAGTGAGATCTTTTATGGGTTTTTAAGTGATTTGCATTGAAAAACAGGGGAATTGTTTTGACTGAGTGAACGGAGGAGTTGATTTCCGACTTTTCGGTCCAACAGTTATGGTTTGTGTGGTTATCCTGGGTGAACATGGGGGTTCTGTGCTGGTCTTCAACGGAAGCAGTAACGAGTGATTTCTGGTTCTTGCTTTCTGGTAGGATGGTGTGAGGCTGCAGGTGGTGGTATGGAAGAATGTTCTTATGGTGATCCAGTGAGACTTCGGCACCATGTTTGTTGCTTTGGAATCATTAGTACAGGAAGACTGAACGTGTTTTCCTATAGAACCAACCAAAGGTAAGTTTTTCTTGAATTGCGTTATCCGTCTATAGAAATTTTTCTAAAATAATTTTACGTTGAAAAAGTTTTCCATGAAACCGAACTCAAAATTACCTTGTCCATACTTTTGCTGTAGATAAAGTACATTCAAAAAATCTTTTGAAGCGAGTATCCTGTTTGTGATGGATACGCAATCCAACATCTACCCCACAAAAGGGGTTAAGAGCCAGGACAAGTAGTTTGGCGTTGGAATGTTAGATTGTTTGTCTTGGTTTGTAAAAATATGCTGATTATAGTAGTAGTTTTTGACTCATACATTGCGTAGATGTAGCAGTGGCAGTTTAGAATCTGAGGTAGGATATGTGTAGGATGTCTATATTGGCCCAGGCATAATTGGGTACGTTGCATCTTGGTGGAATATACGTCCTTTTTTTACATGAGTTTGTTACATGCATCATTTTAGTTTTTAAAGAAAACCATGCATCAATAGATAAGATAAGATAAGGGTGTCTAGTCTTGAAAGGGAGTCTTAGAGAGTCTTCATATAAGATTAAGAAAAAATTGACATTAATAATCTAACTTTTCACCTATTCGCTGTGAATAATTTTATCTCTAGATTATTTTTTAATAAATGAACATTTGCCCTTACTTTGCTATAATAGGGTATGTCGATAGCAAGAATAAAGGTTGAATTATTATAAAATAAAATGTTATGCTGATAGCAAATTTAGGGAAGACCAAATGTTGAATTATTAAAAAATAATTCAAAAGGTATAATTATTCAAAAGGTACGGGTGAAAGATTGAAATATTTATATAATTTTTTCCTAAGATTCATAAATTCAAAATTCTTGAATGAAGTCTATGAAATTAAAATTGAGATTGAGAGGCACTTATCTTCATAAAATTTTATTTTTAGAGTATGGAGTGCATTTGGGGTAAAATGTAAAATCAGGATCTGATATGATAAAGTATGAAGATTGTGGTGGTTTGAAAATTGAGTTTCAAAAGTTCATGCACAAGAAAATCTTCAGGAGTTCATGCAATAGAAAACCATAGTTGCTAAGAGAGTAAGATCTTCCTCTCAAGGGAGTTCTCCAAAAGACTAGGGATTAGTTGAATGATTAGTACTTCTTGGTCTCTTGGCTTTTGCGCTATTTGCGTAAAATGTTCTTATATAAAATGGTTAAAAAGGGCAAGTTATATAAACTAGTAAGTTTTATATATTAAACAAGTTCAAATTCTTGAAAATGTGGGAAGGTTTAGTTTGCATGAAGATTCAAATTATAGATTTTAAGTTTTTATTTATTTATACTATAACCACTAAAGTTGATCTGATTTTGTAATACATAATCAACTTTTACATTATATTATAAATAAATTAGTCAGGGGTCACAAATACTATAGGTCAAATGTGTAATATGGCCGGACATGCTTTTTTTACTTTTTTTTTTGCAAATTCCAATATAATGTTATCTGTCACATGACATTCATTGTGGTTTTCTACAATATATTAAAAAATTAATATTTAAAAATATACATTCAGACGTTATTAAAATTTAACTGCAAAGGAGAATGGTGGCTGTATCATATAGCATACTACATATATCATAACAAGAAAAAACAATTTGAATACGTGTTGATTTCTTAATAAAAAATTATCTATTTTAAGCATAAAATTAAGGAAATTCCACGTGGTAATATTAAACTTTTATAAAATGCCAGTGGTAGTACTTTATAAGATTCTTCTAGATAGTAGCATTCACTTTATGTCTTATCTAATTGTCGTATCATTTTCCATTAAATTTTTGTCAAATTCCATCTAATTTACCAATTTGATGTTTCGACCCTTAATAACTGTGGGTTAATTGTCTTTATAATTTTTCGTAAACCATTTTTATGCTCTTAAATGTCAATTTACCAGTATGACATTTAATTCACCATTTAATTTATCAACGCTTTCAAATAATGTAACAATTTTGTTTTCATTTAAATTGTTAAAATTTTGACAAAAGGTGCTTTAAGTACTATTACATAAGTCATAATGTTCACTTAATGTACTTACTAGGATTATAAAGTTCAAAATGTGCATTTCAAGCACTAATACATATAGTGTTGAACAAAGTACTAAACCGCAAACCAAATTGCACCTAACCGTAATTTTAATATTTGGTCTGGCCTATAGTCTAAACGGTCTAGTTTGATTTTTCAAAAAATATTATAGTTTACTGTCTGGTCTCGATTTTTTTTTTCAGACCAGACCAGAGCGCAAACCGTACTATGATCAAAAATCATAATTATTTTAAAAAAGAAATATGTTGCTACCAAGATATTTTGAGATTTATTTATTTTTATTTAATAATATATACTTGAATAATGTTAATGCAATCAACTAATTATAAATATTATATTATGTGATTGTAGGTATGAAATATTTGTATAAATACATATATTAAATTTGTGAAAAATATTAAAATAAAAAATCATAGACCAAACTGTTGTAGAACGGCTTGGTCCGATCCATCTGGTGATTTAAACAGTCCGGTCTGGTCTAGAAAATTTCCATATCGGAATTTTTGGTACGGTTTGATTTTAGTGTCAGACAGACTAAACTGGACCGTGTACACCCCTAAATAAATATGTACTTAACTAGGGTAAATCATAAGGACAAAAATTTGAATGAAAACAAAATTGTTACAACATTTGAGAACATTGATGAATAAAACGTCAAAATGGTGAATTAAACATTTGTGAGTATAAAAATTATTTATGACAAATTATAAAGACAACAAGCAACACTTAATAAGGGTAGAAATGTCAAAATGGTGAATTAGACATAAATTGACAAGAATTTAGCGGAAAGTGCTACGGCAGTTAAATAAGGCATAAATTGGATGCTACAATGTGGAAAAATTTTACAAAAATGCTATCACTAGCATTTCATAAAAGTTCGATATTAACATGTAGAATTTTCCTAAAATTAAAAATTAAAAGTTAGGCTTATGAATTTATGATTAGAATGAGAATTGTTATTTACCTAATAATCTAAAGATGACATTAAATAATTTAGACATTAAAAAAAGTTTGATATACTGATAATTAACTCGTAAACTTAATTGACAATCTGTAGGAATTAAATTAACTAGTATATTAAACATCTACAAAGTTATTTTTTAATAATTGAGATATACTATGAAGTATAATACTATTTGGTCCAATTAAATATAATCTTGATATTTTTAAAAATAATATTTTGTGATACCATTTGAAAACAGAAACATTTGACTCATCACAGATTGTTGTGAGAGACCGTCTCTCCGAGAGACGTATTAGATATATGGGCTAAATAATCTAATTAACACAAATTAAAGTGAAAATAAAAATGTGAACTTTTTGTTTTAAGGTTGTTTCTTCGAGAGACGGTCTTTCACAAGAATAGCTGTTGACCCATTAGGTTAATCAAAATCGAAAACGACAAAACTTTAAAATAGTTGATTTACATTTTACCATATTTAAAAATAATCCTAACAAAAATGACTTCACCGGAAAGGTCTTCTCTCTTACTAATAACAGAGTAGTATTAAAATGCCGGGAATTTATTTTTTCTGTTTCCTTTCCCACTCCCGTTTATTTCCTGCAATATATACAATTAGCAAGTTGAGACTATATAATTAATATATCTTTTAAATTATATGTGATTAATTTAATAGACTAAATGTAAATGGGCATGCTTAATAGTGATAATCTCATTTAAGAATTTGTGATTTCAATTTGACAAGATAAAGCTGCTAGTATGACTAATGAGGAATTAACATATATACTAACTTGAGTCGAACCGACATTAATTCGCAACCGAAACGCCAGTTTGAAGTGACCCATAACTAAAGTTAACCTGCCAATCAGTTATTCGAAAATGACCGATTATGATTCAATATTTTGGTAATTGAACCCGATCATCAACCTTCCAAGATGAAATCAAACTTATATGTTGATCGACCTATAGATAAACAAAATTTCAATGACAATACTTGAATCAACATTGGACAAATACTACTAGCATTTTTAGCAATTTTTTTAAATTGCAACAAATTTTCACTTCAATTAAGATTAGATGAAACTTATTCTTAACACATAAATAAACTCACCATTGCTTATATTCTAAATTCATGTTTCACAAAGCTATAATGAGAAAAGTGACACTAGCTAATAGTATTACAAACTAAAATACATCTAATTGAACTCAATTGGAACTCAAAATTCAATTGTATTGAAATCGGCCTCAATCAATATTTTTATCACTTACAGCTGAATTCATACAAATCAAAGTTAATAAGTGATCAAATTTTATTAGAATTGAAATAAAGCCCCTACCCAAGATCATCGGACCTGAAAACACATCGAACTCATCATATACTCAATTCAATACAACATCAACCCGCCCCAATATTTACCGAACCATTTCATGGCTTATGCGTACTTAACAGATCCTAAACCGATTCAACACGACTTGATTTGTAACTTAACAATATACAAACCAAACATGACTCAAAAGGAACTGTAAGTTAACTGAGTGAAAATATTAATTGATTTGATACTGACTCAAATTTCACCCCAACTGATTTATACCCATACGAAACCGATTTGAACGCCCAATTGGACACCTAGATATATGAGTAAATGAGAATTAAGTTTTATCTCAGTTAAAGTGTAAGTGTTATTTTCCTAATAAGATCATAAATTTAATTCTCACCTAACTTTTTTCAATCCTAAGCCTACCCTATAATTCCAATAAAACGTGTTTTACTTTATAATTTCTCAGCGGTATTAATGTCACTCCTTCAAATGGGTAAAAATGAAGATGAGTTTTGTAAATAAAAAGAAATCTAAACCTACCGTATAATCCCAATAAACGTATCTTTATAACACTTCTCAATGGTATCAATGTTACTCCATCAAATGGGTAATAAATGACTCTAATTAAAAAGAAATCTTGAAGGACAAGCACAAGCCTTATGTTATGCCATTTTTGACATCATATTTCAAGTACGAATTGGACAATTTTTACACATCGTGTATAACCAGCAAATAATCTGTAATTTGGCACCAACAAAAACCTTGTAGTTGTTGGCTGCCGATATAATTACAAGGATATGAACCCCAAAACATAGAGTTAGTCTGACCGTTGCCTTTCGCTTTTTTCATTTACGGAAAACTAAAACAGGTCTATTGAAACCCAATGTTGCACCTGATACACTTGTAGTTGCTTGTTCCACTGTTCTGAATCCAATCTGCAACGTCGAGGAGAAAATTATTATAGCATTTAACATAACGATCAATATTTCCACACTAAATTAAGCGACTTCCACTTGTGGAGGGGTCGGATTCACATAGTTTTTACTCTTGTAAAAACAAAGAAGTTGTGTTCAACCAGCTATCCACGTAAAAAAACGTACATATTCTTTAACAAATCATTTTATTATAGTTCATTAAAATTCGAAACCAAAAACTACAAATCTTATGCTTGATTGAGAGGATGGACACTAATGCTATGTTTGGGTAATGAAAGGAGAGGAAATTGAGAGATACCATTTTCCTTCAGTTGTATACCAAAAGAGGAAGGGAAGGGAAGGAAATAGAAGTAAGGGTGTTAAAAATAAACCCGATGACTCGATATTCACCCGACCTTGTAATTGAATCCGATTTGACCCAACAAAAATGGATTTACAATTATGTAAAAATAATTGTGCACACAACCCGATTTTGAACCGACCCCAAACACTTAATCCGAAATCAATCCAATGACTCGAATGAACACCTCTAAACAGAAGAAAGAGGATTGTAGGGACGAACCCTTTAAATTTTTACTAATCAAATCTTTCCAATATTGGAAAGATTCATAAGTAATACACAACATTCTCTTCCCTTCCGTTCCCTTTCTCTCTTTTTACTTTCCTTCCTATAACGTTATCCAAACATAGTGTATACGTATTGGTGGGTTATATAAGAAAAAAAAAAGAGAAATTATTAGAAACAGAACCACAAATTGAGAATTAGTTGAATACCTTGTCAAGAAGTATTTCCTGGAACAAATCAGGTGTATATACAATGTAGTTGTAATTCATCTGTGTTGTCTGCAACAAAAAAGTGGTTAGGTTAATGTAACAGCACTCTGCGTAACAGAATAGTTGCCAAGATATGAAAAAAAAGTTTTAAGAATAACTCAAAAAGTTTGAAAGCCTATAGTATATAGTCATAACTAATAACCCAACATGAGTAGGTACACCTGATATGTTTGGTACTACATACCAAGATAATAAAGTCGCTCCCGAAGATGATCAAAGCTAAAAATATTACCAAAAATTGCAAGATAACAACACTACAACATAGATTTAGACATTTTACTTGTAAAGGATGACTAAGGAGTGCTATGTTAAAGACTATATCATGAACTGAAAAGAAGATTGTTTATGTGATATGTGCTCTGTAAATGATAGTCATGTTAAACAGTAAGATCCAACAAAAATGGATTTCAGAATACAAAAAACGTTTTGACTTAACATACAAAAGCGAGTTTAGCCGTCAATGATATATGAATTGTTAAAAAGGATGATAAGAAAGAAAAATGAGCCACCTCAGTTGTAAGTCTATTCTTGTAATAAGACTCCCACGGCTGAGGCTCCAAGATAAGAAAGCCACCCTGTCGAAAAAGAGTTTCATGCAATGTTATTTATGTGTCAACTTAGCATTTGTCAATACAACAAGCACCAATTCAGACTTTTACTTGACAGAAATCATTAGGATACAAAGCACAAACACATACCGGATGTAGAAGTCTCCAAAATTTAGCAAATAACGATATCAGTCCTTCATCGCCCCAGTTCAAGTGAACCCATTTTGTCATACTCAAACTGCGAATCCATCCGATGAAAGATTTAATCAATTCTACAAGAGCATGACAAAACAAAATATAGAAGCAGTAATAAAAATCCTTTTTCTACATTGTTCTTGTGTGTTTAATTATTTTTAATGCATTTGTCACATCCATCTCACATTATCCACATCATTTATCATTGACCTTCAAGGAAAGTGAAGGGAAAACTATAGCACGTAACAATAATAGCATATAGATGTGGTTTTTCCAAGGGAGAGATAAGAAGAGGAATATTAATCAAATTGTATGATAAGCTACTCCAAATTTGGGATTATCCCTAAACCCAATGTAGTTTTTTCTACTTTCACTCGTACCCCACCAACATTGAATGAGACTCAACGGGGCTCATGACTCATGAGACTGGAGGGAGGAGAGCAACACCTCATATCAAATAAGCAATGAAGTTTTTTCAAAACTACACTAAACAATTAGAATAATACTTAGAGCATAGTATTTATAACTTACCAAACAATGGTATCATAGTGTTTGAGTGGAAGTGCTTGCCAACTAGTTACAAAATTTTCACACCGGAAAGACACAATGTCAACAAGATTCCTTTCTGTAGAGGATGTATCAGTCTCGTCATTTTTTGGACTAGAGGAATAAGTTTCAATACATTCCAATACATGCATACCCTTAACAACCTTTGACTCAGAGACCACAGTACTTGTGTTCCCAGCCTTCTCTTTTGTCTTCTGTTTTCTTGCAATTTTATTAAGGCACCACCAAGCATCATTAATCCGGTCTGCAAGATACACATATTATAAACACAAAAAATTTGCAAATTTCAAATTTTAAGAATTTTCAGTCGACTTTTTTCATTTAGTCCGATTGATAAACCTTGATGAATTAATGCTTATAAATTGATCATGCCATTAGGTACTTTGAGAGAGTATATAAGGAGATCCAGTAAATCTTGTTCACTAATACCATCACCACCACAAAACACATGTATTTTTCTCCAAAAACCATTAAATAAGACCTCAAAAGAAAACTTCGAAGGATTACAATTAAAATTTGTCCACTAACCCAACCACTAGGCCCAAATGCACTAAGATAAGACAATGGGGGAACCAAAATACACAAAATGAAAAGAGAAGCAACGCCACAGCCAGCTACCAAGTAATGCATGCAAGACGTGAAAAATGGGAATGAGAATGATAAAAAATCTTAGCGTCATGTAAATTTTTCTCCCAAATCCATTTCTTCGTTAAATGGAAATCCTATTAATTCAATAAATAAAGTACACAAAATTAATACAATTAAAGGAAATTACGTAGTATTGTCCGATTCATGAGGATATACAGAAATATTCTTAATGGAAAAATTAACAGTAGAACGAAAAGATTGCATCATTTTTTCGGAAATTTCTATCAATTTGATATGTTTTTTCGAAAAGAACTAAGCCTTCCCTTTATTATTGAGTGTTAAGCCTATATCTAAGTGTTGATATATTATATGCAAATTCAAAATAAAAGGAAAGTGAAAAGGAAAGTGAAAAAGGGAGGGAAAATATCTTTCTAGAGAGGATGGATGAGATTTATGTTACTTTGAACTCTTCATTTTATCTAAAGTACCAGCATCACATTCCCAAAACGTGTAGTACAACACTAATGTGATTTACTTTGAGCCTAAAATATGGCCTTCTCCCGTTAAAAAAGGTAAGCAATGCAAACACAAGGTCACAATATTCAAATCAAAGGCTAATGGGCACTTATCTCATCCAAATTCTAGTTCTATTATGAGTCCTAAAGTCCTATAAACCACAAAAGAGTGTAAAAGGAAAAAAACATGACTACTTTGGACGATTTTGAGTGTCTTAAATAGACATAAATTATCACATATAAACATGCTTACCATGGACAGCTATGATAATAGTATAGTCATACATAAAATTACTAAGGTAATGCATTAAGAGAAGAACTAGCAACCATGCCCCATAGTGCAAAAATAAGGTCGCAACGCATGGCATCGACCATGTTGTAAAGGTTTCCAAATAATCGAACTAATATTTTATGTGTTGTAATTTACAACACAAAAAATATTAGTTCGATTTTTGGGTTGTTTTGAGGGATACCTCATGCTTTTAAACAATGCATGGAGTTATAATAGCCGCATCAATCTGGTATCGCATCACTAAGTCATTGCCATTATTGCATTATTCAACCAACTATGCCATGCACTCATTCAAGATGCCAAAATCTTTGAGGTACTCAAAAGATGCAATCGGAGAGGGGGAAGGTGTAGATTTGAAAAGATTATGTCTATTAACTTTATTAGTAACAAAATCTCCTCAAAGGGGGAATATTCAAAATATATAGATATTTTTTTGTACCTTCCCTCCCCTTCTCTTTTGAACACAGAAGGGAGACTTAACTCGTTATTCCTTCCCCTTCCCTCTCTTTCACTTTTGTTTCTTCACGTTCCCTCCTAACTTATTATCTAGACTAGAGATGGTGTAATAAGCTTGTCTTGTGATTGTTCATTAGGTTTTATCCTTTTACATTCAATCCATTTCCTAGGAAAAAAAAAAAAAATCACATGCTGAATTCTTAATCAAAACCAAGACATCTCGGACCCATTTATTTTTAATACACATACTCGGACTCAGTTCCTTAGGGTCAGACCCGAACCTAGATGGGTCTGGGTCGAACTTGGACCTAGATGGGTCTAGAGTCTTGAATAAGTCTTAATTTGATTATTCATACTTGCATTTTTATACATTTTAAAGGTTTCAATAATAATACTTAAAAAGGTCTATAGGTAATATATAAATCTAAATTGAATCCCAATAAACAGAAATAGGTTTTAAATGAATTTAAAATTGACGTTGGATTGTGTGATAGGTCATATCTATAACGGATCTAGATCTTTAACGGGTCATGAAAAAAGGGTTTGGGTCAGGTCTAGTCTGAAGACCCTAAACCTAGAGCCATTTGTTTTTTGACCCGAAACCAAACTTGAATTCACTGGGTCAAAAAAATCAGATCTAGACCCTAAAAATAGGGGCGAGTCTGATAGGGTCTTGCATAACCATACCTAGTTGAAAATCCAAATCCATATCACTAAGTCTAGCGATTGGAAACTTACCATGTTGAAAATGAAACCAAAGTCCAAGTACTCTATAAGATAATGTATATAAATATTATGGCCAAGTCATTAGAGAGCTTTATGAATGCCATCACATAAATCATTTAGCTTGAACACTATAAAAGGTACAAAATGATAGTCAAGTTGCAAAATATCAATGATCAAAGCTTGAGAAAAGCAAGCAAACTATCCAAATTACATGTTAGCTGAAAAGTTAGAATCACACACTGAGGAAAAGACCAGGACAAAACCAGAAATTTTATTAAAGTGGGAAAAAGTTATGGTCTTTTCAAGAGGGGAGAAATTTCAAAATTTTTGAATTTCAAAAATTTAACAATCCCTAAAGAAATACTCCCTCTGATCTTTTTTGTTCTTCTTATTTAGAATATGGGAAGGAACTGAGAAAAGTAATAATGAGTGGTAAAATTCCAATTAAGAATAATTATTGATTTGATTAAGTGATGATTATTGTTGTTTGAAATCATAAAAATGGGTAAATGAGTTTGATAAAAACAAGGAAATAGTTTTAATGAAGAGAAGGGTACCATCAATACAAAAGAATCAAGTAAATTTTGGAAGTTAAAAAAGTATATATGTGATGAATTTTTAGTAATATGTGTTATGTTAATTTTGTCCCAAAAGATATCCCAAGATGAAAGAGACAACCCAAAACGAAAAATGTTGCTAAATGAGAGGGACAAAAGGAATAGATGACAATACATAATAGTCCGTGAACAAGTTAAGAGAACACAAAAGTACCTTGTCTACCAACCAAATTATGTGTTTAAAGTCAACATGTCAATACATGCCTCCACACTTGTAGAAATATGAATTGTCGTCAAAAGATGCAAGCAAAGTTTTCTTGTGCTAAGATCTACAAGTGAAAGTGTAATATACATATTATCATCATGTGTTCTTTAAACCTAGTTTATACGTATACTTACCACTTACCAGAGAATAATGCGACAATTAAAAGTAAGAATCATAAATAGGTGAGATAACCAAATTGGAATCATAAGAGACTTACTATGATCAATATCAATGCCAAGGATGGTCCTACAACCAAATTTCTTCGCTGCAAAACAAATTGACATTTACAGAAATCTAAAGAGAAAATATTCACATGAAACTGAAAACCTAAATGCATTGAGATATACCAATATTAATGGTTATCAATCCACTGTTACATCCAATGTCAAGACAATCTTTGCCTTCAAACCATTCCTCTTTGAATACTTTAAAACGAGGATCTTCCTCAACGTTGTGACCAACCTGATTCATCATTAAATCTCAACTAAGAAATCTTAAAACAACAATAACCATAGTTACTCGAAACTGAAAACTTCCCACCAAATATTGTATTGAAACCTTCGTTTTTGAATTTCGAAATTAAGGTTTCCGAAAGTTCATTCCCAAATGTTTTTTTCTCAAGCCCAAAACCATATATAATACCATAAGCCCTTCTTTTCTTTTCTATTCTTTCCTTGTCTTATTTTTTTAGTTATTTTCTTTTCTTAACTTTTTTACTCATTTTTTTGGTAAAATAAATTTGCATTTCTAGTCGTTAAATAAAAAAAATGGAACTAAAATGAAACTTTCCAAAGTCATAGCATTGAATAATGTCTTCATTTGGAAATCATAGCAATGAGCTATACCGATATTAATGTTTATCAATTCAATGTAGCATCCAATAGCCAAATAATAAAACATACAAATTCTATATACTATTAAGCTAAAATTCTCCAAACTCATCTAGTAATAATATTATACATACAAGTATGGAAATCACGCTTGAAATAACTAGACATCCTTATTTGAATTACATTAAGGTTTTGCTTGTATTGAAAATAAATATTTACGGGAAAAATAAAAGTTAAACTATGAAAACTAAGCTATTAGAGGATAGAATAAGAGAATATTATTGTTGTTAAGGGTTAGAAATGATTGTAACGTGATGGAGAAAGTTGAATGGAGGAATTAATACCTTTATTTGGGGGGGTAAATATTTTTTTGTGGCGTATCTTCTTTCCAGAACCGTGTGCTACTGTTGTTCAATGAGGTAAGACAGAAGCAGATCAGTTATAGAAAAATTAATAGAGAAGAGAATTAAAAGATATAATGCTTGTATTAGAGAGTAGATTACTCCTAAAGCTTGAGTTGCGAGACATGAAAGACCAGATGAATTTGCTTATGTCTGGCAGCTGCAATTTGTAATCTATGGCTCCCACATTTTCAATCACTTAGAATGGTCCATAGAACTGTGCAACCAATTTATCACATGGTCTGCGAGCTAACGATTGTTGCTAATAAGGTTGGAACTTCAAAAACACCAAGATTTTGCCCATTTTTGCAACTTCAAAAATATCCGTTCTCTTCTTGTTTGCCCATTTTTTCATTCAATGTTGGGCACGCAGCAAATAAAAACGTAAATCATGCAAAATTGCATCCCGCTCTTTGAGCCATTGTTCAAGGCTGTCAACGAGTGGCATTATAACCCAAACGCACAAAAGAGGGAGGAGATTGGCTATAGAGAGCAGTAAAGGGAGGCATCCTAATGGACATACGCAGAGCTGTACTTCGTAATAGGGTTGTGCCTTGCAAACGGAACAACTCGGACCAAAAAGTATTCATCAAGATTTTGTCCCTATCTGAAACAATCAATGATGGAAATTCGTGAAGGCGTACAATTTTGCGTATGAACAATGATGCCATTGACTGTCTTGTGAAAGGATGTTTAAGACCAAGAAAATGAACATACTTGGACAGCCGATCAGCCTCCACCAAAACCGTATCATACCCTCCCGATCTTGGCAAGGCTTCTACAAAATCCATGGTGAGATCTTCCCAAATGTGTTCCGATATTGGCAATGGTTGTAAAACACACGCCAGTTGTTTATGAGACGCTTTTGTTGCTGACAAATGATGCACTGCCGCACAAATTGCGTGAGCGATTTCCGTATTCCTTCCCAAAACCAATCCTCAGCTAAACAGAGATATGTTTTATAATAGCCATTATGCCCACCACTAGCAGTCGTGTGATATTCATGCAATAATTTATCTATCACCGTCGAGGTACGAGGAATAGCCATGTGGCCTTTGTACAAAAGATGGTCATGACGCAGTGTATACCGCAATCTCGCCCCCTTATTCTATTATGTCCTTTCTAATTCTGCCCAAGGTAGCATCCTTATTCCCCTCCTCCCGTAGAAACTCCCAATCAACCCAACTACTTATTACCAAGGACTGCAAAAGTACCTCAGTAAGTGTCGGATGTCTTGAAAAAGCATTTGTCGCGTTATTGGTGATCCCTAGCCTGAATTAAATCTCAGTCATGCCCCATTAGCTTTGTTGCCCATTTCTGATATTGACCTCTTATCTCCCTTTGATCAAGAATGAATCGCAAGCTTTTTTGATATGTCCGAACATAAAATGTCGTTTGATTAAAGAATGTCGCCATTTCTAGATTGCTAAAATTATCGCCATCAACTCTTTATCATAGATGGTTTACTGAAATAAGAAATAGGGTGCTTATTTTGTGAAAGAACTGCACCTAATCCCTTCCACGGGGCATCCACCTTAACCACAAACTGTAAAGAAAAATCTAGAATAGCTAAGAGCATCAACAGCTTGAGCTCCTGACCAACCAAAACAATCCTTTTTCAATTGATGAATCAAAGAGGCTGCCACTTGTGTGTACTTATGAAGAAACCGTCGACAGAGCCATGTATGCAAGATCGTGAATCGAAGGGTTTATGTTTTTGATGTGACGAAAAATGGAAAATCGGCCATTTTGCAAGAAAAAAGAAATAAGAGAAGAGAAATAAATGATAGAATGCTTGTATTAGAGAGTGGATTACTCCCTAGAGCTCTTCCAAGTGGCTCTATTACTCCAATTGCTTACACCAATTCTTATTACAAGCGTAACCTACAAATGCCTCCCTTTCCCCTTATATAGGTATTCTAAGGAAGATTATTCTAAAAAATACCCAACTCATCAATATAACAAAACAACCGGCTATACTAAGTAATATACAACATTATTCTAATCATTCTTTCTTCTTAAATAGGCATACTTAATTGTCGGTTTTCCCTCATGTTCTTCCATGACATATTCACCCTAGCATGATGAAGGGCAAAAAATTTTCCCCCCTTCACAGTACACCCCTAAGGTGATAACTTCCCTTTTTCTTTATATTTTTCATACTATCATATTTGTAGGATAACCCCCAATACAAACATGGCTCAAGTAATTTTGTTACTTCAAGGCTTCAAGTGTTATGAATCACTAGAACCAAGTAGAGAATAGGGGTTGTATGGGCCAGTGCTTGGGAGAGCAAGGCAATGGTGAAAAGAAGAGGGTTGTGAAGGCTACCCGAGCGAGCATTTGAAGAGGTTTCTGGTAGTAGATTAAAGAATCATGTGCTTGGAAGACCAACTAATTTAGCAAAAAATATGTTTAGGATCCCAAAAGTGACCAAACACCGAACTGCCAAAAGTCGTGGGGATGAGCATGAAAAAGAGCTACTAGTGGACCCTTGTTTAGGCTTGGAACAAGTTAAGGGGGTGCTTGACAAGGCATCAAAATTTTATTTTTAAGCCATGTGTTTTTGAGTTTTGGGGAACTCAAGGAACGAATTCAAAGTGTGGTGAAGCAAGTGAAGCTTGCCGATAAACATCAATCTCCAAAAGAAACTCTTCAGAGTTAGAGTGAGAAGAAAGGGCCACCATTGAGAGAGAAACTTGTTAAAGCTTTTCCAATGTTATTGATGAGAAACTGAGAATAGCTCATGTTTTGAGATTTCTGAAGCTACATTTAAGTGCCCATGCACATTTCAAAGAGTGCAAACACAAGAGAGCTCGAGAGAGATTGAGAGTACTTGTACTCCATGTACGTTAGCAAATATCATTGATGGCGTTTGATGTTGAGTGAGCTAACACATAGTGAGTGCTTGTATGTGTTGTATCTTTTATGTAATTGTGCATATTACTCAATGAAATACATTTGATGATTGGAATGGTATCCTAAGATACCACAACCATTGTCCTTGTTCTTTTAAGTTTTCCTCTCAGTTTCTATTGCTTGTTTGCCTCCAATTCAAAATATATTCTAATTCCTTGAAAAAATAACAATATCACCAAGAATAACTCAGCAAATAACGTAATCATAGAGGGAAAACCTCTTCTTTTAGAAAAAATTAATTCTTTATAAAATTATTATTATTATACAAAGAAAAACTTCATACACAGATAGCAAAATCCTAAGTTCGTATAAAAAGGCAAACACATCCCAATTCAAAATACAGCATTCTCATATGATAAACACCAAGATCTCCCACCTTTTATGCAAACATTCATCAACAACCCAGCTCTAAGAAAAAGAAAAACTTCTATCTACCAAGAAAAATATTATCATCTGGGTATAAGTTTTCAAATCAATTATTTAGAAATCTTCACAATTTCCCCCCGAAAACAAAGGAGGGCAAATAAAAAAGAGAGAATGGAGATAACATACACGATAGCCATAGTAATTCCTGTAATTTCCGAAAGGAGCGACCTCTTTTTTCTTCTTCTTGTTCTTTACAACATCCTTATTATTGATATTAAGGTTTTCATGCTCTGTTTTTTTTATTGAGTCCATTTTTACTTCGTTAGTTTCAATGGTGAAGATAATTAGGGTTTTGGTCTTTTGGAGGGAGATCTCAAGGGTTTATGGCTTCGTACAGCTCCTTTCTGTCTCATGAAGCAATGGGGAAAATTTTTAAAAATGGATAAAGGGTATGTTACGAGGAATAGAAACAAATGGGTGGAAAATGAAAGAATAAATAAATTAATACAAAAATCTAGACGAGACGGTCTCATCAATTTGGGTTGGCCCAATTCACGCGTGTGACAACATTTTAATTTTTTGGATATTTATTAAGGTCAAAATTGATACATTTAAAATCAAAATTGAAAAATGTCCAGAAAATGAAAAAAAAAATGTTCAGGTTCTTAAACGCGCGGGCCGGCCCAAATTAACGGTCTCATTATAAGCTTGTCTCATCCAAGACCATCTGATAAATTAAATGTATGAATGAGAATTATAGAAAAAATGTTAGTTATGACTTAAAATAAAAACACAAATTGTTGAGACCGTTTTAAAGAGACGAACTCAATTGGGGTGGCCCATTAGATTTTCTGAATAAATAAAAACGGAAAATGTAATGTAACTGTATGGTTACTCAGTAGGGTTTTAAGATACCTTAAGTAGGCATTTAGAATACGTTAAGTAGGGGTTTAAATATGTCAAGTAGATATTTTAAACATATTGAAGTTGTAAAGTAGGTGTTATGTGCTGTAAGTGTGGTGCTTAGGTTATTTGTTGTAAGGGTTTAGGTTATGTGCTGTAGGTGTTTAGGTTCTTTGTTGTAAGGGTTTAGGTTATGTATTGTAGGTATTTTTGTCATGTGTGTTGTTGGTGTTTAGGTTAATTGTTGTATGCATTTATATTATATGCTATAAGAGTTTATGCTATGTGTTGTAGGTGTTTAGGTTATTTGGTGTAGGAGTTTATGTTATGTGCCGTACGTGTTTATATGTCTACTTCAGCATTCAAAATACCTACTAAAAATTATAGTAGGTGTTTTGTGAAATGTGTGCACAAAGTAGGTGTTTTAATGAATTGGTTGGGCTTTGAGAGCCGTCTCTCAAAGAGATACCTACTGAAATAAATATAGGGTAAAATTAATGGAGCAGATTAAAAAAAAATAAAGCAAATTTAATGAAATCATATCATCATACTATTTACTAATACAATAAGAGAATCTGACACGTGTCAATGATACAAGAGAGTTTTCCTGCCAAAGAAAATATTCCATAATAAATACTCTATCAAATACACATTCTGTTAACTTTAAATTGAATTTAATATTGACTTTTCTAATCTGTAAAATACTGATTATATATTGAAACTCTATCAAATGCATATTTGTTAATTATTTGTTTGAATTTAATATTGGCTTTTCTAATATGTAAAATAGTGATTATAGATGGGGTAAAAAATTATTTCATTCTGAATTCAAATCAATATTATCTATTTAGAAAAATGACAAATACAATCAATGGTCAACAATTATAATGTCAATAATAAAATTATATCATCAACAACAATATGTTCAGGTAATTGAGTATGAAATAATAATAGTAAGAAAAAGTAAATTCTTAAAACTTTGATTTATTAATAATACTTTTCTTTTTAAAGTAAAAGTTATTTTTGGTAATTTTGACTTTGGTTGATTTAAATGACTAAAACTATTAATTATAGCTTATTTACGATACCGAAAAAAATCAAAATTAAAAATAATTGTCAACTAAAAATAATATTATATTTGAAAACTCTTAAATAATGTATTAATATTTAAGATTAACATTAAAATATTCGTCTAATTAATTATTATGCTAACTTTAATATTTACAAATGATAACCAAAATCTTATATGGAATAATTTTACAATGATATTTATAATAAAGAATGTTTATTTGTAACATGCCATGACTAGTGTTTGTGTATCGTTATATCATACGTTTACTCATAGGAGTTTGATACAATGTTTGAACACTAATTTAGCCTTTATTTAGTAAATCATAAATTGATATGTTTACTCAAAAAAAATATATTTACTTAGTAAAAAAATTGAATTAGTAAAAATTATTTTTTGTCAGTAAAAATAGATCAATTATACAAATAATCTTTTAAGAATTAAAATTTTATTATGACTATTCAATAAAAAAATTTCATATAAATTAACAAACTAATTAACATATTCATTGCATGAATTTCTTTCATTTTTTCTTTCGAATAACTCAAAACATACTCATTAGTTGAGATGGTTAGAATTATATGTCCTAAAAAAAAATCTTAGTCTTTAGATCAACCCATAATTTTTGAATCATCAATAACAATAGCAACATCAACAACAATTACATCATTAATAACAACAACAATCCAGTAGCAACAATAGCATCAAAAAAAACACCAACTACAATAACGAGTAAAACACAAACATTAAATAAGATATATAAATCATCATCATATCCAATGTATCCCATCCATGGAAAACTATGATCAGAATTTGGGGAGGAAAGTAAGGCAGCAACCCATACCCATAAAAGATGATGCTGTCAAAGAGTACCCTGGTTCGAGAAAGGTCCTCAAAATTGATAAATTCCTACAACGAAAAGGACTTAGAGAAATTAAATCCGCCAACTAATATCTTACTATACAAGCTTGGCCCTTAATCATAAAATTAAAAATAAATAAAGTACATATAAATAGATGAAAAAAGTTAAGTAAAAAACAAAGAAAAAAATTAAAATGTAAAAAGGCAAAGGCAAAAACAAGAATACCAATTGATAAGCGAAAGAGTATCAATAGTCGAAGACATAGATAAGGCGTCTCCAACTACCCCTATTCCTGGTCAAGTCATCAGAGAGAAGTAGGTCATGCAAGTCATTTTTTATGTGTTCCTCCTACATTCTCCTAAGTTTTTCTCGACTTCACATACACTCCATTATGATGCTTTCAATCCTCCTCACGAGGGCGACAAAATTTTTGCTCTTCACATGTCTAAACCATCTTAATCTATTTTCATGCATCTTTATAGAAATAGGGGCAAGGCCACCCCTAGTCTCTCTCTAAACTCATGTTCCTGATTCAATCCATCATTGTGTTACTGCACATCCACCTTAGCATACAAATTTTTGTAACTTACATCTTATGTTCAAATATAGTTTTCTTTATAGGCCAATATTTTGTCCCATAAAGCAAAGCATGCCTGATTGCAAATAGGTAAAATTTATCTTTTAACCTACATGAAAACTTCCTATCACATAATACTCCGGTGGTTGCTCGCCACTTGAGCCAACCTGCTTGTATTTGATGTGTAAAATCTCCATTAATCTCCCGATGACCCCGAATAATAGATCCAAAATACGTGAATTTGGTTGTACTTGCAACAACTTCTTCAACAATGGTCATATGTTGCTCCCCTATCGACGATATCCCACTAAAGTCGCATACCAAATATTCTGTCTTCGTGACTTACGCGCAACCTTCTACCTTCTAGAATTGCTTTCCACTTTTCCAAGTTATTATTAACTTCCTCCTTAGTTTCTGCTACCAACACGATATCATGAACAAATAACATATATCACGATACAGTCTCTAAGATCGACTTACAAATCTCTTTCATAATGACCGTAAAAATTAAAGGACTTAATGTCGATCTTTGAACTAAGGTTATAAATAAACAATTAAAAATAACATGAATAACATTAAAATTAACACTCAGATAACTAAATAATTGATTAACTAAAACGAGTAATTAATTTCAAGAAAAATATTAATCAACAATTAAATTAATACAAATAAATAATATGAAAAACATAAAAATAATAAACAATAATAATAAGAAAAAAAATGCTCTTAAAGTGCACTTCTTATTTTAAGTAATTTGGTAAAAAACCAAACACCAAATCAAATCAAATTGAATAAGCAATTCGGTTTGATTATTATTTTTTTGTTCGATTCAATTAGGATTGAAATTTGATATTATTTTAGTGTTTGGTTTGGAATTGATTTTGAGTTTTTAAACTGAAAAAATAAACATCAAATTTTAAGTAAGACTCTCGAATGCACTTCTAAGGAGTTAAGAACAAATAAAAAATTAAATAAAAATATAACCTAGTGGTACTTCCTTGTGATCAATTATAGATCAAACATGGAAGTGTTGAAACAGGAAATTAACAAACTTTAATCCCTTTGTACAACTATGTTGATGAAGTTGAAAAATGACAAATGTTTTATTTAGAGTTTTGTGTGGCTTGATCTAAAACTTATGGTGTAGTGTATAAGAATTGGGAAATAATTAAGAGTTTAGTTGGAATTTTTAGTACAATTCTTATGTAGTACAATTATATTGCTACAAATTTCAGAAATTCGACGCAAACTAATAGTTTCGGTGCAACATTCGGTGTAAATCGGTTAATTATGTGCAATTTGGTCGAATTCGGTTAAATTAGTTCAATTTGAATTGACATTTTATAAATCATTTTTGTTAAAACTGGATTATAAAAAATATGATGAAATTTGAACTGAAAAATCAAAATCAAATTTAATTTAATTTGATTTGGATTTATATTGAATCCAAACCAAACACCGAACATACACCCCTACCTTGAACAATGCGTTTCTACCAAACCACAAAGGCACTACTCCCAAAGATCATTGATGACCATTAACCACATAAGATGAAGAGAGATAATGTGTTTTTAGATAAATTTAGTTGAGAATATAAAACTACTTCCAAAAATAAAATATAGCAAAATCAAATCAACAACTCAAACGAAAATTGTCTGAAAATTAACCATGAAGGAATATTTTATCGATATCGCTAAATAATACTCTCTTCGTCCCTTTGAATTTATCACACTGATTTCTAAAAACTCTCACAATAGTTTTTTCTATGTATGTCAAACTCAATGGGAATGAGGGAGCATCACTCATGTGGCACGACACGGTACCTAAAAGAGGCTAATGCCTTTAAATTGCTAGAAGCATTGAAACATTAGGGACATGACCAATTTTAAGGTCACTTGGATTATGAAAATTGAAGTTTTATCTACAAACCGAATGAAGAAATTGAAGGGCTTTAGATGTAATCATTTATGCAAGATGTTTCGATGAAGAATCGTTCTGTGGAAGGGCAAAAGAAAAAAAAACTAGAGGAATAATCTACAGCAATGTAATGTAAGTTTAGACATTTGGGCAGCATGAGTATCATTCCAACTCTTTCAGGAAATCAATGTTATCAACAAATACCTGCACAATAATTATGTTGCCAGATCAGTTTTCATGAGCCAAGGGCTATAACAGCAAGCTGAATTTTAATACAAGCTCATTACAACTCCATAGAAATACAAACTAGCAAGGCAAATAGATAGCAAGAGTATTCCAGAGTGATGAACCATCAATCTAAGAGGTGTACATTTCCAAGTTACAAGGGTAGATTTATTTGGGATGATTGCTCAATGCTTATGGTCGAGAGGGCTATCGAAAACAATGACTGCACTTGTATTAGCGTTACTAGACAATAATAGATCAACACTCCGTGAGGAGAAAAGAAATAATGATCTGTTCCTCTCATTTATGTCCAAACTTGAAAGGAAATTGTGCGCTTGGGTTTTAAATCACTATTTACTAGTTTGTTCTTTCTAGTTTCGTAGGCAAGATAAATAAGTATTTAGATCAAGCACGAGCACGGAGCGGGTGAATGGTACGGGAATTTTCATTCCCCAACCCAAATCTGCACAAGTCAAAAAGTGTCCAAAGTTTGCAGTTTTCAGAGTATTAAGGTATATACTTAACTTTTTAGCCCCTTGTTGCTGGAAATGGTTTATTCTTGAAAGGGCTAAAGATTTATAGTTCTTAGATTTTGGATTATGATCGAGTATAATAATAATGACTTATTAAATCACGAGCACTTCTTGATTATGTAAAGGTAACAAATGATGTTTTTACCAAGGGTCAATCGAGTAAGGTTACGTACATCCAACCCCCAAACCACTTCTATGTGGAGAGCCATTCAGGACATTAAGGTAATAAAATGTTGTTGTTACTTGCAAAATGACACGACCACTGGACAAGCACCGTGCGATTGTACCAAATAGGGTTTCTTTCAAGACAAAAAAACCACTACAGGATACAATACCACACAAGAATGAAACATCAAGTTTACAAAACAGTTCATCCTAGTTCCATTGAAACTAGTGTTTAAAAGATATGATTCTTACTTTTAAAGATGAACCAAGGTGCAAAGCCCAGAAGGAGAATGACATCGTTTTAGAATGAACTACAGGTGGATGTACTTGAGAAAATGAAAACAGAAAAGCAGATTACACATTCACAAATAGAATGTTGAATACAAAGTTCATCCTAGTACCCTCGAAACTTTATAAAGATTTCTTTTCCTTGTTTCAGACGTATTTCAGTTCAGAGACTATAGCAGACCAAAAGAAACCTCTTCTTTAGATTATAACCTATACATCTAGTCATCTAGCTGTAATCACCTTCACTAGTTTTTCTCACAAAACAGTCACTATACTTCAGGTTTGTTAACAAATTTACTCTAACTTGTTTTTTATTCAGTTAATTCACGTTTTCCCTTTGTGTTTTTTTGGGAATCCTAAACCAATTTTTCAGAAAGTTCCATTTATTTTATTTTTCTTCTCCTCTTTCCATTATTCGTCAAGTTGCTTCCCGTCTATATGTGCATAAAGTGATATTTCTTATCACAAATTAGGTTAGGTTTATGATTGCCAAGGGACTCGATCATGGAGAACATTAATGCTCTTAAAACCACCAAGTATACAGCAACATTTCATTGACCCAACGCCATTGAGTGGCTCCCACCTAGGGTGGGGTTTGGGGGGGTCGGATGGCATCCTTACCCTTATTATATGCTTGTTAGTGATATTGAAGAGGTTGTTTCCAATTGACCTTTGGTAGCAACTTCAAATAAATAAGAAGTGTACATGATGTCTAGATAGCCAATGTCTGAGTAACATACCGTTTTCCAACCATCAGGATCAAGACAGGCTGTTATCTTGGTGTTGATACCAGGCAAAGGTCCAGCCTCCCGTGTAATCTTTCCTCCACAAAGTTTAATTGCTTCTGCAGTTTTATAAACATCATCTGTGCCAATTGCAATCTGCAGCATCAGGGGTAAAGGTTACCCAGTGACTCGATTGATAATAGAAGCAAAAGAAAATAAATTTCCCTAAAAATTAAGCAAGAACGACAAGAGAATAATATCAGAGTTTTCACCATTGACCATGTTCAGATTTCCTTTGGGAATAACAAAATAATCCGAGCCCAATGGGAGGAAATTTGGGTACAACAGACAGGATTTTCTTCAAGTTGTCATATTTCTAGAACATTCTATGCATCTAGAAGAGCACACATCAAATGGAAAGCTACAGCTTTGAGAACACAGTCCAACACATAGTATGAGAAGTTTAATGTTGTACCTCAAAAGGCAAACACATAATTCTACTAACCTACTTGAAAGGTCACTCACCACAAAAAAGGGAGCAGGGGTTAGAAGAGATAAAAGGACTGAAATATCAACTCTCAAGGCCACACAAAAATAGCAACAAAATGCCTTAACCTTAATCCAAAAAGATTGGGTCTGAATCAAAATATCAGTTTCAATGGTCGTATACATGACTCCTTTTGAATTCATTCTGATTTTCTATCATCTCAATCTGTAAGTCTAATTCCTTCAAATCTTTTTCCACTCCTGCCCTCAAAGTCATCTTCGGTCTTCCTCACCCTCTTTTTAAATCCTTTGAGCTCCAAGTTTCTCTCTTCCCTTACTGGTTTGCTAGTACCCCGACTTTGCACATGCTACTCTATCTTATATGATTCCCTTTCATCTTCCTCAATATTTGCAACTAATAACCCATTATCATATCTTTGTTTCAAATTCTATCCATCAAGGTACGCCCACTCACCCATCAAAGCATTTGGAGTACCGTTACTCACATCTTCCTACTACGATTCTATCTAAAAGCCCAATATTATGATCCATATAGTAGCGTTGGTCTAATGGTCGTTCGATAAAACTAGCTCTTTAGTTTTAAGGGCACACCTTGATCACATGTGAAAACACTAAATACCTTTAGGAGAACAATTACATGTGAAAATTTGATACATCATGAGCAGCAAAGCATACAGTTCATGAGTAAACAACAAACAACTCATACCTGAGCATAAGCATTTCCTTTCTCATATTCAGTAACACTGTAGTTGTAAGTCAACTCCATGACAGCATTTTTATCCTCGGGACCATAGCCCAACATTGCTATTGTATACTGAAATAGAAAATAGACAAATTTACAACAGGCCCAAAGGGCTAACAAATTTTATCACGCCTCACATCTTAAGCAAAAATAGTTTTTTTTAAAAAAGCAAAAAGAAAGTCTCACATATACCCTCCTTCCAAGTCTTATAGCTTAAGTTGTTAGAAGTTAAAACAGTGAGACTATCAGATTCAACAAAAAAATTACAACACTTCAATAAGCCTGGAACCCAATCAGTATGAAACAAGCTAATTGTATGGACAAAATTATCTAGCAAATCTCTATCAAAAGTAACATGCTATGCTCCATTGAGATTGAAAAGGATATGCAAGAAGAGTTCTAGAGCACACAAAATCATGAGTAGGTATAGATTTACAAGCATAAGTCCATGCGGAAAGTCTGCTAAACAACTAATGTGGCGAAAAAAAAACAAAAACAAAAAAAAAACTGGAGATGAATGAATCTAAAGTATTTAAAAAATAACCATCGTATCTCAAGGTTAAGTTTTGATAATTCCTCGATGTTAGTCACATAGAGAAAAGGGGAGATGAATGCAACACTCCAGATAACATATTGATAGTTTATGACAGAATTGATTAATTTATGTGATAGTCACCATTTTATAAGAGTAACTTCCCTTTCGTACTCAAGTGTTCCTTTCTATGGACCGACAGAAAATGCTGCAGTGTGGACACTGGACAGTGATGCAGAGGTATCGTTTTGCTTGGGATATATTTGAATTAATACTTCAGAGCTTCACCTAGTTGAAAGTAAAAAGTCATTCACATAGCCTAGTAGTTGTTCATACCACCTTGGCCTTCTATAATTGGGGGTGAGGAAGTTTGACACCCCTAATCCCAGTCCCGAGATAAATAGATTACGAGAAGAAAAATAGTAGATTTAATCTTCCACGAAACTAGACCATCCACAGTTACGTTCTAGAAGCACTTTCAATGGGATTATCAAGTCCTACCTATGGGTTCTTTAAAGGAAGTTACTTCCCATTAAAGCAAGTTGCAGCACAGTGCAAAACCATAGTAGGCAAGTTCATATCTTGCATAACCAGATTCAGCAATATGACATGCTAGACATTTTTACAATGCAAAAGTGGATACAATGCAAGCTGCACTACATGACACATGAGGCCCCTTCAATGGATGAGGAATACAGAATCATATTCTACAATAAGAAAACCAAGTTAAACACAAACGTCCTGCACCAGTTCCCTTTAATCTGCTCAACAGAACAAGAAGAGGCATCCAACATATTTTTTGAAGAAGCAATTTGTGTGAGATCAACTTTACATCATTACATCCAAAATAAAAATTCTAGTCTTAAGCCACTGATGCGACAAAATATTCGCAGTACAAAAATCCTGAGACATAAATAGAATGTACAATTATATATGTGGATCAACCAAATAACCTCTAGTATAAAACGAAGTTCTGGCAGAACAATTGCAACATCTTGGATCAGCACATATGAGTTTCACAGAGTATATAAGATTAACTGAAGCAAGAAGCAATATCGAATCATATGAAGTTATTTCTCATTACACACAGAACACAAAACTGCCTGTCTGCCTTAGACTTTAGGGCTTAGGCCATAGCAAACAGAGCTATGAACTTTTTTACTGACATAAACATATTAAATGCAATATGTTACCTTATACTGTGGATTATCCCGCGTCCGCAAAAGCTCCATGCCATAAGCCTAAAAAAAATGTGCTACTTAGTTCTATATGATAATATCTTGCGTCGAGTAAATACTAGCAACTTTTACCTTCTTGTAGAAATCAATGGATCGATCAAGATCACCAACTCGCAGCATCACTTGGCACAAAGGCTCAGGTGTAGACCCCCTTTCAATGAGTTCAAACTTGTAACCATCAGGATCTTCAATGAAAGCAATTACAGTTTTGCCGCCCTTTACAGGTCCAGCTTCCCGAGTTACTGTTCCACCTTTAGCCTTTATAAGCTCCACAGTCTTGGCCACCTGCACAAAGACAGACAAATAATATAATTCCAGCAACACATAGAAGCAAGAAAAAATTACACAGAAATAGGTAAATATAAATTAGTCAGCCAGAGATTCGCAAGGAGATCTTCTCAGATAAAAAATCACTTTTAAGTACCTATGTATGATAATATTGCCATTTTATAAGCTATATAAGAAAATGCAGAATATTTCTGTCTTTTCTTTGATCACGTGGGCAATATCATGCAATTTTGAGACCAAGTTTTTTTTTTATCTCAGTGTCAATCGTAAGTCACATGTTTACAACTCAATAGATGTTTTAGACATGAGAGGTGATTGCATGATTCCAGGATCTTTTAAGCACTTTACCCATATAGAGATAACATTTATTATTTCAAAGTGCTATTCATACCATCCAACTTTCAAATTTTTTGGGGTAACTTAAGGGATGTCAGTCATTAGTCAACTTATCATTGGGTTAATATTTTGGCATTAGCATAAGTCTGAAAGATTTCAGGATATATTTTGGATTCTTGATGTTTAAAAGAAACTTTAATATCAAATCTATTGGCTTTGTTCAATAATATAAAAAATATTGAAGCCAGCTTCATAATGATAATTCCTTTTCAAATCTATTGGCATCAAATTACACATATACTGCACCCAAACTAAGTTGCAAGAAGCACTATTCTGCTTTGCCTTCATAATATTAATCCAACTCACAATGTAAACACAAGTCCACGTCGTATTGTATGGGCTACATTGTAAAAGTTTTCAAATTTATCAGACGTGCAGTGTAAGAAACAACATTCTAGGCGGGTTCGACTGGGCCAATATTTGGCGGTACGACAACTGTATGACCATGTCTATAACCGCATTTTGCACTATGATCCAACTTAACAAGAGACCACCTTCATTAATAGTATAGACAATTTAAATATACTTCTATAAATTATTTATTGTCTTCACTTCTAATTATTGCGATCTGACATCATGGAATCCACATCAATCATAAATACAAAACCAAATGGAATACCAAAACATAAGTTTTAGACAATCATTGAACAACTTCTTCAAATTGTGTTGACTATTGAAGGTTGCAGTGGTTAAAAGTTTACACTAGGAGCTGGTATAACATCTACATCAGATCAAGAATTCACATATCCCAAATATTTAAGAGATAGGGTCAAATGTTACAAATAAATTTGGATTCTTTTCATGTTGTGGGCTTTGAATACAACTTTGAGACATTGATGATTGAATGGGGCTAGGGGCTAGGGGCTAGGGGCTAAGTGGTGACTGAAGTAAGAATATGACAAAGATATGTATGCCAACTTACATATTCAAAGAAATTAAACGCATACTGAATGATCCAAAACAGAGTAAAACACATGCCTAAACCCAATGCCCGATTCATCTTAGAATTGTCGGACCTGAGTCCCACATGCCTCATTATTATAATAGAAAGAAAACAAGATTTGAACCAAGAATTTCTTCCTTCAAACAATGATCAACCAAGCTAATATAAACTCCAATTAAAATCAGAACTTTAGTTATAAAAAACCATTGATGCAACTAATTGCAAATTGAAACTGCAGCACTACTTATATGTAACTATTTCAAAATACTTTAATTACATTAAGATAAAAAAGAAAGAAACATAAGAGATCAAAAACTTCACATGGATCAAAAGCAAAACTGCTCTGAATATTGAAGCTTATAAATTATACTTAATACCATCAAAAGATAAGAACAGAATCTTACATCTTCCACTGCAATGCCAAAATGTCCGAAACCAGTTCCAATATCATATTTGTCAACTCCATAATCTAACAACATCATAAGAACAAAACATGATTATAAACTAGTTTGGATTATGTATTACATTTCCATATAACAACAGTTAGTTACTATCTTGCAATAGGTAACACATCTGATAAGGATCAATATGGCTTACTGTAAGTCAACTCTATAACAAAATGTGAATCCTCTGGCCCGTATCCAAGGAAGGCATTAGTGTATTTTTCCTCTGGTATGTCACGTTTTCTCAACAACTTCATTCCTAGACACTCTGTGTAGAATCTGAAAATCATCAATATCCGTCACTCATGCAAAATATAAGTATTCACAGATTATCAAACTGTATCATAAAGGATCATATAAGTACTTTATTGTCCTATCAAGATCTCCAACACGGTAAACAACATGGAGCATTCTTCGATTGTCCTTCTTCACCCATTTCAAGACATTTTCTTCAACCGCGCTAGTGCTGGCTTGCGCAGCATTTCCAGATGCATTTACCGACAAGCTATTGCCTTCCCTCAGCAATCTAGAAGCTCTTAAACCGAAAGAATGCAACTGAGGAACAGCTGGAAAAAAACCAACAATGTAACTGAGATATCGTAGACTAATAACTACCCCCTTCATCCCATAAAGTTCATTACACTTGTTATACATGATCTCGAATAGGCAAAATTGACCATTGATATCTACATTTAAATACTCAACAGAATGCCAAGCCCTCAATCCTAAAATTCAATAAAAGTTCACAATTTGAAAGTACAAATTGAAATTAATATGACATAATCCCATTTGACAACAAATTTCTCATTAGATTTTAAGTTTCTCAGGTATAAATCACTAAAGTCAATGGACTATTTCAATATCTATGCAACAAGGATCAAAAACCATTCTCATCTCAACAAATGGATTTTGAACACACCATGCTAACTCATTATTCTTAGATGATAATTATTCCTTTCAATATACACCTGAGCTCCAAAACCATTATAGAAGCTATTGTAAATAACAAATTAATTGCATTCTTTTGAGAGCTTAAATCTTTCCTTTCATATTTCAATATCTTACACAAGGCTAGCTTGTCAAATATTCAATTAATAAATCCCATTACAAAGATTATTGCTAAAACAACACATTTTTGTCATGTTATTTAATTGTCAAAGTGCCACCACTAAACATAGATCATATAGGAAATCAATGTAATTGAACTATATAGTAAAAGGCAAATTCCTTTGTTCATTTCTGTGTGTAAGATGCAAAAGCTTCCAACTTTAATAGGTCAAAGAATTAATTACAAAAGAATGAGGTGGGTTAGATAGACCATTCAAGCTTTCAAATAACAGCTAGAAGACCAATTAGTAAGAGGTATAATTCCAAAATCTTCAATTACTTAAACATTATGTAACGACCCATAACTCAAATTCGCAATTCGAAGGAAACCCAAATCAATTAATACGACAAATGCCAATAAAAAACGATAAAAATCAAAACTTTCGAAAATGAATTATGAAATTCACATACCATTACCCAAATGAAGAGAAGATAAGGGCTTGATAGACGAGGGAGAAACAACCCCAAAACGGGTATTCAAAGAAAATCTGAAACAACTAAGAGAAGGTCTCATAGTGGATGCCATTGGTAAAATTCGTACCATTCTCTTAACCTTTTTGATAATTTATATCAATTTAACAAAACCCAAATGCAAAAGAACTTTTTTTTTTTTGTTTGTGTTGATTCTTGGTTAAAGTTTGATGATTGGAAACCGGAAACGGTGCGACAATCAATGAAGGAAAGAAGAGAGTAGAAGGGATAGAGACTAAGGAGTGTTTTTATTAGCTCATGTCAGCAGTTGTGTGAGCTGTGTGTTGCCACTTTGTAACAAGTAAAGGCTTGAGAATTGAGATGAAGGATAGAATAAAGGAAAAGGAAGTTGTTGATTTAAGTGAACCGAGGTTCTTTGATTCTTTTGGTGGTTTGTGATGCTAAAATGAATGAATGAATGAACGAAATATTGATCTCAAGGTAATTTGGGATTTGAGTAGGGATAGTGATGGATAAGAATGTGTTCTGATTATCAGTGATTTTGATAATAATTAATAAAAAATAATTTTTTAAATCTTTGTGAACTCGATTCACAAAAGAATTTTGAGATCAGTTGGATCGAGTCAAATTGATAACAATCCAACCCATAGTTGACACGATATTTGACCAAATATTATATGATCTGGATCACGCCTGTCGGATTGTTTTAACAGGTCCAAACCTTTCTCTCATATTTTCAATAAGACTCATTTGCAATCGGAGGCATTTTCAACATGCCTTATAATTAAAGTGTGACTCTAGTTTAACTTAAACGTCGTTCTTTTGATTAATTATTGAATTACAACCTTAAAAATTCAATTTTCTAACTTTTTTCCTTCTAGTTGTATACTTTAGACCTAAAATACTCCTAGTATCAAACTTTTGTTTTAAGTTATTTAATCTAATGTACATTTAGATCAATTTTAATCAAAAGTCCTTAAGCAATTTATCAGTTCATATTTTAAATTGGGATCAAAGTCTCTACTCTAGAAACTAATCTACTCACTAATCATAGAAGTAGACATGAAAGTTACAATTTAAACCAAAAACATGTTTCTAGACCAAGGTTGTTAGATAGGAATTCCATATAGAATCGTTGAAGAGGTAGGATCAAAATCGGTAAAATCTGATCGTAGGATCGTGTGAGCCTACAAATACGCATTAACATGCTTTAGATAGCTGCTTTTCAATTGTATTTGTTCTTTTTTTTAAAAGTTTTAAGGTTTAAATTAAACTTATTTGACTTCAACTATTAAGTTTTGTAAAAAAATGTCTCTAATAATCATTTTTAAAATACGAATAAAAAAAATTGAATTTTAGTCATATTGATATAATTGTTTAGATATATAAATATATATATATATATATATATATATATATATATATATATATATATATATATATATATATGTATATGTATATATATATATATATATATATATATATATATATATATATATATATATATATATATATATGTATATATATATATAAGTAAGATCTAAATTATATGAAATTTTTGTACGATTAAAACTATCCTTGTAGGATCGGATCGTAAGATCGTAGGATCGTAGAATCGTATTATGATCCTACCACTTAAATCCTAGAGCTATGTAGAATCGTACGATTCTAGCAACATTAAGATCCTACCTACGATCCGGATCGGTAGCCTAATTTTGGATCGTAAAATCGTTGATTAGGATCGAAGTTTTGATAACTATGTCAATTAAAATGAAAATACTAAAAATGAAAAACAATTAATAGTAATAATGCAATGAAGAATAATAATTGAACATAAAAATTGCAACTTTATTGAATTCAATCTAATAATGAAACAAGCAATTGAGAAAACCGACATAAATGAAATGATTGGTAAAACTAAAGCATAAAGAAAACTTACAGAGTGATACAAGAGTTTTTAATCCAACATAATTCTTAAGGAGAGGCTAACTTGGAAAAACAAAATCCAAATTTCAGCCTTGATATGAATAAACATAATTAAAAATTAAAATATGTTAACCAAAAACTGACATTTCAAATCCGCTTCCAGGAGTAACGGACTCGTCGCCCATGGATGGTGTCTGGTCGCTTTTCTTTGCCTCAAATACTTCATCTCTAGTAACTAGCGACAACTTGTCGCATTTTTGTCAGGCAAAAGTGACGAGTTATCATTTTTCTTCGACTCGATGTAAGCTTCTGCAATTAGCAACCACTCACTAATTTTTTGACAGGAAAAAGCGACGAGTCATCGCTTTTCTCTGAACTTGATATTCTCTTCTACGGGGTTGGCGATGAGTCATGGAAAACTTTACTAATAAGCTACGACTCGTGGCTTTTTATTGTTGTTGATTTTTGACTCTTGGTGTCACCACAAGGTAAGGGTATTAAACTATATATTCAAGCCTTTATCCTTTTATGATTCTATAAGACCGTTAAAATCTCTTTTTCACCTCAAAAAACACATAAAATATTATAAATAAGCTTTTGAGGCAAAAATACACTACTACACAACTATACATCAAACCATGCAAAATAGTTCTATAACTTTAGAAAAAAGAATATAAATGTCATCAATAAGTGCCAATAATTATACTTCTCAGATTGAAATTGGTATCTTTATTTGAAACTCACTTTGAAAAACAAAACACATGTTAAAATATCAATATATAATACCTATTTAATTAAGAAAGCATCACATTTTGTTTCTCACTGCTTTAAGTCAAATGTTTGTTGTAAAATCAAAGACCTTTGGAGGAATGACTACAAAAGTTGCAACAATGATAGATCTTATAGATCTTATGTCTTGTCTATCTATACTCATCCAATTAGACTTCCCGGAAATGGTAAAGTAAAGATATTGGAGTTATTACAAAATTGCACATAGATATATACTAATGAACTTTTGAAAAATGGATCCAATTGTCGCTTATTTTAGGCACTCCAAACCATATAAAGGAGGCAACCAGAATGGTTACCAAATACAATCCCGAGTTTCCAAGACGCATCGCACTTCCGCTTCGGTTGAGGCTGCCACTTGGTTCTCTTGTTTTGGTTTTGATCAACTAGAGAGGTTTACACGCAAACCATCTTCTTAACATAGTTGAACTTTCGTGTGGGTAAAACTCAGAGGCACAATGTCCTGCTCCCTGTGAGTAAAGACACATAGCCATAATTAGAGTCAGATAATAAACATGACTAATAGGGGTCTAATTCATTAAGAATAAGCTCTTTTGTTAATAATTTATGATTGATGGATTCTATGAATAATGCGATTCTACCTTAACTGTAGTGTATGTCAAATCGTAATGACTGTTAGAAAACTTTGTGACATATCTGCATAAAACAATACGATGAAGTCAAGAACTTACCATGGAAACCCGAAATAGGTGATGGAAAGAAAATGAGTTTGAGGAGTTACCCAACAACTTTCCCATTTACAAACCATGGCCTCCAATAATCAGAAATTTGCAAGTTAAGCTTGTCAATCCATGTCAGAGTGCCAACATATGTAATTTGCAGATCTTGATCACCACTGTTAAGAAAATGTTACTCATTTTTACAAAATAATTACTTTGCCCGTTTCATTACCATGGAAATGACATGGTGCATGTCATAAAAATAAACAAAACAAATTGTTCCTATTACCACTATTTAGTACTAATAGCCAAACTAGCCTAAATTTTTCTAGAACTAATCAGTGAATCAAATTCTTTCATAACTCGAAACTAGTTTAATTAACAATAGAAACATTCCATTACCCCAATACCATTAAGTGGCTCCGACCTAGGGTGGGGTTTAAGAGAGTCAGATGTATGCAACCTTATTATTAATGATAAAACTAACAAAGACGTTATTTTCGATTGACCCAAGATAGCAAACGTCAGGTTTAACTTTACATAAATAAGAAGTGCACATGATTTAATGAATCATTTTACTTTAGTCCATTATAATCTGAAACAAATTATAAATTTTTCGCCCACAAAAATAATGGACATAGTCAAAAGTAGTTTAATAGTGAATAAAATTACAAACTCTACAGTCTAGTAGCCCATTATATCTTTAAAAACACTATGAAATAGTTAATGCAAGGATATTTAATTAGCTAAAACATTTATCATAAGAAAAGATGATGAGTAGAATGTATTACTCGTATATTAGAGCCCTGATAGACTTATTTGTTAAATTTTGATGATAACTAATGCTGCTTGTCAAAGTCATGTTGTATGATCGAGCCTTCAAAGTTGCGTTACACCGAGTCCAGTGACCTACTGTTCCCTATACATCAATCAAGGATAGTAATGAAAGGCACATTATATAGTTCTTAATAAAACCAAGTTTCTTACCTTTCGAACATGAAGTGCTTCCCGAACCTGAATGTTGTTAGCCCAATTGTCGATGATCAAGTTATAATTTTTCTACATTATCAAAAATCGGAAGGCTGGTTATCTCTCCCACAAAACATAGAAGACTTGGTATAGATTGAAAAAACTACAAAAAATAAAACCTTGACAAAGAAAAAAAAAAAAAAGATTACCCGACACCAAATTATTGGAGATGAAACATTGCACTTAGGCTCCAATATATGTTCAGGAAAAAGTAGATCAAAAACCTGCAAAAGAGATAATTGTTAGTCCAAACCTTTCCACACATAGTTCACCTGTTTTTATTTTTTTATTCGGGTGTAAGGCTAGTGAATCCCCGATAGGCAAGGAGGGAAGAGGAATTGATTTTTCCATGGTGAGAATCGAGCCCTTGTAATAGATAGTTTACCTGTTTTAAAAATACATGATTACTACAATAACATTGCCCTGATGCCTTTAAAAAGGCTCTCACCTAGGCAATGGTGGGTTGGTTTGTCCATAGTATGATAATGATTTCTAAATACTAACTCAGTAGATCAAAATAAAGTGAACGTAAAAAATTCAAGATTACTAAGACTGAGGATGAACATTCAATATCACTCACTTTTGATCCTTCATTTAGATTCTTTGTGCAATCTGCATTGCTAACATTCCAGTGTGGGCCACCACAACTAGATTTGGTTGCCTGTACAATGCAAGATATATATTCAATAATGAAGATTTACTAGTCTATTGTGCTTGATTAGATTCTAATGACTGATTTATTTGTAAGAAAGAATACATTATCAAGATTCATGTCAATGTTTTCTTTCAAACTGATACTGTAATGATTTTATTTTTGAATGGAAACGATGTAGACTACGGTAGTGTTTGGTATGTGTTTATTAGGTTCAAGTAAGGGATTTACTATACTCATTCCATTACATAGTGTTTATGATGAAATTGGGTTAACACAAAACCTTTCATAAGGGTAATGGATACCTCCAAATTGTTACCACTCATTTCTCTCAGGAAAAACCAATTCCCTTTATTTTGTTGTTATCTCTTTCTTCTCATTCCCTTGCATTTCTTTATACCAAAAAGTTGATAATAAAAACAGTTAAAATTACCCTTATCTCTAGTTATGCATTCCCTTTCCTTTACATTTCCATTTTTCATACCAAACACCCCTTATATGTGAAGACACACACTATTTATCTTTCCCAAGAACACAATCTTGCTAATGATCTTTTCTAGACATGTACTATTATTTTCCTAATTTATAAAAATGAAACAGTGAATTATAAGGCAAACATTAAATAATGAAAATGAAATCAGTCTTCAAAAACCAAGCCATATGCTTTTGAAAAATTAGTAATCAAGACATCTGTTAAGGTTTGTTATACACCACAAAACTTGATTTATTTAGAGGCATTAAGCAAGGGTGAAAAGTTGTATCATCGACAAGTGAGTGTGTAACGAACCAACCGAAATGAAGGGCGTTACAGGAGAGAGTTGTGTAAGCTTCTTAGCTCATTGGGCGAGAATCAAACCTCTCTAAATTCTTATATACATATTTATTCTAATACCGCAATTTTCATCTTTTCATAATGTTCAAGTTACGTCGGTCTATCACAAAGTGAAGATCTAATAATTGCTTTACTAGTGTGATTCTTTAGCAACCAATTTTTCTGAATGAATAAGCTGGGTATAAGGTAGTACCTCATAAAAGTCATCAGATATTAGGGATACACGATGGGCAAAATCAATTCTTGCGGTTGTTGCACTACCGTTTAATTCAGTCAGTGGACTTCCAAGAACATATCCCTGAATCACAAAACAATGAGGTGCGTATTAGTTGATGAGACTTTAGGTACCCTTTAATCGATACGTATTTTAGTATGCTATTATTGATAACGTACAAGTATTAGTATAGATTCTTAAAAGAACATTAAGAGATACAGAAAGAGTTATTAAGAGTGGGTAAAATGCTATAGACTGGGACTCTTAGTCTTAAATGATCACAATTATTAGTAAGCATCTTCCAACCCTTATATAAAGGGATCTACCACTCATTATTTTATGCCATACATCAAACATTCTAACTTCAATTATGTTTGCCAACGAACTCTCTCTACTTTCCTTCAACAAGTAGTTTAATTGTCCGATTTTGACTTCTTGAAATTTGAGTTACGAGTATGTTGATCAATAATATAAACATGTCTGATTTTGGCATTAAAATGAGAAATGTGAATGCCCAATATTATTCTCAGGAGTCAAGGACGAATCTCCTGGGCTGCAAGAATGGTCTGGTTAGTTTAAGGTCTGCTGGTGTGTTTAGGATGGCTGCATGGGCTTGGTTTTGGTAGTTCTGATCCTGGGGTTTTCTGGTCTGGGGGATGTTTGGGGGACGTCGCAGGAATTCCTTTTGGTCTGGAGTTTTCTCTGCTGCAGAAACTGGAGGAGCGTTTCTCATCTGTGACGGCTGCTTGAGTTCTGTTGCTGTCTTGTTGGGCTTTTTCTTGCGTAGGCACCTACTAAGGGAGGGTCATTATCCTTTTTGTGACTGATGGTTTTGGTTTCCTTTGCTCGTTTATAGGCTAGTACAGGTTTGTTCTAGATGATGTGTGGCTTTTTGGGATCCCGTGTGAGCGTTTTGGCTGGCTTGTAGCCTTTCACTGAGCCTTGTCTAGTTGTAATATAATATAAATACATCTCCAAAGCCAATACCGAGTCATTCACAAGCATAGAAATGGTTTTTGGATGGATGGATTGTGAGGTTTCAAGTAAAATAAAGGTATATACTCCTATTTGCTATTGTGGAAATAAGAAAATTATACCTTAATGTTGAGTTGTAATCCAGTTCCATCATCATTTCCTGGATGACAGATACTTGAAAAATCATACAGAGATATTGATGAGAAAACTAGCCATCAACAAATATCATGTTAAATATTGCGAAAATGACACGCAGGTTGGAAACTATAAAGCTAGTCATCAACAAATCACCAAGCATGAAAATAACATTGAGTGACCTAAAGTTCAATACCATTAACAATCTCTTGCGTGATAAAAGGGACGATAAGTCCACAGGCTGAGCTACCACCAACGTAAAGAGGATTTTTCGCAAAATGAGGATGCTCAGTAAACCACTGCACGCACAAAAAATCAGAGTTGCTCAAATGAATGAGTTTATGGAAACCATCAACAGCTAGCTAAACTATGATAAACTATCGCCCAACACCCCCCTCGCTCCAAAAAAAGATGGACCAATATGAGGAAAAAGCTTGTTAGGATTGCACTCAAGTTAACTTACCTTTTGTAGAAACTTATAGATTTGCTTTGATGCTATTATATCTGTGGTAGAGTAAAATTCAGCACTAGTTGCATAAGAGAATCCGGTACCTACAGGTGATTCCAGAAATAGTATGCTGGCAAACTGGTTTCAAGAAAAAAGAAAAGCAAGAAGAATAAAAGATTTATGAACAAAGCTATTGTATCAGATATACTCGTAAATTATACTTGTATGTCAGGAAATAGGATATTACATAGCACAAACAAACCGATTGCAGCAAATGTATGTACCTTGGTCCAAGCGTTGGGATTTAGTTGAAGAGCCGGTAGATCAGTCTCCCAAGTAGCTGTAGTACGATTGAAACTTATTCCTGTATAGTTGAAAGATAATGGACCTGTGTAGTCCAAGTTCCATGTATTAAAAACAAGCTTCCTCGTGAAACAATCATACAGTGTAAGAGAGTATAGTATTTAATGATCCACTTAACAGCAGAGGAAGGATTATTTCCTTAGCTATTAGGATATACAAGAAACAATAGAGTGATAACCTTATCAGGAATAAACTTCGAACTATATCAGCTAAATCAGATGTATGAGACGAGATGGAGACACACATGATGGCAGTTCAACGAGACACTAAAACTAAGAAGTAAATGTAAAGTGTGAAAAGAAGCCCCCCAAAAGAATAGTTTACTTTTGCTTCCGGTTGTCGAAAGCACCAAATAGTGTAAAAACAAGGCCGCTAGAAGTTAGTTATTGCTATAATTTTTCTCATAATAACTTGTATTGCATAAAACTCTTTCTGGCTAAAATGTTTTTCATAACTAGACATAACTAAGATTATGTCATGATTTTATCTCCATGGGAGTACGGGTATGGATTGTCCATCACTTTCCCTCACCCAAACCTTGCTTCCGAGCGGGACATTGGGTATGATGATGATGTCATGATTTTATGACCTTAAACATGGTTATTTGGTCTGATAATCTCTAGTGTCTATTTTTATCTATTATAAATATGATATATGAAAGAGAATGACTCGAACCCAACAATGGTAGAAAACGATGTAGAAGATGATTAAAAAACAGAGAATGAACAAGAGAACACAACAACAATCAACACAATGTGTGTATGAGGTATCAATGGATACCTCCCCCTCAAATAAAGTATCTTATCATTAATATAATCTCAATTACACTAATGACTCAACTTACAATAGTTAAGAGTACACTCTTAACCCATAAAGGTTTCACCTTTAATAGTGAAACTCCACAAATGGCACTAGTAGAAAGAAAACACTCTAATGGCCAATGCCCTAGCTTCTCTAATGTATTTGCCTCTCCACTTGCCTCTAGTAATGTTCTAAGACTCTCTTATATAGCCTAGCACATGTTAGAAGCCCCAGGACCAAATCCATGAAGCCCTGAAGAAAACAGCCCGCAAAACAGAACGTCGCAAAATCGGGTGCTGAACACTGCTCGACCGAGCAAGGTCGCTCGACCTGTTGAGCGGCTCTTCAGGGATCTTCTGCCTGCTGCTCGTGTGCTGCCTCGAACAAGCCACGCTCTCCTTGGTCACTTGCCTTGATCGAGTACCTATCAAGGCCTCTTTGGTGCACCTTCTTGCATCGATCAAGGCTCACAACATCTAGTGCAATTGCTTGAGTGATCAAGCCATCACCAACTACATGAGATTTGTGGCTTATCACAACAATATATGATGTAGGTGATGGCAAACCAAGAATCTTCGGATGCCATTAAACACATCAAGGACACATAGTCAGCTGCAAAGCGTTTGACAGAAGCGGCTTTTTCTAGGAAAAGTAAGGATGACAAAATGACATATAATGCATAGTTGTAAGGTTTCTATGATATATGCTTTGCTTGCTACTTCAAACTGAAATGGAAGGCTAAGGACCTCACGATGGTGAGAAACAAGATGAAATTCAAGAGAAAACCGAGCATAAACAATGGAGCAAAGCAAACACAATGCAAGAACACGAAGTTGTTTAATGAGGTGTCCTAGACACCTCCCCCTCGAGCATGTATTTCATTAATGGAGTCAACAATACATTAATGACACAACTATAAGCCTTGAGAACAACCTCTCAAGCTCAAAAATCTCATCTTCAATGGACATCACACACACTATCTAATACGAAGCACTCTAGGTTTCCCAAATCCCTTTTCCCTTGTATTAGCCCCCACAAACTATTCCCAAATCAGAGTAATAAACCTAGGACAAAAGGTAGGCTTCCTCCCCAAGTATCGTGCAAAACAGAAAAAAGTCAAAATGACCCTACACTATAGTGCTTGAACAAGTAAATCAACACCTACTCCATTTCATGTCTCGTTCAAGGCATGAACCAAGACCCTCCAATGTGCACCTCTTGTGATGTTCAAGGCACTCTACATGCACATCAATGATCCATCGTTTTCTTGCACACCCAGCTACCTCCTCCAATGTGCAAGCCATAGTCCCATAGAGTGGGCTATGAGATGATCAAAATGATCTCCCATGCTAGGAGACTTGGCACTAGCACTAACACAAGCTTCTGCCTTTCGGGTTTTGATGGCAGATATCACCGCACTGTTTGTAACAATTGATGTGTGTGCTTGTATCTGTTTAGTGCTAGTTTAAATCACCATACTTGTGTCTGTTTAACTCATATTTCTTGAAAAATGTTAATGACAACAAGGGTTGAACCATGCCGCAATTTTTTGCTAGGACCATGGTGGTACAGATTTATTTTAGTGAATATATATTTAGATAAAATACAGGTCCCAACATGAACATTGTGAACATATACTCCGTCACATTCTGATCAGTACAAAATAACTAGATAGAAAAATAAGAATTAAAATAAAAAAATTACCAATATGTTCAAAGAAAATTGCAGAGAGGGAAGTGCAACCAGGTCCTCCAGTGAGCCAAAGCATAAGTGGATCGGTTTCCGGGTGTTGCTCAGACTCGATAAAATAGTAAAATAGTTGCACCTCTTCCCCCTTTCCCACTCCAATATACCTATAATTTGTATATATTAATCAAACCAACTATAAGAATCACAACTTTAATAATTCCGTAATAATTTCTGAAATAAATTTGCCAAGATCCATACGATGCTAAGAACTTTGATGAACGATACAAATAACAATGGACTAAACAAAGTTTGATAATGTAAAACTTGCAAAGAGACACAAAGATTTAAGGAGGTTCACCCAATGATAGCTACGTCCTCCGTCGTGTATAGTTTCTTGTTTATATTATATTGAAGGAGTAAAAATACTCTAACAAATGAAGTATTACAATTGAGTAAGAGATAAAATCAAAGGCTATGTTTTTGGCTTAGGATTATGTTTTATGTGTCTTGATATGTGATTAAGAGTTCTCTATTTATAGGAGAGATTACACTAAGTAACTTTAAGTACATTAAAGCTATGAATAAATGATAATGAAACAGCCCCAAGTACTTGAAAAGTCAAAAACAACATCCTAGGAGTATTAGAGACTTCGCTCGACCAAAACAGGGGCTCGCTCGGTCGAGCGGTTTGGTCGATAGGGCTACATGAAGTTTCTGGTTGCATTTTGTCTGCTCGCTCGACCAATCTTGGAGCTTGGTCGGTCGAGCGAGCTGGTTGAGCGGCACTTCAGAGGGCTTCTGACAGTATTGCTTGACTTGCATAGTAGAGCATCTTAAATTACACCTTTGCACTTCTTTATTAAGTCCCATAGCTCCTATGAATAAATTATACTTCATTATCTCATTAATCTATACTTTTAATCACCATCATAAATCACAATCATCAAGACTCATCTTAATACACCCGCATTAAGACACTCATGGGATTCCATCCCAAGAGTCACACATGAATGCACACATCAAGTGTGCACTCAAGTCACACCATTCATGATACCGTTCATAACAATTTCATCTTCTAAGTCTTAGTTCGCTTTTTAATCCCACTCAAGGGCAGTTTTGTAGTGTGCCTGTGTGCGGAATACCAACAGCACAAGGTTTCCAAACCTAAATGGCATCATATATAAAAAAATTATATGTTGTGAATGAATTGGGATGTTTAGTGAAGAACAATAAACAAAGAAATGCACAAAGAACACACAAAAACAGAGCACAACACCAAAGAACAACAACAAGAAGATTTATGAGGTATCTAAGGATACCTCCCCCTCAACCAAAAATTACTTTCGTTAATATACTCAACAACACATCAATGACAAGCCTCATAACCTTTGAGAACACTCTCAAAGTAAAGATTGAACTTTTGATGCCAATCTCCCTCAAATGCACTAACAGAAGTAGAATGAACTCTCTTGGTTGAAATCCTGGTTGATTTAAGTATTAGGCTCTCTCATATGTTCTAAGTATGTTCTAAGACCCTTATATATAGCCTAAGATATATTAGAAACTCTAAGACCAAAAGGCTTAAAGCCCACGAGTTTTCCGCACAAAACGGAAACCTGCGTCAGAATGGGGCTGCTGCTCTCTCGACCGAGCACCCTTGCTCGACCAGTCGAGCGGCAGTCATCAGGGGCTTCTGACCTTCGTGAGTGCTGCTGCCTTGCTCGAGCATTCCTTCACTTGTGCCTTACCTCGATCAAGACACTCTATGCCTTGCCTAAAGCACTCCAAATCATCAACATTAATCACTTCATCAAGTGATCCAAATTATATACTTTCATACTCCTTTGCACACACCATCATTCTCAATTGTGAAGATAGAGCATGGACAACCAGATGATGAAAGCTATCACCAATGTCATGGAAATTGGTTCTTGCTTCAACATTATACTAAAATAATACTCCCTCCTATTCCTCTTAGGAGTCCCATTTGACTTTTCATAGTGGGTCAAAATGGGACCCTAAGGGTAGGAGAGAGAGTGATATTATGGGTTTTTAATGAATGAGTTATGAACTTAATGATTTCCTCCAATTTCAAGCAATTTGTATCCCAATTAAAATGGTGAAATTTTTTTACCTCCAATGGTCTTAACTTTTTATCAGTTCAAGACCAAAATTACATAGATCGTCTACTAAAAACCTAAAGTACATAAATAAGTCCTACAAGTACAATAATTTTTTGAGATTACATAAATTTGTCCGACTGATAAAGAAAATTACATAGATCGATTACTTAATCTTAAATAGCCTTCTCAATTCTTCGACAACTTCGGTGTAGTTGCAGTCTTTACTGATCATGTGAGTGCGGATTTTTTTGCGATCATTGACTTCAGATTTTCCACATTGCCAAAAATGATGCATTATTATTTTCATAAATAGCCACCGAATTGTAAACAAACAAATTTTCAATTTAAATAATTTCATCACATTACCCAAATTCATTTTAAAACCCAAAAAATATTGTCCAAAAAAAAGAAATCAGAAATTGACACCAAGGATAACACACCAAAATTGTAGACTGGCGCCAACACAGCAACAGGAAGACAGAAGACAAACGACAAAATCAAAATCAAAGTGCCAAAAAATTCCAAAAACTAAAATTGGGCGCCAAAAATGAAATGCACACACACCAAAATCTCAAGCCTAAAACAGAAGCAATAAATACTCCAAATACCTCATTAATTACACACCAACCTAAAAAATGGCTCCTTTAAAAAATCTAAGTACTCAACAAAGAACCCAGATAATGCAAAAACTGTTGTCTGCATTAAATAAAAAAGGTAAACCAGTGCTAGTACATCAATGCACTTGCCATAAAATTTCAAGTGTGTAGGAAAACAATCACACGTTTATGGAATGAAGTGAAGAAGCAGATGATGAATAACAACACAGTCATCAACCTCAACAGCAAGAGAGATGGCAGACAAGCACCAAACAAAATCCATTTTGATGAAGAAATGTTCAAGGCCATTAAATATGAACTGAAGTGCACTCAACATTCAGTAGCAAAGCAGATAAAGGTGTCACAAACAACAGTGTGTAGGTGGAAGAAGAACAAAGTCATAAGAAAGCACACAAACGCAATCAAACCCACTTTGAATGAAAACAACAAACTACACAGGTTAAGTTTTGCATTATCCAAGTGTGAATATGCCAAGTGTGAATATGATGAACAAAATTATGCATTCAAGTTTAAGACATATACTAACATTGTTCACATAGATGAAAAACATTTCTATCTAACCCGGGAGACACAAACTTATTATCTAGCTCCAGGTGAAGTAGGACTACATAGAGAATGTCAATCTAAAAGGTTTATTCCCAAAATCATGTTCATGTGTGCTGTTGCAAAGCCAATATTATATTTGCAACTAATGGTGATGTATTTTCTGATGGTAAGATAGGAATATGGCCTTTTATTACTTAGGAGCCTACAAAAAGAAGTTCTAAGAACAAGAAGAGGGAGGAGTTGGAAACAAACCGAATACAATCAATAACGAAAGAGCACATTAGAGCAATGCTTATAACTAATGTGCTACCAACCATAAGAGAAAAATGGCCACAAGGATTGTCAAAGCACATTTACATTCAACAAGATAATGCCAAGCCACACATAACACATTATGACAAAGAGTTTTTGGAGGAGGCAATGAAAGATGGGTTTCATATACAACTAGTACAACAACCACCAAATTCCCCTGACATGAATGTACTAGATCTAGGTTTTTTTAGATCAATTCAGGCTTTGCAATATCAAAAAGCTGCATACAATGTAACACAGTTATTTAGGGCTGTGAATAATGCATTTGACAATCTAAGTCCACAATGTTTAAGGTTTGTGTTCATCACTTTACAAGCATGCATGATAGAGGTTATGAAAAGACAAGGGGGATTTGATTATCGCATTCCTCATATGAACAAAACTAAAGCAGTAAGAGAAGACACTTTACCAGACTATCTAAGTGTGGATAAACAATTGGTTGTTGATTCACTTTAACATTTATTCACAAAGCTAAGTTTAGAAACAATGAATCAGTTGGTGGAACTGATTGGGTATGCAGGGGATATTGAACAAGGGACTGTGCAAGTGAATGGCATTATTGACATGGGAACAACAAGCCAAGTGTCTGATCATCAAGGCCAACAACAACACTGATGGAAGAGGGGAGCTTATTTGGGCCATATGAAAGAATATAAGGTTTTTTTAGATAGGTACAAGTAACAAACACAATAACAACCAATTTCAACAACAACACTCTCAGGTAACCAACACAGCAACAAGTAACCTTTTTTTGGGAGAATCAAAGCAAAAAGCAACAACAGTACAAAAACCAGCACATCAATAAGAACACAACAACATTTTTTTGGGAACAAGTATAGCATCTTAGCAACACAACACTAATATCACAACAGTAACCAACACAGCAACAAGTTTCAAGTTTAAATCCTTTTGATTTTGGACATATTTTGGGATGTTGAACATGGAATGTTTCAGATCTAAACAACACATTAAAAACTTTATGTTGTTTACAATGAAACATTTGTACTTATATTTACATCGTTGAAAAAACTGGTTGTTTTCAGTACTCTCAGGTATAGTTGTTTTTTTTTTTCAAATCATTGAGTAAAAGTTCGAACATCTATTTGCTTTAAATGTTGGAAAATAATCCGAACCCCGTTTGTTCGTTTATGGTGGCTAAAAAGTGCTCTCACTTACAGATCACAAAGCAATAGGAAAAAATGCATCAAAAAAACGTTTAACTAAAAAATCACCACCAGTCAATTCCAATATGCAACCACAAGAACAAAAACTCACTTGAGAAAGGACCAAGCTTATCAAGCCAATCCTCTTCTTCACAATCAGCATTTGAAAAAACAGCATCAATGAAAGAATATTCACGATCAGTCTACAAATTTACCTCAGGTGTGTAAATGGGTTCACCTTCAGAGTCAAGTTCTCTTCCCCACTTTGGATCCGTCTCAACAGAAGTTGAGTCATCAGCATAGTAATCAAAATATTCTTCCTTAAACGACTTCAAACTAGATCTAGGATTTTCATCATCGAACCCCTTCAACTCAATCTTTGTAGGTGACTTCAAAGGGGATTTAGGGATTCTCAGAGGTAAAGAAGTAAGCGAGTTAGGGTTTTTCAGGTGTGATTTCAAAGGCGACTTAGGGTTTTCCATGAGAAAAGGGTGAAGAACACTAAACCACAAAAGAAGAGGGAGAAGAACACGAGTGAGATAAAGAAGACATAACCCAAATCTAGGGTTCTTAGAGGAATACAGAGAGGGAGGAATAGAGAGATGAAGAAGAAACAACTCAGATCTAGGGTTCTTAAAGGAAGAACACAAAAGCACAAATGGGGCACAAATGGGGATGGGTAAGGTTTAGGGTTAAAAAGGGAGGGAATAGTTAATGAGTGGGTATATTAATTAGGTTTAAGTTGTTTTGATTAGTGAAAAGAGGGGTCAATTAATATGGGTAAGTGAAGATTTAATTGAAAATAACATAAACCCACTAAGGGCATAAAGATTAATAAACCATATTCAAAATAAAAATGTGATAATTAGTGTGACTTGATTATAAAAGAAAATGAGATACATAAGAAGAATAGGAAGGAGTATTGTAATTGTAATAAGATAAATAAATGATTAAAATTTTACTTAACGTATTAATAGCATAAAATCAAATTCTATTAATTATATTTTTTTCCTCTCTTCTCCTCTCCTCTCTTTCAGTTATTTCCAAAGCAACCTTTTTTTAGCTCACAAATATTTCTCTTACATCATTTAATTTTCACCAATTTTTCAAACATAAAAAATCACCAACTTAATTTATATAATAAATCAACATTGTATTTTTTAATTTTTTAAACCTTCAAACTTTTATACTTTTCTGTTACTCCTATATTATTTTTTTTATCTTCCCTTCTTAACATTATAAATGCAAATTTAATTTTTAATAACTTTATTTGTTATGACATCAATTTTAATTTAGTTAGAAATTGTTGGGTTTTTATTTTAGTTTAAGAAATTATATTTTTTAATTATGAGAAATTTAGAAAAATTAACTAGAGCCTTAAAATTCTTTGCTCTCAGCTATCATATATATATATATATATATATATATATATATATATATATATATATATATATATATATATATATATATATATATATATATATATATATATTTTCTTGTGGAACTTAAAATTAAAAACAACCAATAATAAGATTAAAGCAATAAGCAAAACAATTAAGTTTATATGGAATTAAAAATCCGATGAAGAAAACAAGAAGAATTTAAGATGAAACCCGTACCCAGTATGAAGCTTGAAAGGAAGACTTCCATGAAACCCAGGAAGAGAAAGGACTCTTCTTGATGATGAATTAAGTGAACAAGTCCCATGAAATGCTAACAAAATTAAAATGAAAATTTCAAGAAAAAGAGTGAAAGTAGAGCAATTAATATTGTTGACCATCATAATTGATGATTAGTGATAGTCAACTTAGCTTGGTGGATTTCAGGATTCTACTGATTGCTAAGTAGCAACCCAAGGACAAGATTGAGTAGTCTAGCTGAAGTATATGAGTCATAAGAGTAGTACATTAGACTCACGTACTCGTCTTTTTTTTAAATTTCAACCACACAAACCTGTTGAATTTTAAGAAGCACACATATTTTTTTACATTTTTATTTATTTTATAGTACCAGCTTTTTTTTCTAAATATCATAAACAGTTTAATAAATTTCTTTCACTTTTTATAAAAAGAAAAATTGTTAGAAATTACTTGGAAAAAGTTCACTTTTATGAAAAACTACCTACAATATTTTTTTTGTCAAAAACTACTTAGAAAATTTAATTTTATTGTTACCTATTAACAAATCTATCCAAACAAATGAACCTTGATTTCAAAAATTCTACTCGTTCTTTATCTTTTTTCTTATTCTTCTCCATTATAATGATGTGTTGAAACTTTGAAATTTCTGCTTCTTCATCTATGCTTTAAATTGTTCATTTCCTTACCTCATTTCAAATAATGTCAAAATCTACAGGTAATTGAAATGGAAATCTATGTCTTTGTGGTGTTCCATGTGCAAAGAGACTTTCATGGACAAGGAAAAATTCCAGAAGAAGATTCATGGCTTGTAAATATTAAGACCCAAACACTAAATCAAAGGAGATGCAATAAATTAAAATGGATTGATGAAAATGTAGTTGATTGGCAAAGAGAAGTTGAATTGAAGCTTATTGATGAAAAAGATAAATTGAGTATGGAGGCAAACATTATGCATTCTAAGGTATTTATTTTAGAAAACGAGATTAAAAGGGTCAATGAAGAACTTGAAAAAAAAAAAAAAAAAACTTAAAATGGAGAGAAAATCTGGTATGGGCATTGGAAGGTTGGTAAGAAGATTAAAGCATTTAGACTATTGGAATTTTAATTGGTTTTTTTGCTAGTTGCATTGCTATGAATCTAATGTTATGGAATTTGTAAATTGAAATTACCGGCTACTTAGAGAAAGCTTTGTTAATGCTATGTAATGAAATTTACGTACTCAAAACTCTACCAACACATAAATAATAGTCGAAGTAGCCACATTTTTATGTTTAACGCAATCGTAAAAAGTCTAAGTTTTCCTGAAATAAACTAAAAAAATATTTGAACAAGTCGGAATCAAATATCAAATTTTATTTGGGTCAGAGTCGAGTTAGATTGTCGAATTTTTTCTAAGAACCGTCTCAGACTCGGAGTATATGAATGGATTCAGAGACAAACTTCTTTTTTCTTGGATTCAAATCAAATTATTTTTCTCGAATCGAGTCGAACTAAAGATTTGGATACGGACTTTGTTGTTATTGCCAATATGAGTACAATTGTAGAGTTAGAAGTATTACATTTTTTGAAATTAAAATAAATTAGAAGTATTACATAATTGTACCTTATAAACAATATCACAAGGCATATATTATAATTTACTACCGTAAATGCATGCCATTTTGTAAAATTAACAAAAATAAAAAATTGCAAAAATACAAAACTATGATGCCACAGATAGAGCATATAATGCCAAAGTAAAAAACCTTGAAAAAAAGTATCAACAATGGTTTGGTGAAGCAAAGCAAAATTGAATTGACGACTCTAGAATCCAGATTTCAGAAACCATTAATGTGCCGTGTGAGGGTGAAAAGTTAATATTTTCAGCTCGTGTTATATGATATCGTCTCACTATAAAACAAGTTTATATAATTAACACATTTATGTTATTGACACGTTAATTGTAAGTGAACACTTTAGCACGCTAAATGTTTATGAGTCGGTCCAAACAACAGACTGAAATTTTTTTTTGCAAACAACAACCTTTAAATTTAAAAAACACGACAACGATACAACCACTACCCAAAAGATGACCTGCTGAACTCTTTAAGTTACCTTTTTACCTATGACTGAACCCATAGTTAGTAACCCAACTCTCAACTACCCTTTCCCTTTTACCCATTAATAAATCCAACCCTTTATTAACCGTCATTTCATCTTCTTCAATTCCCCATTTCATATTTTTCAATTCTATTTCTTCAAATACTCCATTTTTACAGGTATGTTTTCCCATCCTTTCTTTTTTATGCATGAAACATTAATTTCAGATTAGGGTTTATTCAATTCCCCATTTCTCTTCTTTAATTACCTTTGACCAAAAATAGGGTTTTTCATATTGTAGATGTCGACATCATCTATGAATTTCGAAACTCAAATAGAAGGCTATTGTGGTTATAATGGAATGGACTGTTCAAAACCCAGGTAGAAGATTTGAAGCTTGTCTTGACTATGATGTGCATAATAACATAGGAAGCTGCAATTTTTTTTGTTGGGTGGACAAACCCATGACTGAATGGCAAGAAGAGGTTATATTGCACCTTATGGAGGAAAGAACAAAGTTTCAAAGGGATGTTGAAACTTTCAAAAAGGAAATCGAATTTGGCCAACAAGAAGATTAGGAAGACAACCTCAGATCGAGTAATCATAAAGTTGCTATATCCACTGCGAGTTTAGAGATGAAGCTTATTTGTTTACACATTTCTTTTTGTTATCATTGTGTCATGGATAATTAGTTAGTTGTGTCTAGGCTTTGTTTAATTATGTAACAGTAGTATGATGTATTTTGGAGTCGATGCAATATGAAAAACATTATGCTGTATTAAGATGTATCTTGAATCAAGTTATTAAGATGTATATTTTGAATCAAACTGTAATCAAGGTACTTATTTTGAATCAAGTTGTTGACGCAATATGCAAAATCTTTGCAATTTTGAAGCATAATATAAGTAGTTCATAATCATCAAATGTTCAAGCATAATATCAGTAGTTTACTAACTGCCCAACCATATGTTTCACAACAAAATGACAAAATAACATGGGTGATGTCGGATATTTAACTTCATCAATTACGAAACCTGGTACTTAAGATAATTAGTACTTCTGAATGTTCGACATTGAAAATGTCCGTTTTTTGGGAATTGGCAACGGATATTTATATCCGGATTATTGTGAAATCCTATAGCTTGAAAATAGGTAATGGTAATTCGGATCGGTCTCGAGCCCCCAATCCCGTTTCGTTCTTGCAAGAACCGTATTTTCAGTGATGACGATCACCCGTGTTCTCAGGATTTAGATCAAGCCTACTTCCTGACGGTCCATTAGATTCCCACATTTTAAACTGTTATTACATTATTGTTTTTAATGAGTTTTGAATAAATATGTTTGGTATATAAAGTTTTGTTTGTTTCGCAATGAAAGCATATGTTTCATTTGCCGTATTGTTTTGCTATTGACTTATAAAGTAATAGCCGTATTTTGATTTCGCTATTAACTTGTAAAGTTATAGCCGTATTTTGATTCGTTATGAACTAAAGGTTCATAGCCGTATTTATGTCGATACTAAACGGTCTTTTAAAAAAGTTTGAATTTGGATAAAACAATGTTTATAAATGGTTACCAAGTGAACAAGGAATTTGATTGGAGATGGTTGTTAATGACTTGTATATAAATGTAATAGTTTGTTGGATTACTCAACAATTCAATTGTTGACAGTTTTTGATGGGACCTATCGCTTACGGGGATAGATCCACTTTCAAGTTGCCAACTTTAGTGCGGATGGATGTGCTGCTCCTTTATGCGTCATGTGTTGCGGTAGCGAGGACATCGTTTTTTGGAAAGTTAACTTATAATGATATTTTGACAAATCATATGTTGTAAAAATTTAAAAAGTTTAGATATTTTATAATGTATTAACTTAGTTTATAACTTGTTTGTAATTAATTGTATTACAGTCATGTAATGTTCTTAAATACTCTGATATTGGTTGCTGTGGCTATCGAGCCACAGGTCGGATTCAGCCCAGACTTCTATAAGTCGTCCACTGTGCTTTGTAGACAATATTATTATATTGTTTACGCTGGTTTGGGCTGTTTCACCGACCTTCGATTCTCTGTTTCTTTTGAGCAATAATAACGACATTTTAGGGTTTTCTTGTGTGTTTCTTGCGATTTATACTGTCCAAATTCCATCATGAATTCGAAAAATATGGCATTTTGAATTGTTCATTTGTTACTTGGTTGAATTCAATATTAAATTAGGGCTTTTGGTAATGGATTAGAGAATTTTTAAAATGTTGGTTTGTTGATTGTTTGAATTCATTAATAAATTAGGGCTTTTAGATTAAGGGTTTTTGAAATGTTGATTTGTTGACTGTTTGAATTCAATGATACTAGCAAAATTCCCTCAAAGTTGTTGATTAGTTGATAATAAATTAGGGCTTTTGGTAATGGATTAGGGCATTTTTTGTTTGTCTTCCTTGTTTTCTTACAATTCCCATTTTAAAATTGTAAAATGCCTAAACATGTGGTCTTACGTTTTAAATGGTTGTGTGTTGAAGTAGACTTGAATGTAGACGATAAGGATAAGGTAACTTTGCTAGATTTGGTAATGGATTGGGAAGATGAGTGCATTAAAACTAACAAGCTTATAACTAAAAATACCTCATTTGCGTATGTTTGGAAGATGAATCATGTTAAACTGAATTGTGATCAAGACCTAATGACCATGTTTGAGAGGTTCAATGACAATGAAATGATTTTTATTTGGGTTGGTGCACTTGAAGAGGAAAGTAGTCTCATGAAATCGGTTAGGAGTCTAAGGGATTTGCAAGCGTCACAAAATCCTGTACCACTTAAAACCATTCCTGCACAAGAGTTTGCAAGACTAGCACATTGTATAAAATGAGGACATTGGCATTGAAAGAGATCAACGGAGGAGATGATGAGAATTATGGCTACTTACCTGGTTATGCAGAGACGGTAAAGCAAACTAATCAGAGCTCTGTTGCTATTTGTGCATGGGAAGTAGAAGACTCCATTGAAAGGCCTTTGACATTCATTAGCATTAATTTTCATTTCTTTTGGAGCTACAATTAGTGGATTAGTCAAGGGTTGTAGAGGTCTAATTGGGGTTGATGGTGCACATCTCAAGGGTTAATATGGAGGCACACTCCTTTCAGCTATTGCTCTAGATGGTAATAATCAGCTATTTCCTATTGCTTGGGCTATTGTTTCTGGTGAAGATCATAAAACATGGAAATTTTTTGTGTGGCACTTGAAGAACATACTAAAGGACAGTGGTAGAGGTGATGATTGGACCATCATATCTGATAGACAGAAGGTCAGTTATTCATTTATAACATTAGCACTTGTTTATAAATAATTATGCTCATAAATTACTTGTGCAGGGAATTGAGATAGCCTTGAATGAGCTATGGCCAATTGCTGGGAGGAGATATTGCTGCAAGCATTTATCTGCAAACTGGAAGAAAAAATATCCAGGGCCGTTGATGTATGGACTAGTTTGGAGGGCAGCAAATGCCACTTCTCTATTCAAGTTCAAGAAATCTATGGAAGCCATTGACGACGCGAACCCTACGACATGGAAGTGCCTTGCAGATATTGGAGATCAATCAAGATGGGCAAAGTATGCATTTGACCCTAATGTTTGTTGTGACGAGAACAAAACGAACTTTGTTGAGAGCTTCAATGCAACTCTTGGAGTTGATAGGTGCAAGCCTGTTTTAACACTACTTGAGGGTAATCTATGCTTTAAACTTTTTTATTGTAAATCATAAATTTCTTGCTTTAGAACTTGAAATCCATGAAGTTGAATAAGGTGCATTTGTGTGATAGGTATAAGGAGGGTCACTATGGTAAGGATGGCCACAAGAAAGGAGAAGAGTGAAAACTGGATAGACTCTGATTTTTGTCCTAACAAAGTGAAGAGAGTGAAGTCCTTGATTTCAGACTCAAGAACATGTAAGGCTTTCAATTTTGGTGATGGATTTTATGAGATTAAAGATGGTAAGTCCACCATATCTGTGAACTTAAATGACAGAACATGCATATGCAACGCATGGCAACTCATTGGGATCCCTTGCAAGCATGCTGTGAGGGCCATTCTACATTCAAGCCAAGATCCCATAAGGTTTTGCAGTGATTGGTACAGTTTCAAAATGTAAAAGCAAGCTTATGCAAGCACTATTAGATCTATTCTAGACCCTGAGAATTGGTCAGAAATGCAGTTCCCAGTAATTAAGCCATCAGTGATGAAGAGAGCAATTGGAAGACCTGCAAAGAATAGAAAGAGGGATGCAGATGAAGAACGAAAGGAGAAAAGGTCTAAGACTGTGAAGTGTAGTAGATGCAAGGAGTTTGGACACAATGTGAAGACTTGCAAGGGTGGATTGGCTGCTAAGCAAAAGAAGGGTAAAAGGACGATTTCTACGCCGTCATCTTCAAAAGCATCCTAAATATAGTTATGTAAATACGTCTTAGTGCTAGATATGCAACTTTAAACTTTGATAATAGTAGTTTTTGAACTTTGAACATATGTACTAGTGCTTGAAGTGCACTTTTTGAACTTTATAATGCTAATTAAGTAAATATGTATTACTGCTTGGAAGACACCTTTTGAACTATTGAAATGCACCTTTTGACCTTTTGAAATACACAGTATGAATCATTTGATTATTAGTGCTTGACTACTTACCTTTTGAACTTTATAATGCCAACAATTTGAATGAAAACAAAATTATTACAACATTTATGGGCGTTAATGAATTAAGCGGTGAATTAAACATTAAATTGGTGAATTAAACGTTAAAATTGTGAATAAACAAAAATTGGATGCTACCATGTGGAAAAACTTACAAGATGATGAATTAAACAGAATTTAACAAGAACTTAACGGAAAATGCTATGGTAATTAATTTGTGCATAAACTGGATGCTGCCATGTGGAATTTTCTTAAAAAAGTGCTACCACTGGCATTTCATGAAAACTGGATGCTACCACGTGGCATTTCCCTAATTCTAAATAACCCAGTACGTCAACACACACTCCTTAGTCTCCATGACATTTGTAAAAGGAGTAAACCAACTATGATCAAGTTAGTATTTAGTAGTAGCATAGGTTATATTACTGGAAAATCTAGCCGAAGGGTAAAACTTTAGAAATTTCATGGAGAGTGGTATTTTCTCAATGACTCCATCTCATTATCTCCTTTGATAATATCATAATGGTATGATTTGACGTACGTACTTAATTCTTCCCCATATGCTATCATTTATAATTGATTGTTTCCTCCACCTAGTACATTGTGTTAAATCTTCGGCTTGTTCATACCATATAATTTTAAATGTAATTTTTTAATAAAATTATAGACATCACTTGTTCTATTTTCTGGATCTGCCCCAGTATGGGTATTATGCTAATTGTTTTAGTAGTAAAGGTCTTTTAATAAGTAGTTACAGTTTGTTCGTATGCTATAATATTCATATATATACGAATCACTATATCTTCCTACATGTAATTTTTTTTTGGATTAATAATCCATGTTTTGTCCAAAGTTAAAGTTTTTTTATGATGCAGGGTGTTCTATGCAAATTATTTTGATTTTAAGTTTTTGTTAAAATAAATTATTAGAGTTTGATTGTATGCTAAATATACTTCATCCAATCGCTGTGGATAATTACACTTTTAGATTATATTTTAATAATTCAACCTTTGTCCTTAGTTTGTTAGCAGCATAACTTTTTATTTTTATAATAATTCAACCTTTGTCTCTAGTTTGCTATCAGTATACCTTATTAGTATGCTGATATCAAATTAAGTGCAAAGGTTAGATTATTAAAAAATAATTCAAAGGTAGGATTATTCATAGCAAATGAGTGAAAGGTTAGATTATTAATATTAATTTTTCCTTAATAAAAAGTATATTTTTTATTCACTTGATTGAGATTTTGAAACTAAAGGTTAAACTAAATTAAAATAAATTAATTAAGAAGTTCAACCTATATTAAGGATGGTGGTTTGGGAAAAGTTTATTGTATATTTTTTTTATTGGTAATGTTGCATGGAAACATGTTGAAATGGTTTGGACATATATGTGATGAGAAAAACTGGTAACCCAACTAATAAAACTTGGGAGAAGCAAATGAAGATCGATTTACGTGAGTTGCACCTCTTTGAGAATTTGATGTGCTAGCCTTGTGATAGTTCTCTATCACTTATCTTTATGTCACCTATGCCTTTTTTATTGTTCTATCTCATTCTCCTTTATAGATATAATTTGTGGTGTTTTATCCCTCCTAAGACTATAATTATAGTTTTTATAAGCGGAATATACTAAATATGGTGATAATGATGAACCTATACTAGGAATGATAAGAGACGGAAATGTGTGACTGTGTGAGTTCCCTTCCTCGATATTCAGACTAATTAAAATCTTCTCTCTGTCAACTATGACTGCAAGTAAAATTTTACACTAAATATTTTAAAATATATTATAATTAAGCAAGATACCGTGATGAAGTTGTAGAATTAATTATCATCTCCTATGATCCTATCATTTTCAAATTCAATTATGCAGGGTCGGTAAGGGGCAACACAGGCAAGTGTCCTGAATTTATTCAAACATGCTTTAACATTTTATATTTAAAAGTCTATAGTAATATATTAAATAAACATGGGCTTATAATTAATATTTAAATTTAACTCAATCCAATTTCATAGTTGACCTTCCATCATTTATATTTTCTCCGTTCTAATTTACTTGCAACGTTTATTTTTTCACGCAATCTAATACAGTAATTTAATTCTTAATATTTCTAATTATACATGATAAAAAATTATAAAAATTTGATATTAATAATCTTTGCAATGAGACGAATTAAACAAAATTTCACTTGACTATGTTTTAACTTATAGATTAAAAACTAATCACAAATTAAAGATGATGAATAAATAATATATTTTGTCAAATATTGCAACTAATATGAAACGGAGAAAGTATATTTTATTGGACAATTTTGAGATAAGGGACCACTAAAAACCTTGTGTAACTGATCATGTTTGTGAATTGTAGGGTGTGAATATATTCCAGTCTTCATTATATACACCTCATAATTTACAAGTCACTTTCATACTCTATTCAAAAGTATATACACATTCATGGTTTTTGTCAATAAAGAATATGTAAAATTAATTAAAGATGACAAAATTTATGAATATATAATACTTTTGTTGATATATTGATGCATTAATACATATGCATTAAATAGGGATTTCTATATGTGAGATTTTGTTTGTCCTTCTCTTGCAAATTTAATTTGTCTTTCTCATTTGATGTTTGAATTAATAAGTATTGAAATCGTTATTAATAAATTAATCTTTTCTTAATTCGATGAAAATAATTTTTTTTTAAATGAGTTAAACTATCAACCACAATTATTCAAAACAAAACCACATATTGTTTATAAGTTTTCTTCAAATGTTCTTTATATGTCAATTAATTAGAAATACATATTAAGTTAATTTTAATAATATTTTAATTGGTCAAAAAAAATGACTTATTGACCAGATTTTCTGTCAAAGAGATCTTTAAAAGCAAACCCAATTTAAAATTAAAACATTTCAAAGATATAAATTAAAGTTGAAATCTTTAAAATCAAATTTTCCAAATATATAATATCTTAATCAATATTTGTTTTTGTGATATTTACTCGATTAAAAATTATTATATTGGAGTAAAACTGAGTTTTTATTTCTCAAAGAAGCTTAAAGATAACATTATTCTAGATTTTATTTACCAAGTTATGTAAAGGCTAGTCACTAAGCTCTAAAGTAATATTACTTGGAGATTTCAATTATTTTATTTTTTTATACTCCGTAATTATCAGCGGGTAGAGAATAAAGACAATTGAAAAATCCTAAGAGTTAGTTTGAATTAGCGGGTAGAGACGTAGGTCCTTGAGAATTATACTCCGTAATTATCAACGTCATTTATTTTTTTATTTTCGCATTTATTTTGAACAATTCTAATTTTTGTCCTAATGAAAAAATTGTCAAAACGATAATACTATATTTAAACCCCACCCATCCTCTAGATTATTTCAAAGCATTTAAATTGTTCTTTTCAATTGGTGTTAGCGCTAGATATACTCTTAACTTCATTTCAATAAAAAGATATCACTCTTAACTTAAAAAGTCTAAGGGAATGAATACTATTGATGGAGTGTTCACTCAAAGATGTTCGTTTAGTGAAGATATTTTTGTCTGTTGGCGCAGCTTGATGCAAATGTTCATCTTAGATTAAGACCTTGAGTTGTGGCACATTATTCAAAACGCTCCAAATATCCATATGAAGAAAAATGCCAACTAGCTTTGAAGATGTTTCAAAGGCTAAGAATGAAATAAACAACGAAAATCTTGATAAAATTTGAAAAAAATTACAAATCCATGAGCGTGTTGTACCGTGGCCTACATTATGATCCAAAAGATTGTAAACAATCTTAATTCTCTTGGCAAGACAATGACAAAAGTTAAAAAAGTCTACAAGATCCTAAGGAGCTTTCATCAATAAGATAGGGTCCTAAGGTCACTATAATTGCAGAAGTTCATGACCTTAAAACACTTTCATTCGTTTATCTAGTTAATTAGTAAATTGGTAACTTATGAACTCACTCACAATACCAATATAGAGAAGCCCTTCTTTTCGTCAAAAAATATGACACTAAAGGGAAAAATAAAGGAGGTACCCTACACTTCTGAAGATAATGGACAAGATGATGAGGAAGACCACAAATCCTACAACTACAAATAAGACTAACCAAGATCTTGATATCTAAAAGATACGTCACGCATAAGAAAAAGGAGTATCCTAAATCTTTCAGAATTTTTAGAGGTAAGTAATCTAAACCAACGTTTGAAGATAATTCCCTAACTTTGTTTCAAATGTAATTCAAGGACGCATTTTATAAAAGACTAGCTTAAGGTTAATAAGAAGAAATACTTTGACGAAAGGGTATCGATAAGGAGGGCTACAAAAAGAAAGACTACAAAGAGAAGGTGATGATTGCAACCTAGAGTTATGAAGACTCCTCAAATGATTTAAATTTAGATCATAGTGAGTAAGGAAATATATGCTTTATGACCCATGAGAACTGTAGAAAATAACGGCTAATACTTAAGATTTACTAATTAGTAATTACTTCCTATTATTATGGAAGATTATTAGGTTATTTTTAGGATTAGGTTATTTTTAGGATTAGACTATTTTTTGAAAAGTTAGTTTTTTCTTCTAGTTATTTTTTGTATAAATAGAGCTTGTTGTTCTTTTTCTTAGTAATGTGAATATTATTCAAAATAAAATCCCTCTTAAGTTCTATTTTTCATGGTATCAGAGCCTATGGTTTAAAATTGATAAAGAAAATTCAAAAACCCAGACCATAGTTTCATCACATACCAAAAATGAGTGCAGAAAATAGTTCTGGAGAATCAAGAAAACCAACAATCAAATCCAATGGATCAATTGTTGGAAATCTTACAACAATTATACAGACCAAATCAAAATTCCAATGAGTCCTCCAGTCAGAACGTGATACTTACCGAAAAACTTAACAACCAAAATTATATAAAATTGTCAAAATTGATGTATTTGGCCATTAATGGAAGAGGACGACTCAGTCATATCACTGCCGATCCTCCTTCCGTAACTGATCTGGAGTATACCAAGTGGATACAAAAAGATTCTTGGTATTTTCTTGGATTATAGAAAATATTCATTCGGATCTCATAAACCGATTTCTGGATTATACACCAGCTAAAGATTTATGGAAAGGCATAGAGGCCTTATATTGCAGTGGAAGAGATGGTATTCAGATCTTTGATTTAAGATTCAAAGCTACAACTATAAAACAAAGAAAGATTTCATTAAAGTTTTTTATGGAAAAATGATTTTGATCTGGAAGGAGATAGATGGAAGGATCCCAAATCCAGTGAACTGTGATAAGGATAGGACTACATATAATGTGTTGGTGCAATAAAACTGTTTATATCAATTCTTGGCTGGTATTAATGAGAATCTTAACAAAGAAAAACGAGACATTCTTAATCAAGATCCTTTACCATCCGTAGAGGCAGCTTATGCACAAATTAGGAGGGAGATTATTCGAAGAAACATCATGAGTGGTACATCTACACCACGCACGACATTAACTAGCTGAAACCGGGTCAAGCTTAATTTCAAAAAAGAAGCTAAAAAACAGTAATTTTAGAAAGGAAGATAAGCGCCACTTAAAGTGTTCTCACTGTGGTGGATCCAAACGCACAAAGGAGGGATGCTTCAAAATCATTGAATATCCCGAATGGTGGTTGGAAAATAAAAAATGATTCAAGGATACTAACTCGAAAACTACAAAAAAGGAAGACTACAAAGCCAAGGCACATATGATGGAGTGCAAAGAGGATATCACAAATGTAGAACCTGGAATTAAAGGAGGTAACATTGCTTTAAATTCCATTTATGTTCTAGGTGCTTTTAATTCAAAGTTAAAGAAAACTAAGCAAGAGGAAAATAAAATATAGTAAAGTGCCATAATATGTTCGAATGCCTTCAAGAGGAAGGAAATGGTTTTTCTTCCTCCACACCTAAGGATTCGAGCATCTCAAGAGGAAGGAAATAGTTGTTCTTCCTCCTCACATGAAGTGGTTCAAGTAAAGAATACTAGATCCGAAAAACAAATCAAGAATGTAAAACAAACTATTAAAAAAGGACTTGATACTAAATCTAAAAATCAAATCAAGAAAGAAAAACAAGTTAATAAAAATAATTTTGATTATCTTCTTGAGGTAGGAAATGGTAGTTCTATCTCAAAAGAAGTCTATCAAACTTTGAAAATTCAAAAATTATTTAATGTACTCTACTTGATGAAGAAAAGCTACTAACTCCATTAAAACAAGTAATAGCTCAAATGGTTTAGTAGAGATGAAGAAGGGAATCAATCATCTATATCATGTAGCAAGCAAAATAAAAAATGGTGAAGAAAGAATGGGGAAGGAAATAGATGAGACGGCTGCTGCCAGCAGCTATTGTGAAGCTGGGACAACTGCTTATTGTGAGGGAAAGGAGAGTTTCATTTTTAAATCCTAATAATTCCCTAAGTTCTCCTTCTTTATGGGCAAAATAAAACCCACTTGTGAGAATTGGGTTGCACCAAAAATAAGATCCAATTGCCACACTATACCAGCAGCAAATTGTGAAAAAGTGAAAAAAATAAGACATTTGAACAAATTAATTCCCAAATAAGCTTCGTGAAAACTTATTTCCCAAAATAAGCGTCCGTACATCCAGACCAAAGCTTTAGATAAGTCGCTGTTAGTAACAGCGAAAGAAGGAAAAAAAAAATTAAAATGCCTTAGTCGCTGTTACTAACAGCGACTTAGGCCCTTTAATTTTTTTTTAATGAAGTAAAGTAGCCGTTGTTAATTAGAAAAATAGTCGTTAGGAACTTGAAAATAGCCGTTGTAATGATGTTCTATAAATAGCTCTATCATTTCCCATACTTCATTATATCAATTCTACATCATTCTTCTTCTCTTAGTTTGTAAAGGTAACATTATGTATTATGTTAGTTTTACTTTTAATTTTTAAATGTTAATATAATTTTTGAAAGTTCACTTACGTTACTATATTATATGTATTATGTAGATGTCAAAGGAGCATTGTATTGAAGAGCTTTGTGATTGTGGTTATGAAGTTGAGATTAATACAGATTGGAGCGACTTTGATGCAGGGCGTGAATTCGTTGCTTGCCCATTCTACTTGGTTGACGGATTAGGATGCACATACTTTAGATGGATTGCTCCGGAGGGTACAAAATGGCAGAGAGACTTAATAATACGGCTTGAAAAGGAAAAAAAAGAGCTCAAAGATGAGGTATTTAATCTAAAGAGACAAATGGATGATATGGCGCATAAGAAAGAAGAGACTGAAAGGATTATGAAAAAGTTTAAGAAGCCTTCTTAGTTAGCGACGGTAGTTTAACTTAACGAATGAAGTATGTAATTTGATATGAATTTGTTGAACATGATTGCAATTGTGTTGAATGTCCGAAAGCAACATCCCTATTTGAATATGATTGGTTGTTTGTTTTTGATTAAATTCATACTACATTCTTGGCGGAATGATTCATCGCCGAAAAGACTGAGTACTTAACACCAAGGCAACGATAATAAACGTTTGCTAATACGATTAAAATATATACATGTACACATATATTACAAAGTATACACAAAAGTCAATATGTTACAAATTTTGAATATGTACAAGTGTTGAATATATACAAAATGTCACTAATCTTCAAAATATACAAAAACTATTGTAATGATTCGCCTGCATCGTAACGACACTAGGGTCGAGCGGGCCTGGAGCTGCTAGATCCATCTCTCCTGCAATTCAACAATAAGTAAGCGTTATGTATTCTAAAAATAATTAAGAAGTACTTAAATTGTTTACTTATGTTATTTATTTGTTTGATAATCTTTAACGTTTATATAATCAAATACAGGTACTGTTTACCTTGACGTGCAAGTTCTAGTGTTGTAACCGTCACTACCACACCGTTGACAAGCGTTGCGTCTCCGCGATCCTTCGTCCATTTCGTTCGTGATCCTCTTGGACTTAGGTCTTCCTAATCCACGCATGTGATCTGGATCGTGTAGCAGCTCAACACCGGTGTATTGAGGCCATGACCTCTTATCAATCAACGGAAAGAATATGGATTCATATGTGTTGACATAGCTCTAGGTCATGTAGCAGAAGTCCACAAAACGCTCGTAGGATAAGTGTCGTTTAATACATACGGCAAGAACATGAGAACAAGGTAAGTGATATATGGAGGGTTTGTTACAAGTGCATTTCATCTCTCTCATATCCACACTTTGTATGTTACCACCCTTATCGGATCCTTTATTACCGCGTCCAGTCTTAACTTGAAAAAGGTCTCGTCTGTAGTCAAATGCGATGATCTCATGGTAGTTTGCCTTCTCGGTGTTACGGGTGATAATTTTAGTCGCGTGTGAAGTGTACTTACTTCCCCCAATTAGCCATGCATTTGCGTTCTTCCGTCTTTTAACAAAGTAATCATTAACACGATAGAAGGTGAACTCCACAAGAGTAGTTATGGGCAAGAAACGTACACCCTTCATCAGGTTGTTAAATACTTCCACTAAGTTGGTATTAGTAACACCGTATCTATATCCTCCATCATGACATATTGACCATTTGCACATATCACCAACTTCATCAATCTAAAAAAGAGTCTCTCGGTTAGCAACACCAATGGCCTTCAATCCCTCGACGACCTTATTTGGTTGTCTTTGCTCTGCAGTCCTACCATACATTTTCTTCAACTTCACATTACCCATTTGACGATTGAAGTTGCTTAACAAATGCCGCAAGCAAAACCTATGATGGGCGTTTGGAGGTTGCCATTCCGGCTCCTCCATGGTTACTAGAATGCCCGCATGCCTATCGGAAATAACGCATAATCCTGGACTATGCATCACATGCTTACGAACACACGCCATAAACCAAGACCAAGCGGCTATGCATTCTTTTTCGACCAAAGCAAAGGCAAGCGGGAAGATTCCCTTGTTCCCATCCTGGACTTGAAATTGACTTTGATTGGGTTCATTAGAAGGATAAGAGGAAGATGGCATAAAGGGATTTTGGGTTTCTTGGGTAGGGAAAGGCGTATGAGAAGGAGCAGAAAGAGTTATATTCATGAATGCATTTGTTTCCACAACATTGATATCTTGATTCCCTAGGGGTACCTCTTCTACATATAACTCTAAATAAGGACTAGGGGTAGACCTTGACTATACCCACATTGCATCTATAGCCTCCTCATCCTCAAGCGGAAAAGCTAACAAATCTCCACGAAGATTGTACTTAAAACTTAAATTGACAGTACTTCTTGTAGTGTCAATGCCAATCCTAGAGCATATAAAATGTTTAAATTCATTCAAATCCATGTATGAATTGCATGCAAACAGTTTACGTCTTCCCCCAACATACTTAACATTGTTACTAGTTGATCGAATTGAACCATTCCGAAAGCATACAATAGTCGCACGAAATGAATCCATTTCTACAACAACACATACAAAATCAACATCACCATCATGTTCATAATATATGACCACTATACATTTTAAATTCAACAACAAATTCTCGAACAAACTTTTAATTATGAAGATCAAATTCGAATAACAACTACATTCGACATATTCGTAGAGTTTAAGTGTAAACGACCACTATACATGACATACATTTTAAAATCAACACCAAATAAAAAAATTTATAAAAAAAACGTACCTCAATAAGCTGTAAATCAATAAGAATTAGTAAATTGCAAGTTTATGAACCTACATTAATGTAAAATTTGATTAAAATTCAACAAAACCAACATTGAAAAATAAACCCTAATTTTTCTAAAATTGAAAAAAAACACAAAAAAAATACCTTAGGTCGATGTAGGAAGCTTACAGAACTAATTAGTGGTACAAATTTCGAATTTCATGACTTTAGTTGAAGGATTGAATGTGATTTTAATGGAGGAAAAACAAAGCAAATCTCGTGAAGGGTTTTGTGAAACAACAACTCGTAAACTGGAAAGAGGAAGAAGGAAAAAAAAAATATATAAAGCCTCAAAGTTGCTGTTAGTAATACTAACAGCGACTTTGGGGTTTTCTTTTTTTTTTTTCCCTCTTTCGCTGTTACTAACAGCGATTTTATCCGAGGCTAGGCTTGGATGTACGGACGCTTATTTTGGGAATTAAGTTTTCACGAAGCTTATTTTTGGAATTAAGTTGATTATTTGTCTTACTTTTTTCAAATTTTCGAAAATTGTGGGAATTGGGCAGCTGAAGGACCCACTGTTTTGGCCCATATTAATGCTGAAATGGGGTGGTAATTGTTGTGGAAATCGGGCAGCTAAAGGACCCACTGTTTCGGCCTAACAAAGTAATATTCAAGGGCCTATTTTTTGTTCTATACAAGGCCAAAAAGTTTCTAAAGAGTTGACTCATTTTTCTCAATTAAATGGGCATGCTAATAATATTACAAGTGAGGTTTATAATGTTGATAAAAAATGGATTTTTTATTGTGATGCGACAGATACGATGACAAATGATCTTAATGATATTAAAAATATTAAGTCTACTCGACGAACTCATATTCAAATGGCTTATGGGGAGTGTATTAAAGTAGAAAAAGTAGGGTCTACCGACGTAACATCAAACTTGAAACTTAAAAATTGCCTTTTCATTCCAAGTTTATCACATAAACTACTCTCTATTAGTCAACTTACAAAAGAACTGAATTGTTGTGTGCTCATGTTTTCTGGTGGATGTTATGTATAGGAGGTTCCGACGGGGAAGATTATTGGGCATGGTACTGAGATATGTGGCTTATACTATGTTAATGGAGTTGCTTAACACGGTAGTGCTATGCTTACATACACGTCTGATGCACAAAAGATTCGCATGTGGCATAAGCGTTTGGGTCATCCCTCTTTAGGATATTTGAAATGTTTTTTTCCATCTATTAGTTTTAAAAATTTCTCATTAGATTGTGAATCATGTGTGCTTGCTAAAAGTCATAGACATACTTATACATAAAGTTCATCTCATTCTGATAAATCATTGATGTTGATACATTCTGATGTTTGGGGCCCAGTGTCGGATGCTACTATACATGAATATTTTTACTTTGTGTTGTTTATTGATGACTGCACACAAATGAGTTGGGTATATTTTCTGAAACGAAAATCTAAGGTGTTTAATATTTTTGTAAAGTTCTACAAGATGATTCAAACACACTTTAACAAACAAATTCATATTCTACGATCTGATAATGGAGGGGAATATATGAAACTTGATATGAAAGAGATTATAACTTCTAATGGTCTTATTCATCAAACATCGTTAACTGGCACCCAACAACAAAATAGAGTTGCCGAAAGGAAGAATCGTACTCTTCTTGAAATAGCAAGAGCCTTGATGTTCAAATCTCATGTCCCTACGTATTTTTAGCCTGAAGCCATTGCGACATTAAATTATTTAACGAATCGTCTTCCTATAAAAAGTTAGACTTTAAGACACCTCTTGAGACCTTAAATTCTTTTACAACTATATCGCCTTCCCATAATCTTCCACCACGAGTGTTTGGCTGTGTTGTTTATGTTCATCTTAAGAAAGGAGATAGAAATAAATTGCAACCTAGAGCAGTCAAATGTGTGTTTGTTGGATATGGTGTTCATCAAAAGGATTATAGATGTTTTGATCCAGTTCATGATTAGATGTATACTACAATGGACTGTGATTTTTTTGAAGATTTCTTTTATTATACCCAACTGACATCTCAGGGGGAGAGTACATGTGGAGATCTTAGTTGGTTAACATATTTAGAAATGACACAAGAGGCACAAGAGAATGAGAATCCGTCTTCTATAAATAATAATCGAGACACTAATCAAGACACACTACTTAATCTTCGGATTCCTGTTACTTTACCTGAAGATTCAACTCGTGTCACTACACAAGAAGATTCAATTCCGACTCAGTCAATAAATAATGATCTACCCATATTATCTTCATTCGCGCCTAGTGAGAATGTTGGTACTCCTTCTATTGAAGCACCTACTTTATCTTCACCTGTTCTTGAAGAGGTTAGTGGGAACGAGGAAAGTATTAATCAAACTTCTAATACAATTCCAACTAATACGTATGTATTACCTCCTAGAAGTACAAGAGGAATTCCGCCAAGGAGATATGATCCAGAGTTTGAATCTAGAACATCTAAGTATCCTATTAGTAACATTATAGAGATTAAATTATCAAAGAAGACTCTTTCTTTCCGTACTGCAGTTTGTTCTGTAAATATTCCTCGTAATGTTGATGAAGCTTTAAAGAGTAAAGAATGAAAGATAGCAATGGAGGAGGAAATTAATGCCTTATGGAAGAATAACACATGGGAAAAGTGCAGCACTCCGAGTATAAAAAGCAGTTGGATGCAAATGGGTCTTTACTATTAAACGTCATGTTGATGATTCAATTGAAAGATATAAGGCCCGGCTTGTAGCAAAGGGGTACACACAACCTATGGGATTGATTAGTCTAAGACTTTTTCTCCTGTTGCTAAAATTGATACAATTCGAGTTTTATTTTCAATTGCTGCTAATCTAGATTGGCCTCTCAATCAGTTTGATGTTAAAAATGCTTTCCTTCATGGAGAAATTGAGGAAGAAATCTATATGGAAGCTCCTCCTGGATTCACTCACAAATTTAAGAAGGGGGAAGGGTGTAAACTTAAGAAGACCTTATATGGATTAAAACAATCTCCAAGAGCATGGTTTGGGAGATTCACTCTTGCTATGAGGAGATTTAGGCATAAACAAAGTAATGTAGACCATACTTTACTCTTGAAGACACGTGAAAAGAAAATTACATGTCTAATAATATATGTTGATGATATGATAATAACAAGAGATGAGTTGAAAGAGATAGCAAAGTTAAAGGGTAAACTATTTGAAGAGTTTGAAATGAAAGATCTTGAAAATCTGAAATACTTCCTTGGAATTGAGGTTCTTAGATTGAAGCTCGGAATATTCATAAACCAAAAGAAATATATTCTTGATCTACTCGTTAGTACAGGGATGATTGATTGCAAGCCAACGGAAACTCCAATAGTAGCTAATCATGGTTTACAGATTGTTGAGGGAGCTTAGTTGGCTAATAAAGAGAAATATCAGAGACTAGTTGGTAAACTTATATATCTTTCTCATACCAGACCAGATATAGCATACGCGGTAGGAATCGTAAGTAGATTTATGCAACTTCCTCAAACTGATCATCTCGAAGATGTCATGAGGATAGTTAGATATCTCAAAGGAACGTATGGCCGAGGTATTTTGTTTAAAAAGAATGGTAATCTTGATTTATTAGCCTATACTGATGCTGATTGGGCAGGAGATAGAGATGGAAGAAATTCAACCTCTGGATATTTTACTTTTGTTGGAGGTAATCTTGTGACCTAGAAAAGGAAGAAGCAAAAGGTTGTAGCTTTGTCTAGTGCTGAAGCAAAATTCAGAAGTACCACCAAAGGGGTAACTGAAATTTTATGGCTTCAAAAGTTGTTAGATAAACTTGGTTTTTCTCAAACTAAACCGTGTAAGCTTTAGTGTGATAATGAAGCTGCAATTAGGATTTCGAAGAACCCGGTTCAACATGATCGTACAAAACATGTAGAAGTAGATCGTCACTTTATAAAAGAGAAACTTGAAAAGAAAGCTATTAGTCTTCCATCCGTCACATCCAAGAACCAGATTGCAGACATTCTTACGAAAGCAGTAAGAACATAAGTATTTGAAGAGACACTTTACAAGTTGGGTGTTCAAGACCTACCACTCAACTTGAGAGGGAGTGTAGAAAATAACGGTTAATATTTAGGTTTTACTAATTACTTCCTATTATTAAGGAAGGTTATTAGGTTATTTTTAGGATTAGGTTATTTTTAGGACTAGACTATTTTTAGGAAAGTTAGCTTTTTCTTCCAGATATTTTTTGTATAATTAAAGCTTGTTATTCTTTTTCTTAGTAATCTGAATATAATTCAAAAATTAAATCTCTCTTAAGTTCTATTTTTCAAGAACAATTCAACATAGAAGACTTTTATTAAGGTAACAATTGAACACATATGGTCTCAAGATCAAAGGAAGTTCTAATTGCTGAATTACATAATATGTTTCATAACGAACAATCTTTAATTTCTAAAGCAACTTCGTAACTTGATGATATGGTAAAAGAACAAAAAATACACATCGAAGTTGTTGCAAGGATTAAAAGAATTGATGACTTTTATATCGTCTTTTGAGTCTAGAGTTGTTGAAGGCACATCTTGCCTTGTTCAAGGAAATCTTCATGCACTCTCATCTTCTTGTTCTTTGTTTCTCCATCACTATTGCACATCAAACACCTCATTCATTGCTTCCTTAAAGCCCTAACTTCAATGCGCTCAACCCTCTTACTCCCGCATCATAGTTCACAACATGGTGCATCTTAGCTAAAGTCATTAAATCATCATCTCCACATATGGGTAATTTGGCTCTCATGGGAACATAATTTATTAGAATGTTTTAATAGATGTTAATTAGCAGTTAGCAAAGTCAAGATCTAAGAAGCTCATCTAATAAGGAAGTTATTAAGTTTCATGAGTGCAATGGATTTATAGAATTTCATGGTCAGAGTGGATTGACAAAGCAACTTGTACTACGACATAACATATTTTTAGTGGGATATATTTAGTGATATTTAATTCAATTGTCACTAATTAAAATTTGTAATGGTATATAAAATGAATTTTATAACATTTATTAGACCATTTAGCAGCATAATAAAAAATCATACTAAAGCTTTTCGCGAGATAGGATCTAGTGACGATTCTCATAAATGCCACTGCAGACTATAGTAACTATTACTTGTCACTAAAGCCCAAATAAAGTATCACTAAATCACTTTATAATGGAACTGAAAATAAAAACTAATAATTATTATACTAAAATTTAAAAATTAGTAACATTTTTTTAATTGTCACTAATTCATGTCGCGAAAAGTTACTTTTGTTGTAGTGTCACATGAACATAGAGTTGTTACAAGGAAGTTATCTATGTGAGCAAGGAGAAGATACAAAGATATTATTAGAGGGTTGCTAAACTAGGAATGTAAGATAGGTATAATTATACGGGTTTCGCACCACATTCGTTCATGTTGAGGTGGATATTTGTATGATTTTAGCTGGTAGTGGGTGGACATGCGCGCATGAAAAGTATTAGCCATAACTTTTAATGGGTAGGTGGTGGCTATGAGGTCATACCTACCCTTGCCATATCTACAATGTACTACTTTATAACAATTTTGTGTATAAAATTAGATCTACATTAAAATTTGCAAGAAATTGTGATTGTATGGAGCGTATATAACGCAGACATGGAGTTGATGTGAGGCGGGTTTAAGGTTGGTATATATACCTAGTTAGCCATATTTGAATGCATACCTAGGTGGGCATGCATGAGTTTGAAAACTTTTCCCGTCATAAGTGGTTGGTAAGTGGTGTGCACGAGTATAGAAAAGGGCATACCGCACCCACGCATCTATTTTGTCATTCCTTTAGATAACTACCCAGTGACGTGCACTTAGAGGGTATTACAACTTGATTTATTTCCCTCCACAAAGAAAGTGACAACATCAAATAAATTATTTTATGATTAAAGTTTCTTTATCATGGAAATAACATGATATATTTTATGAAAATTTACACTATAAATTATTCATATTACCATCATTTAGTAATAACAATTAAACGGGTTGTAAGTTATCAATTAATTGTTAGAAATTTTTATTATCATGTATAACAATATTCAAGAAAATAATTTACAAACTATTACGACAATTTGAAACAATTATAGCCTTATTTTGAATAAAGAAAATATACAAAGCTGTCTCTGGCAACCTGCTATTACATATTACAATACAATCAAAAGTGGCATTTGGGCGGGTCCCTCTATTGTTGTATGTGGGGATTAATTTTAAGTAGTTAAACTTTTGTGTTACTATTTTAATTTAATGGAAATTGACTACTTTATATTAAAATAAAATAACAATAATAATATTTGCACAGGTTTTCATTGGTTGTGAATAGGAATCCATACACCTTTTTCTGGCCAACTAGTAGGAGTAGTATCTACCTAATTGATTTAACCATGCTTTGCCATAATTGGCTCACAAATATTATGATGATGCCAGATTGCTATTTTATTGCTTGTTGATGAGGCCAGATTGCTAGTTGATTTAATCATGCTTATTATTAATAGCTTTATAGCTTACTCCTTCTGTTTTCATGTATTTTTTTCAAATAAAATTTACAAATTTTACTGTCAAATTTTGATTGTGATTTCTCATCGATTTATATGAAAAAACATATTTATGTGGGATTTTGATAGATTCGTCTCAGTATATTCGTTCTAAATATCTACTTTTTAGAAATTTTAGAAACTCACAATTAAAATTTTTTGACTTTGAAGTTTACATTGGGATTTGCGAAAAAAGTGAATAGAAAAAAAAACCGAGGGAGTATTCTATATATAAACACACATATCCATCACTTGAAGATTAGTACTCGTAATAGGTATTATAAAGAAAAGTTCAAGGGATTTAGGAAAAATAGAATTTTGTATGGATGATGGATATATTTTTTTGTTGAATAATTAATTTGCTGGAAGGAAAGTGAGATCATAAGCATTAAAAACATTAAATTAAATTTAGTGCAAAAAAAATGAGGACCACAAATATTAAAAATATATTTTAATAATTTGTGCGGAAACATGTAAGGATCAGAAACAAAATAAAAATATTAAAGTGAAATTAGTGAAAAATATGTGAAAATCATAAGCATTATTTAAATGTTAAAATGATAATGGACAAGGTTATGACAACAACTTTAAGAAATAGAGAGATTAATATATATGTTCTGCATGGATGTGTAAGTATGTATAAATTCTTATAAATTAAATTTTTAAATGATATAAGTGTACATAATAGTCATAAACTTTATTAAGTGTGGATTTCATCATTCTATATAGTAAAACAAAGACCACCTAATGATATGTGTTAGCTTCTGGTAAAAAAATTTCCTGCTCAAAATTAGCTTCTCACATACATGTTCTTCTAACTTTATTGTAACTTTCAGAACAAGATTACAATACATTAATGCATACTATTGCAATTCTATATAACTATTAATTTTGCCTATTTAAGATTAAGAAGATTTATATCTTTATACCAATTGGAATAATATATGTGATTTTAGTAAGATTGAAAACAAATTTTCTTCCCTTTATATGTGTTGGAATATTATATGTGATTTTAGTAAGATTGAAAATAAATTTTCTATTTTAAATTTATCTTCTATATATTAATACAATTACTGTGATGTTTTCTACCTCTAAATTGAGTATGTCTCTTTATTTATACAGTATATTATTGGTCATCATTCTATATACTAAAATGTTTACCAAATGAGGTTGATAAATAACTTGATCGAGTAAGTGACTAATTTCAAAAATATTTGTCTTCTATTGTGAAGCAAAGACAAAAAGAGGTCAAACAAAAATAAATAAACTTATTATTATTGAAAAGGAAAATTTGATATTAATAATCCAACCTTTCACTCATATGCTGTGAATAATCCCACCTATAGATTATTTTTTAATAATCCAACCTTTCCCCTTTGTTTACTTTCAGCATACTATTAGGGTATGCAGATAGTACCCTTTATTTTCATTTTGTATAAGTTGTTTAATCTAAAAATCAAAATAAGCATTTATCTATGCATTTTTTTTTGTGGATTTACTCCATTACATACGTTAGAGTATTTATAGTCTATTCAATTTTTGATAAATAACTTTTTGTATATCGTGTTTAACACGGGTAATCAACTAATATTACATACATACATTTAACATATAATGATTATTAAATAGCTCGTGCTTTGCACGAGCAATCAACAATTATGTTCTATTAATGTGTAAATATGATTATTTATTATTCAATTTTCTTTGTTGTGATTTTTTAAAAATTATTATTCACAGTTCTCTTTCTTAACTTTTTATAATCTGTTTGTAACGATTATATTATTGATGCATAATAATTTCTAAATGTCTCGTGCTTTCGCACGGGTGATCATCTAGTAATGTAATAAAACAAATGATAACATCGTGCCATTGTGATAAATTTTAAAGTGAAGATATTTAAAAAAGCACTATTATTGAGTTTAGAAAAAGTGAAAAAGAGGTGTAAATGAAGCTGAATTATATGGAAAACAAATTAATTTTAGTAAAATTTATTTTATGAAAGATATTCTCCTATTACTACATATTAAAAGCACTTTTAAATTAAGCTTGTTGTAACTCATGTAAGAGAGATTTTCTTTTTTATTGATGCTTTAATCGTATAAATGAATAATTAAAAAAAATTCAAAGAAGTTTTAAAATTTTAGTAACTTTAGGAGAAATTTAATTAAACAAGGGATCTCTAATCCTTACTTTTTTAAAATTGGGATACTATTACACATGAAAAAATTAATTTAAAAAATAAAATGATGTACTTCATGAATAAATTATATATCTAATTCTCATTGTAAACAAGATTATAATAATGAGAAATGATAAACCAAAAATACTAAAAAATGAAACAATTAGTATGTTTAAATAATAAATATTCAATTATGGATCATTCTTATTTTATCTAACAATGTCACTTCTAAATTAAGTTTAATTTGCAACAGAAGTTTTCTACGAGAATTAATTTAATATATAATTAATCATCGTTTTCAAACCCTCAACCTTAAAATATCAACATAAAAATGATAGCTTATGTTAATGTCAACCTTAAAATGTCAACATAAATGAGATTAAAATGATAATTATCGGCTCAACCAACCACCATAACATGAAATTAGAAAAAAATTAATAGCTTATGTTATCTTTATGAGAAAAATTAATTATGTAAGATTAATCAACATTTTCAAACCTTGAATTCAAATCTACCCATTAAAACAACACATAATTAATAAACTAAAGCGACTAATTTCAATTTACGAATATTAGAATAAACAAACAAACTAATAATAAATAAAAAAATTACATACCTTGATGAGATCATAAAAAGTGAAAATCTTTTAAGGGAAAAATGAAGAGGAAGGAAAATTACCTCGAGTTTGATAAAGATTGAGGGTTTTGATAAAGTGAGAAAGAATTAGTTTTTTCCTATGTTTATTAGATGAGAATCACTAACGGCCTGTTTGGTACATGGTATTAGAGGGCGGTAATGATAATAAAATTAAGTAATAAAAAATTTGGTTGTTTGGATGCCTTCAATGGTAATGGATGATAATAAAATAAGGTAATGAAATTACCAAAAGGGCCATTTTTATTACCATCAAACAACCTGGTATTAGGCTGTAATGGTAATGAAGTATTACTGTGGTAATAAAGTATTACTGTGGTAATAAAATAAGGTAATGTTATTTCGAGCTGAAGAAAAAAAAATAATGAAGAAAAAAAAGGTAATATATGTAATTATCCAAAAAAATATTATTATTAAAAAAAGAATCATTAGATAGAATAATTTAGATACAATAATGCTTTTAGATACAAATATACAATAATGAAACTAAGAGTCATTACCATTTTTTATTACTAACAACCAAATGCAATCAATGGTATATTATCTTCCATTACCATTCTTTAGTCATGCACACCAAACAAAAGAATCTTCATTACCAATTCTCATATCCATTCCTTCATTACTATTGCCATTACAACATTTCATTCCCATTACTTCATTACCATCAATCAAACGGGCCGTTAAATACTTTCTGTTTATGAGAATAAAAAACTAGTATAATTGTGGTTGAAAAATCTCTTGACTATCTTGATAGTCATGCTTGTCCAATTTCAATCATCTCACTTTCTTCACAAAATTTATTCCAACGTATTACCATTGGGAGACGTGGTATCAGGTGGTAATGAAAATTTATAAACAAAAAAACTTTTTTTTGATCAAAGTTTCATTACCATGGGAATGATATGGAACTTTTGATAAAATTTACACTATAAATAATTCCTATTACCACCATTTAATACCACTAATCAAACGGGCCATTAGTGATTTTATTGAATTAATCGTTGAATTCTCAATGACTTCTATTGAATGAGACGATGTATTTCCTATTTTTCAATCTAATGAACCATTGATAACCTCAGTGGACTTTTTAAATAGACACGCATAGAATCTCACAGTTATGAGCTATCATGCTGCATACCAACATCGAACTCTATATGGATGATATATTCTATAAAAATATTATTTTTGGAGACAATATTGTAAAAAGTTTACTTAATTTACCCCACTTTCCTCATTAGTGGAACACAAAATTTTTCATATTTCAAATTTTGGCTATGACCCTTTCATCCATATTATATTGTTAGATTTTCATCCACATATTTAACTTGTATTTTCATCTTATCCATACATTTTCACTATCCAACAATATTTATATTGTCGCCTTTCTTGATTTTCTTTTTAAATTTTGGGATATTCCTATATAGTAGGTACCAACTATTGCAAAAGACAAGTGCTAGCAATTCTTAAAATTTTTTCCACAAAATAACACTCAACTCTTGAGCAATTAACTATCGTAACATTATTAAGCCAAAAACGTTTAATTTTCCGTTAACTATGGAAATGACCAGTTTACCCCTTTCCATTTCATTAAAACTCAGTACCTCCTTCCTCTTCCATTCAACATGTTCTTCCTCCTCCATTATTGTTCTTCTTGGTCATTTTACTGCTGATTTCTTACTTGAATGTGACAGTTGCGTTTTGAGCTATTTTGGCTTAATTTCAGATCAAACAATTCATTCTTTTATTGTGCTTAATTGCACTAAATTTGTTGCTTGCATTTGCTTATAAACAAGTATTAAAAATCAGAGTTATGCTAATTAGTCATAGTCCTACAGATTTAAATGATATTAAAGTTGTGGAGTCCTTGAAATTTGACATTTGCATGATATCTACATGCTTTTCTTCTTCCTTTTTATATTGAATGGAGGAGGAAGAACATGTTGAATGGAAGATTAATGGAGTGGATGGAAAAGAAAGGAGGTATTGAATTTTAATGAAATGGAATAGGGGTAAAACGGTCATTTCCATAGTTAACGGAAAATTAATTGTTTTTGACTTAATAATGTTACGGTAGTTAATTGTTCAAGAGTTGAGTGCTATTTTGTGGAAAAAATTTTAAAAATTGTTATCACTCGCCTTTTGAAATAGTTGATGCCTACTATATAAAATATCTCTTAAATTTTTTGGGGGTAAATTTGGTGGGATACAGGTTGTGTAATATATACTTCCCCGTCTCTCTTATTTTGGTCCACTTAATTAGTATTTTTGTCCATCCCACTGAGTTTGCTCTATTACTTTTTTTGGACATAACTCCACCTATAACACCTTACTAGAACTTCAAATTTATTTATTTTTCCTACATTAGAACTACTAAAAGTGTTCATTTAAGTCATTCGGTCGATTTTAGGGTTAAGTATTTTGTGTTGATTCAAACTAAGTCTATTCATGTTGATTTTCATAATTATAAATTAATTTTTAATACTATATTAAAACCAGGCTTAATTACATATCTATTAAATTTCAAATTTGTTTTGAAAACCTACAATCAAAATTGTTACCCCTAAAGGATATGCCACTACCTATAATACTCCACTACTATACACACTTGCACACTATTCTTGATCCTTGTGCTATTTCCTGAGGAAAAATCTAGCTGGAGAAATGAGTAGGGACATTGCTTCATGTATCAATTGGGTAAAAAATCAAAATCGATAACATAAATTCTTTATTAAAATCCTTTTATGGGGTTATTAAAAAAGTTTAAAAAACACAAAATTTAAAATGAAATAAACATCAGAACCATAAAAAGAGGTAGTGAAATTTTGGAATAAAACAATTGTTTTTTTTCTCAACACAAATAACATTCTCATCTCCTATATTTTCTTATTCTTTAAAAAATAGTAAAGCCGTGAAAAAAAAAATTTAACTTGAATTTCTCCTCTCCCATATTCTCTAATCCTCTTTTCATTCGATCTTCTTTTCTATTTTTTAAAATTAAACTAGACTTATTGTGAATGCCAGCATATTAATGGAAAAACACGAGGTGCACACACTTGATAAGCCAAAGAAATATATATCATCCCATAATCATATGGCAGTGAGAAGAAGGGCTCTAATAACTTATAAAGTGTGCACACCATTTTTAGTTTGTCGATGTGGGATAAACCATCCCAACACCCCCTCACATGCGAACCCTCGTCAAGTTTGCATATGGGAGTAATCAATTCGATTCTTTTCGGACCTACCATTTTTAATTTTTTTAATCGAACCATCAACTCTGATACCATGTTAAATTAAGCTGGATTTATTGTGATTGCCAACATATTAACGGGGAAACACGAGGTGCACACACTTTACAAGCCAAGGAGATATATACCATCCCAAACATATAGCAATGAGAAGAAGAAGGGCTTCAATAACTTATAAAGTGTGCACACCATCTTTAGTTTGTTAACGTGGGATAAACCATTCCAACACCCCCTCACGGGTGAACCCCCCGTCAATTTCGCATTTGGGAGTAATTAATGGCGTTCTTACCGAAGTGATGGTTTATCACACATCGACAAACTAAAAGATGGTGTGCTCACTTTATAAGTTATTAGAACCCTTCCTTCCATTGCCATATAGTTTTGGGATAATATCTCCTTGACTTATGAAGTGTGTGCACCTCGTGTTTTCCCGTTAATATACTAGTATTCACAATAAATCCAGCTTAATTTAGCAATTTTCGATTCTTTCTTATACATTAATTTTGCGATATTAACAATGACTAACAACAATTCATCATGTAATGTATTGCTATTTTTCTGTGCTTTTGTTATTTAAATGTTGAAGATTTAATTTTTTTTAATTATAGTATTATATAGAATATTACTTTTTTTATTTCTTGTGTTAATTGTGTTGACTTGTGGCTTTTTTTTTCATTTGTAGATTCACTTGATGAATCTTATAATCAACCTGTTGCAATAATATTAAAGAGGAAGAGGAAGAGGAAGAGGGAGTTAACACCAAGTCTCCATGTTCAAACACAATTGACAGTTGCAAAGCGAGATCAAAATAAGATTAATGAGGGAGTGGTAAGATTACACTTGAAGATGATGTTCGTGTAAAACATGTATTAAAAAAGGATTGCAGAGTTATTGGTGACTTGTTATGTAATTTCTAATGTAATAGTTTTACTTTGGTTGTTCTAACGTTTTTATTGCTGATCTTTTTAGGTTTGTAATTGATCATTTAGGATTATAAGTGGTCACAATAAAATTGATGTATATACTCTAAGAATATAAGTGAACAAGTTAAAATTAATATAAATAATCATTTTAAGGTTATAATTAATCATATTAGGCTGGTTTTATGGTGAGACAGTCTCATACAAGACGCATTGTACTAATAAATGTCAATAAATACTGAAATCTAACTTGCGAACAATAAATATATTTAATTTGTCTACTAATAACATGTAATTACTCATTGGATCAACTGAATTTTTCTACAAGAGTAGTAGTACTTTCTCCGTTGCATAATACTTACACTTATTTGGTAGTTTCCCAATAATTGCACTATTTCTATCTTTGACAAAAAACAACTTAATAATTCTCTATTTTACCTCTACTTTATTCTCACTTATCCTATTATTACTTTTCACCTATTATTTAAAAGGGGTAAAATAAAAAATATACATTAAAAATGACTTTTCTTAATTCTTGTACCAACGTCGAAAGGTGCAATTGATTCCGAACAAGAAGGTGGAAGTAGTAGCTATTGAGTGACTTTAGGTAAAAGAATTTCAATTTCAAACTTATTGGCCACTTTCATGCTTTTGGAACTTGGAAATTCTTTCCAATTTGCAAAATTCCATAATGAGATAACTTATCCATGAAAGTCTAGTCTAAAGTCCACTCACTCAATCTTCTTAGTCCTTAGTCCTGACCATTCCACACATGCATTGTTTTACTTCTTCCTCTCACTCATAAACTCATTCATTTCTTCAATCTTCCCTCTTCTCACTTCTCACATCTCACACTTGATCCCTACTTCGACACGTCTTCCTTTTTCCCCCAAACAAAACCTTAACTTCCCCATTTTTGTTTTCAGTTTCCTCACATCCCAGATAGTAGAGATAGAAACAAATCTACCCACAAAGATTTTGAGTGAGAGTTTTAAGAGAATTTTCCGAAATTCTTTGCTTTTTTTTTTTTTTTGTATTCTTTGACTACCCCTTTTGATTTCTTTGTTCTTTCGTACTACCCTTTACTCAGTTTGTAAGTCCTTCTATTCTTTAAAGTAGGAGTAGTATTAACTATTAAGGGGTTTTATTATTAGTTTATTATTTGATTTCTTTCAAAAGTATGATATACTTTTTACATTTCTTTTCTTTTTTTTTGGTGTCAGATCGACTAATTAATTTCAATAAAGGGATAAAAAAAAGAAATCTTTTTATAATTTATTTAATTACAACATCATTTAACTGTCTTTCTGCTGTACTTTCTGAATGTGGGTCTTTCATTCTTGGTCAGAATTATTTAAAGATAAGATGCCACGCCGGTGGTCATTTATTTATATAAAATAGATTACTTTTTCCCTTTAATAAGTTGGGTTTTCACTTAAATTGTCAGTTTTGTTGGTTTATCTAGTAATTTTTGTGAGGCTGTGTTAACTTCAGTTTTTTGTAGTTGGCAATTTTTGTTTATGGAATTGATGTTTTGCTTTGCACAGTTTCAAAGATCATTCTGCTGATTTGAGCATCTGGGTTTGTCAGTATTTCTTATTTACCGGAGGATTTTGTTGGGTTATTGCATAGTTGTGTGAAGCAGAATTTCCAGATGTTGAATTTGATGATAGTATTGGGAATTTCAGCATCTGGGTTTGGCTCATTTTCATGTTTTGAGTGATGGGTTGTGTTTATTCAAGATCTTGTATTGGCCAGGTTTGTATTCCTAAAGATGCCAGAATCAAACAAGTAGAAAATGTGAGAAATTCAGAGACTGGTGTATTGTCTCCTAATTTTTCTGAAGGGGAGGATGATCAAATTCAAGAATTGAACCAATTGAGTTTTGGTAGAGACACAGAAGCTGGTATAAAGAGACTTTCTAGGGTTTCCGCTCAGTTCTTGCCTCCTGATGGTGCTAGGGTAGTTAGGGTTCCTTCTGAGAGTTATGAGTTGAAGTACTCATTTTTATCACAGAGGGGTTATTACCCTGATGCTCTTGATAAGGCTAACCAGGATAGTTTTTGTATTCATACACCATTTGGGACGGACCCTAATGATCATTTCTTTGGAGTTTTTGATGGACATGGTGAATTTGGTGCTGAATGTTCACAGTTTGTAAAGCATAAGTTGTGTGAAAATTTGTTAAGGAGTAGTAGGTTTCATGTTGATCCCATTGACGCATGTCATGCTGCTTTTATAACAACCAATTCACAGCTACATGCTGATAGTTTAGATGATAGCATGAGTGGTACTACTGCTATTACAATATTGGTTAGGGGTAGGACTTTATATGTTGCTAATACAGGTGACTCTAGAGCTGTTATAGCGCAGAGGAGAGGGAAGGATTTAGTGGCTATTGACCTTTCGATCGATCAAACTCCTTTTCGTACTGATGAGCTAGAACGAGTTAAACTAAATGGAGCTAGAGTTCTTACTCTTGATCAGATTGAAGGGTTGAAGAATCCAGATGTACAATGTTGGGGCACCGAAGAAGATGACGATGGCGATCCTCCTAGGTTATGGGTGCAAAATGGGATGTATCCTGGCACTGCTTTCACTAGAAGTCTTGGTGATTCAATCGCAGAATCAATTGGAGTGGTTCCAAACCCAGAAATCGTTGTTTTGGAGCTAACACCAGATTTTCCCTTTTTTATCCTTGCTAGTGATGGTGTTTTTGAGTTTCTTTCAAGCCAAACTGTGGTTGATATGGTGAGTGATTGTTGTTATATATTTATTGTGAAATTTTGTGTTGCTGAATGATGTTATCAGGCTCTAAGTATGAATGAAATTCTGGCTTTTTCTAAAATGGAAATAAACTTGGCTATATACTTAAATTTAGTTGCAATCTTTAGTAAATTGCTTTCTAAATGCATCATGCTCTCATTAAGTCTGCACATGTAGTGTTGGCTGTTAAATATGGAAAATATTGCCAGGTTTCCTACTTTTTGTTAAACATGGTAGCTATGATGGTCTAGTAGTGGCCCATTATTACCTTTGGCTATTTGCCTTTAAACTCTATAATTTGTTTTTAAGTACACCAGTAGACAAATTTCTTTCCTGATATCCTTTACTCCTTCTGTCCTCAATATATTGCAACTCTTTTCATTTTAGTTCGTCCCTTTAAATTTGCGCCCCGTCACTTTCTTTAATTCTCATTTACACATCATCTCTTATTTTCTCTTACTTTTAATCTTATCCACACAATTTAATTTTCCCCACCATTTTCTCATACTGTTGCAATCGTTAGGTGCAGAGGGAGTATGTTTTTGTATGATGAAGTCATACATGTCTTATTTCTTTTAAATTTCTATATCGTTGTTTTGTAACGATCGTCATCATGGAGATCACTGTTTTTTTGCTGGGCAAAAAATTGGGATTGTTTTTGTGAAAGAGGGATGATTCTTAATTTGTGAAATTCACCTCTCCTTCACGGTATTATGTGTATTTTGAAATTACATGATTTTTTCTGTAACGGGCATTGATTTTTTTCCAGGTAGCACTTCATAAAGACCCTCGTGATGCTTGTGCTGCAATTGTTGCTGAATCATACCGCCTCTGGTTGCAATATGAAACTCGTACAGATGATATCACTATAATAGTCGTGCATGTTAGTGGGCTAAATAATGTAAGATGACTCTGGTTCCAGTTGTTTTGGTTTAGCTATTAATTTGTTATTAATCATGAACTCTCCTTATACTATATGATGATATTCCATTGTCTTTAGGTTATGGAGGCCATTGCAAGTCCTGGCCCCACTATGAAGCCCTCTGCTCCTCAAGTTGTGGAGTTGACTGGTTCAGAGTCCCCTGCTACTACAAGCTTGAATTCTAGGAATCAACGTGTAAGGCATGATGTTTCACGAGCTCGTCTTCGTGCCATTGAAAGTTCGTTAGAGAGTGGTAATGTTTGGGTGCCTCCATCTCCAGCGCACAGGAAAACCTGGGAAGAAGAGGTATAACTGTTTTAATTTGATTTTTGGTTTATTATATCTTTTTGGTGGCCACAACTTTTATGTATCTCTATGTTACAGGCACATATTGAGAGGGCGTTACATGATCATTTCCTTTTCAGAAAGCTTACTGATAGTCAGTGCCAGGTCCTGTTGGACTGCATGCAAAGAATTGAGGTTCAGGCTGGGGACATTGTTGTCCGACAGGTATTTTCTCATTCTCTATTGGATTTTTTTGGAGCTAATGGTTCCTAGTGCGCAAGTGATTAGATGCGGATAAATTTGAGAGTTTATATATTTTAGTTGTGATAATGGTATTGAGTGTTGAGTTGGGTTTTGAAACATGGAAGATCAGTAAATTGTAGTTCTTACAAGTTGGTTTATTCAATTTTGTGGATTATGCGTAAAACAGGTTAGTTGTTGATGCTAGCATGTTGACAAATTTTGGTTTAGCTTTAAGGGTTAAAAGAAATTGTTATTGCATTCATTTTTTAACCCTCAATGGAGCTAAATTATACTTTAGTTTGAATCTATAGTAGAATTTCTTATAAAATTATGTGCACTTCTTATTTATGTGAACTTTTAGTTGACACTTGCTTTCAAGAATAATCATTTTCATTTTTTGGATAAACTTCAAAAGTTTCAACATGAGCATCCAAAATGCTCCAAAAATGATAAAGCTTGGTTCAAAATTTGATTCATCATACTGTGCTTGTTCCATTCTATAGTGATGTTTTTTAAGGAGAAATTTCATATTCCGGAGACCTTTTATCATGAAACCATAATTATTTTGATTTCCTGAATTGGGCATATATTGAACGACAAAGGAACTAACTTTATTTGATACGTAATGGAAACTTGTTTATTTTTTCAGGGTGGTGAAGGTGATTGCTTTTTTGTTGTTGGCAGTGGAGAATTTGAAGTTTTTGCCACACAGGAAGAGAAAAATGGGGAAGTACCAAGAGTTTTGCAACGCTATACGGCTGAAAAGTTGTCATGCTTTGGGGAGTTGGCGTTAATGTGAGAATATTTTTCCCTCGTTAATGACATTATGCTATGCTAATAGAACACTTATTGTCTTTGAATTTTAACAATGCAACACAACAACACAACAATACCGAAACCTTATTTTCAATAATATAGATTGGCTACATGAACCAAACCCTATCACCATGGGAATTCGTTGTTGACAAAGATTATTCAATATTATTCGCGAGTGTTACAATTTGGTGTGATGCATTAGATAAGGAGTGTGGCTCAGCAGTAATTTGTAGGTTGTCTTACAACTTTGATATTTAAGATGATTAGAAAGGAACAGAAGGACAAAGATTGAACTTATGTTTGGTTCAGTATGCAAGAACTTTAATTATTAGCACATTTTACCTGCTGTTTGATTGATGGAAAAGTAAAATGATTGGTTAATTATTTAAATGGTCAATTTACTTCCTATCTATCCAAATCCTCTGCACAGATTTCAACCAATCATGGGAAGTGGAATTTTTATTGCTATAATTACAGGAGAAACTCTAGTTAGCTTGAGGTTGTCTATTTTGTGTGTTCTAATTTACTGTTGAATGAACTGTTAAAACAATATTGCCATGTTATTTTAAATACTATTGTTTTCCATGACCAGTAACTTTGTGACATTAAACCGTTGGGTTATGCCACTTATTACAACTTCAATTATGCAGGAATAACAAGCCACTTCAGGCATCTGTGCGTTGTGTGACCAGTGGAACCTTGTGGACCTTGAAAAGAGAAGATTTTCGAGGAATCCTTATGTCAGAGTTCTCTAATCTGTCATCATTGAAACTTCTGCGATCGGTAGATTTTCTTTCAAGATTGACTATTCTACAGCTTAGTCAGATAGCAAATTCTCTGTCGGAAGTTTCATTTTCTGATGGTCAATCAATAGCTAAACAGGTATAGCTACTGCTGGAAAAAATGTCATTTTCTTCTAAGTTTCTAAAATTTGTTATGTTTTTAATCTCCGTACATCCTTGCAGCATGAGGGTGTAAATGCATTGTACGTAATTCAGAAGGGAAGAGTAAGGATAGAATTTGACGTCGATGTTTTGAAGACTCCAAATGTCTGCAGTCTGAAGTGTGATTGTGTAATTCAAAATGATCTGAAACACAGTAACAAAAGACTGTCGGTGGAGAAGCCTGAGGGAAGTTTTTTTGGCGAGTGGGCACTTCTCGATGAGAAAATTACTCAGATAGCTGCATGTGCTGTCGGTGATGTTACGTGTTCCGTTTTGACAAAAGAGCAGTTTGAGTCAGTTGCTGGTCCAATCGCAAAAGTTTCTTTCGAAGATCACAAGTAAGTTAGCGACGTTGTGTTGGATATATAAGTGCACTCATTGTTAAAAGATGTCCTTTCTCCAAGATCATTAACTCTTTCCACTATCTTTTTTCTGCACTACGTTATCTTTGATTCAGGCAAAAGGAGCTTCCTGTGTTCTCGGGCCAGGATTCGGATAAATCTGTTCGATCTCTGGTTCCTAATAGAGTACAACTCTCTGACTTGGTGAGGACCATTAGATTCATTTTTTACACGAGTATTTCATGTCTCATAGGAAACATGCACACAAATTAAATTAATATCTTATATGCAGGAGTGGAAAAGGTGCTTGTACTCAACTGATTGCAGTGAGATTGGACTTGTACGTATGAAAGGTTCAGGTGGGAAAAACATTGAAAGTCTTTTTTTGTTTTAATTGTTTTTGTTTGTGAATTTCAAAAACACCTATGGAAATCTCCTTTTAAAATTATTGAGGTTTACCTCAAATTATCATGGATTTTAATCTATGGCTATGTTATTTAATTTTTCACTCTTGGTAAAACGTGTTTTTTTTTATTACATGCTCATGATTCCAAGTATCTTCTCTTTATATGTTCTCCCTCTTGGCTTCGTCTAATTTGTTTTTGTGTTTCCAATCCATTCCCATGTGATGTATTATGTGTTATCAAACCTTCTGTAGAAAATGGATAATTAAAGAATATTGTGAATCATGAACCTTATGTTGTATTATTGGATTTCATATGTAGAAAATTTACTTAGCTTGAAAAGGTTTTGGAAGCAGAAGGTTAAAAAGCTTGGAAAGGAAGAGCAGGTATTAAAGGAGAAAAATCTGATGAAAAGTTTGGAAAATTCAGCGTGCTCGCCTCAAATCATATGCACTTGTGCTGATGAGATACATGCTGGTATTCTATTGGATACATGCCTGGCATGCCCATTGGCTTCAATCCTATATAAACCACTTGATGAATCATCAGCTCGATTCTGTGCTGCCTCTGTTGTTGCTGCATTAGAAGAACTTCACAAGGTTTATTAGCAATTCCTTGTCTTATTTTATTAATTTGCTGAATATGCTTTTTATTAAGTTTCTCATTTTCTTCATTGAGCAATTTTTGTATTTAGTTTTTTTCTTGGTCTAATTGTTCTTTACAGAATGGAATTCTATACCGAGGTGTTTCTTCAGAAGTCCTTATGTGTGATCAAACAGGGCATTTACAGGTCAGTTGCATTACAAACCAATTTGCATGAATAGTTTTTTTAGCATGGGTTGGGTAATAGGGTGAAAAACTTTTTTATGTCGTCTTTTCCTTCTCATGCCGATATCTCATGTGATGAATATTTTGTATGTTTATAGTTTGTAGATTTCAGATACGGGAAGAAGTTAATGGACGAGAGGACACACACTAGCTGTGGCATGGCAGATTTTCTTTCTCCGGAGATAGTATTAGGAAAGGGTCATGGTTTCTCTGCTGACTGGTAATACTGATAAGAATTGTATATGTACTATAATGTAGTATAATTTTATATTGATTTCTAGGTGAAGAACATATGTTTCCTTTCTCGGGTATTTCCTTTTTTACATTGTCCTACTTCCGATGTTTTGATAAGATTAAATTTTCCTTCAGGTGGGGATTGGGAGTTTTGATCTATTTTATGCTGCAAGGGGACATGCCTTTTGGGTCATGGAGAGAAAACGAGCTTGATACGATCGCAAAGATCTCTAAAGGGCAGTTTAATCTTCCTCAGTCTTGCAGTCCCGAAGCTATCGATCTTATAACCAAGGTAGGTCCTTCAGACATAAACCTTACCCGGCCGTTCGAGTTCTAAGCTACCGGTAGTCAGATTCTTTTCCTCACCAACTATATTGCTTAATTTCAGTTGCTTGAAGTTGACGAAACAAAGAGACTTGGGCACGATGGACCTGATTCTGTTAAAAATCATCAATGGTTTACAGGAGTGGATTGGAAACGGATTGTAGAACATACCGTCCCGGTCCCTTCCGAAATCATTTCTCGTATAAGCCACTATTTAGAGAGCTTTCTTGGTGATACGTCCCCTGCACCCTCTTCTCCACTCCGGAATGATCAAGAACTCAACACTCCGGAGTGGCTTGAAGACTGGTAACTGACATCAGCTGTGATTTAGAGGTCCAAGACCTGTCATGCATATCTCTCTATATTCTTCATTTTTTGTGAAATATAAGAGCCAAGAGGGTAGTATATGTATCCACTTTTTTGGGTTACCTAGAACGTTCTAAAAGCTCGTATAAGCAGCTAGAAGGAGCGAAAACCGTGGAGTTATATAGTGCCTGTAAATAAAGAGGTATAGTTTGCAAAGGAATGAGTTTTCCTCCTTCCTATGAATTCCTTTTTAAGGGTTAAATTTTACCAATTTACGGAGATTTATCCTTTGTATTGACAGGTTCATTGAAATTTGAATTACAAAGAATATGTATATTTTGCTGCACAATGCTTGTTCTTCACTTTTTGTATACTTGTATCAGATTCATTTATCTGATTGCTTGTTCATAATGAATTGTATATCTTGAGTTTTGATAAGTTGGATTTGGAGAGAATATCATGCCTTTTACTAATTCCATCTAAGAATCCTTAATTGCCTTCACATTGGGTCTAGATTTGACCCTATGCGACTTAATCCAACAAACAAAAAATAAATTGTAATTTATATTGTCTTTTCAAGTGGACTTATTTGCTATGAAATCAACAACTAAGTGTATGTCTTACAATGTATGACCTCATGTCAATTTCTCACAGCATAAACAATTGAAAATAAATTGTGTCGTAAAAGACTTATGTTAATTTGTAGAGTAGTGTATATCCTCTGTGGATAGTTGTCATTCACATAGTCATCGGGATTGCATAACAATTACCATTAAAAAGGTTCTCTGCTATTAAAAATAATATTAGAGCAATGTTATTATTTTGAAATAATGAAAAGATCATAATTCATTCAATTTTTCCTCAATATATATTCTATGCAAGGCACCCTTGACTTTCTCAAGGGTGATCACCTATTAAAACACATTTTTTCTAAAATCATCTTACTCCTTTGTTTTGATCACTCAAGTTTGAGACTTGGCTGCTTGTTTGAGTCTATGAAGTGCTTGTTCAAGCACATATGCTCATTTGAAGAGACTACAACGGTACACACCAATCAACATAAGCAACACAATTAACTTATTAGTTTCACTCCTTCATTTACTAATGACTAAACATATATCCTGCCATAAGCCGCCACATCATTGATCATAATTAAGAGAGATAACCACTAAAATGCCCGTGCAATGCAGAGATTTTTCAACTTTATATATATATATATATATATATATATATATATATATATATATATATATATATATATATATATATATATATATATATATATATATATATATATATATATATATAAAACTATTATATAACTATTTTGATGATTTTTCTTAGAATAATTATTAATTATTTAATAATTAATAAACTATGGCCTTATTTCATAATAAAAATAATATAATTTATTTGATTGATATTAAATTATTTCGTTGAGTTCAAAAAAATTAAATTATTTTTTTTTTGAATTAAACTTTTTCATTATTTGAGTTCCTACTTAATATTTAAATATTTTATTTTATTTTTATTTTGATTTGAATCAAGCTTTTATCTTTCCCAAAAATATAATTTATGTTTTCATATAACTAACGTTATTCATTGTGTTTCTAACCTGATTCTAAGTAGAATTATATTCTATATAGATAGAAAATTTCTTTAGTATGGTAGCTAATTTTGAGAATGATTTTTCTTAGCTTTGAATCACTACTAAACTTCTAAAATTAAATTATTATATAAAATATTAGATTTTAAATAATCAAGGATCACATGGTTTTTCATGGGCAAGCAAATAAAAGTAAAATTTAAAAATAAGATTCAATTTATTTCTTGAAAAGTTTGAACAACTACTAAATAATCAAGGATTAATATTAAGCTGACATGTGGCAAATTGTTAGAGCTTCTTAACTCTCATCGCAGAGACAACACGTGGCAAAGTGGTTGTTGTATTATAATTTAATCTTGTTAGACTTGCGAAAACGAAGAATGAATATGAATAAATTGATTTGAAAAATGATAAAGTACCAAATGTACTCGTTTGTACATTGTAAAATGTGTTTAATATTATAGTTCTTAATAATTAATCATGAGTAATTTAGCTTGCTAGGAAAGTTTTAGAATTTTTTGAAATGAATTATAAAGAGGCCACGTGGCAGTATTTAATTCATTTACAACTCTAATTCTCCAACTGCCATGTGGCAAGGTCCTTGTTAAATTAGAGTATTATATATGATTGCGCCATCTATTAATGTTACAACATGAAATTTATTAAATCACAATCTATACAACCACCAACAAATTTACCATTATTCACGACCTACACAGAGTGTTAGATGATATGGGATTTTTTATAATATTTCACAACTCTAATTCATTGAAACGTGATATAGGGGAATATTTTCATTAGAATATGAAGATAAGTGTAGAAAAAATTATTTAAAACATGATTTATCAAGGCATTGTTGTGATTGTTCCTTAAGTCAATGCATGATTGTTGATAGTTGATGATATGTATTGAAGTTCAAGGGCAGAAAAAAGAGTCAAAAATAGAATGCTCAAATGTATAATTGGTAGTATAAATGCAAAGACAAGCACAACAATGAGTTAGTTGCTGAACGAGCAAGGTAAGTGCTCGAACAAGCAACTCTTTTACTTGGATGACCAATACTTTTTTTTGGGACATATTGTAACATTTGGGAAATTAATATTTTAAGACGATTAAGTTTAAGAGAATTATCAGTGCGAGAATGATCCTAAATACACATGACATAAAATATTCTTAATTTAAATTCTTCTTTTCTTTTCCTTTTAATATAAAAAAAATTATAAAATTAGAAACCAGTTTCACGCATTTTCACTATTCATCATCTTCTTCATTTCTCCTCATTTCTCAAATCCCAAACCCTTTCTTCCTCTCTCACGTCGACAACCCAAAAGCCAAGAACATCTTCCCCTTCCACGACATTCCTCTTTGAACCTTCAAACTCGTATTTCCCTAAATTTTCTTTGAAGAAAACGTCAATGGCTGCGAAGGCATTACCCGTTCTTCTTCCCTCTGATATTCGAAGGACCTGCGTGCAAAATCAGTAAGTCCTTGTTCTTCCCTTCGTGATTTTCAAGATAGATTATCTATACTTCTACATTCTTGATTGTTTTGTGTAAATTATGGCTAATTGATCTTTCTTGCTCCTTTCCCTCTAAATTCGAATCACAATGGGTATAGAATCATCTGATTTCCCTTCTTTGACCTTGAATTCTGCCGATTTGGAGAAGGATTGAGAGAGTTTTAGTCCTATTGATTAAACATCAAATTCAAGCCGAAAAGAGAACATTGAACCTGAAATTATTTCGTTTCTTGCTGCTGCAAGCAGAAGGTATTCCTTCTTGATTTCTTTCCTTGTTTTCCCTTAATAATCATGCCCTTTTTCATATACTTTTCCTTGCATAATCTTTCATTCATGTGTTAAACCCTAAATGTTGTTGAATCTTGGAGTGTGTATAAATTAGTAGATGAGTCATTAAATTGAAAATTCATGGAAAATGTGTTGAGTATTGCTAGATTCTTGGAGTATTACTGGAATGTTTGATGTTTAGTATTGAATTTGTGGATTTAAAGGTGATGAAATTAATTGAGGAAAATCATCTTTGATGATGAACGATGAGTGTCGTGGGCTTGTGAGTGTAGGATTAATAATTATTTTGTGTCGATTCAAAATAAATGAGTAAATGAATAGATGATGTTGGAGTTACTATATTGAATCTGGATGATTAGTAAGAGAGTTTATGAAGATTGAGGAATTGATGGGAAATGTTGATTGTTTATAGGATTATGAATGATTTAAAGGTCTTGTATGAATTATGAGGTACATTGGAAAAATCATTGATTGTAGGATAGAATGCTTGCTGTTTATATTAATTAAATGTTGGATATTCTTGATGAAATTAGTAGATTCTTTCGGATATTCTTGAGTTTGGGTTTAAATTTACATATTGTGTTTTATTGGTAATACAAAGAGAAATATAGGGATGAGTAGTCTTTAAAAGAGTATAAACTAGATTCGATCACGATTATAATATTTTGATGACATGTAGAGTGTTTAAGCTTGGAGTGTGCAATCCTTGTATGATTAGAAATATTAGAATAGAAGATGGAACTAAGATGCGGTTTTAGGAGGAGATGCAATGAGCTATATGAACCTAGTTTGTAGTATCGAACGCTTTGTTGTGATGTTATGTTTGTTATGCTTCAGGAGGCGACGTCATCGAGGAGCCTTTCTAGTTGATAGCTGCGAATCGATCACGGCTCTTTGAAGCGTCGTCTTTGGTGAGTAGTAGCAGTCCCTTAAAGGGTCTGATCAGACTGCATTCTTGAAAATAAACTTTACTAAAGCTCTTTTGAGATTGGAAATTGTTGAGACAAATGTTGTTGTGAATGCTTATGCTGGTATTATGATATGGTCAATGGATCGGGCTTGCGAGCTAGTCATCGACCGAGTTGAGGAACATTGTTCCTTGCTCCCTGTTTGAAGCGAATTGTCATTGAGATATTGACTAGCTTCACCCGAGAGTGACATAGCCTTAGAGCTATGGATGTTCCTCTCAACTAGACTCCCTGTGCGCACATAGATCTAGGAAACTGAAGTTGCTTTTAAACCTATGATCTGAATTACTGTGTTTTGTTGTTTGGATTGTTACTTCTCATTCAGTTTAATCTAACCTTCTTTTGTTTCCATCTTTTAGTTTGATTACAGATCGGAACCGGTCGGGAACGATGGGTTAGCAGTGATGGATAGTGTTCCAAGGATGTGTATTAAGCTGAGCACGTAGGAATTGTAGATTTGTTTTAGGATTTTGGATAGATGTAAATTTATTTTGGCTGTGCTGGTTATATCGGACTTGTAGAGAATTGTATGATTATCTTGTGTATTAGTTAGATGTTGGTTTTGGGATTTAGCTGAGTTAGTCAAGTTGAAGAGCTTGTGATTCCTTTGCTCGAGTTTTGGAAGTGTGATTTCAGTTTCTTGGGAAATGAACCCAATGATGACCCTGTTTACCTAGTCAACGGTAAATCGGGTTGTTACACATATTCGTGTTTCAATAGCTTCTGATTTTTCGTGCTCAAATGAGCACGTGGTGCTTGTTCGAGCAACTATCAAAGAAGGTTAATTATGTCTTTATCAAGTGATATTTTATCTAATAATGATCTTATCTTTTAGAGTACAATTATTATAAATAAACCCTCATAACTCTATATTATATATTTAACCTAGTTGGAAAAGCTTATAAAGTCAAGGTTATGAAAGCTTATAAGAAAACCTATCGTAGTCACATCAAGTCTTAATATCTCTTCTTTATTATTATTATTATTATTATTATTATTATTATTATTTGATTGATAACTGATATCCACTTAAACTTTGAGATGAATAAAACTTATTTATCTCATTTGGACTTCTAAAAGGTTAAGTCAACCAGCACGATCATACTGTTTAATAATTTTTCTGCTAAATGACAAATGACAGTCGAACAGCTATTTGCCAAATGCAACAATCTTATTAGTTAAATGAATTTGAAGTGGCAACAATGCTTCCAAATATAATCTGCAAAAAAATATTTTAAAAAAATTTTAGATTTTACAATTACCAACTAAATTCCTTATATAATAGTTATATCCAAGGCTTAATTTTATCTTAAAAATAAATTTGTTAGAACAATATGATCAGAAAATCTTTTATTGCAATCAATTATATTCTTGTAATAAATATCAAAATATAATTTTACATAATAATTGACATGATCTTTTAAATTAAGTATGTTTTATAGACTGATTTCAACATAATCTTATTCTATTATTTGTTCTTATTCTAAATATTTTTGAAACATATGCCTAATAAACATAATTTCAAAAGTGTGCCCACCGAGCTGATTCCTTTCGAACATCTGGATGAGATGTGATTTTAGTTCGAAGTTCTCTGCACCGAAATTGAGTTTAACGATGCAGGGAATAGAGGTGTAGGTCAGCAAAGGCACATCCATTTGGCCGAAAGATTGATTATTCATGTTGGCCATTTGTTCTTGTTCTTGCTTAATCCCCCTTAAACATTTGGCGTTCTGTCTGCATGTGGTAGCTTCAATCTCTAGATCAAAATGTTTTAGAGATAGTTCTCTCCTACGCATTCAGGTATCTCAAACACAAGCAAGGTCTGGGAGAGGGGACATCACAAAAGTATCACGTAAATTAACAAACTAAACAAATAATTTATTCGTCGCTTCCCCGGCAATGTCACTAAAAACTTGATATGAAATTTATTTTAACCGAATACGCACGATGTACGTGTAACTTAACGAGTCGAGCTCAGGGAATCGGTTAATTAATTTGCCTAATCTTATGATTATGGGTTACAAAACAAGAAAATATAATTGTTGTTTACCTAATGCGAGTATGTCAAATAATTAAAATGCTCAAATATTATAAATAAATAAAGCAAGACTGAAATTTGATGTTATTGAATCTTTAATATGATTAAAAGCGATCAAATTAATCTCAAGCTTCCGCTATATTGATCAATATCTTTTAAGACCTTACTAATTTTAATCCTCAAACTTCCGTTCTATGACTGAATTAGTATGAATTTAACGTAAATATACTTCAATCGTAAATTACTCCTAAACTACAACTTTCATTTAGTTGAAAAGGTTAATAAAGATAATTAAACTAAGGTTACTTAAGCATAGATAGAATCATAGATGCAAATTTCATACAATTAATCAAATAAAATCATTCTATATGACAAATTAGGATAAATCCCTCAATTCTAGAAAAAAAACTCTACTCACTAGACATAAAAATTTACATAAAAACAATAATAAATAAAACACAATCATTATACTTGATATGTAGAAAATAATATTAAACACAATCAACAATTTAAGAAAAAGAGAAACTTATAAATTGAATTGCAACTGAACTTTTAATTGCATAAAGAATTGAAAGTAACAAAGAAAAACAAATCTAAAAACTGAAATTTTGCATAAAAACTAAAGAATTAGGAAAAATAAATGAGAAAAATAACTTAAGACAGTCTAAAAAGAGTCTTTGAAGAGAACTCTAATTTTTATTTATACTTCGAAAACCTAGGGAACAATCCTCCCAAAATACTCAAATTAACCTAAAAACTCTTAATTAAATTAAAATAAACTAAAAATATTAATAGCCAAGTAGTAGGGGAAATGCGTGTCGGCTGCTTCAGTGAACTTGCAACGAGTCAAGGCTTTTACGGGGCGACTCGTCGCATACTTATTGCCTAGGAAAATCGACTTATGATACTCTGTGGCATGTCATAGCCTGGAATACTTCCCTGAACTGGCGTGTCCCGTGTCGGACACGTGTCGGACACGGACACGCGAAAATCCGTGTCCGACACGCCAAATGAAGTGTTCAATATTTTAATATTTTTTCGGACACGCGGACACGGCAGGGACACGGCAAGGACACAAAAGGGACACAGCAAGCAGTCAAAGACACATTTTTTTAATAAAAACTATTTTCCTTTCTTTACTTCCCATGTTTCTGATAGATATGGTCTTGATATTGATGAATTATTACCACATTTATTATCATTATTTTCAATTTTATCATCATTTTTTCCTAATTTTTGCAACCCATAAATGATTGAAACTAACCTTGAATCTCTATCTTCTTCAGAAAAAACAAAACCCAAATCCATAAACCCTTTAAGTTCTTCAAATTCAAGGTCAGATAAACTCTTACTTAATCTCTTCTTTTTTCTTCTTGATCTGTTGGTAATTTCTGGGTTTATTCCCTTTAATGGAGAAGAAATCAATTTTATTTTTATTTTTTCTGGGTTTTTTTCCTTTTCTGATTTTGAATAATGTTCAAAATCTTCTGATTTTTTCCCAGAAAAAATGGTTTGCAGTTTTGATGTTAGAAGAACAAAATTTGGAGAAGAATAAGAATCACTTAATTTTGTGGGGAATTTGAGGTAATTTTTTCTAGAAAGAGAATTTTAGTATGAATTGTTGGCAAAGCTGGGATTTCTAAATTTAATGTGGGTATTTCTGGAAATTTTTTGGATTTGAATGGTTTTGTCTGGAATAAATTAATAAAGATTGTAAAATTATCTTTAATTTGATATATTTATTATATTACCATTTTCGTGTCCCCGTGTCCGCCATTTTTAAGTTGGCGTTTTCCCGTACCCGTGTCGTGTCCGTGTCCGTGTCCGTTTTAGTGCAACCTAGGTCATAGCTAGCTTATAGGCGACGACTCATCTCTTTGCTACAAACTGGTAACTTTTAATTAACTGTCATTTCTTGATCGATTGTCGGAATTGGGCATATAATACACTGCTAGAATGTTCTTGAAGTCTAGTTTTAAATGACGCAAACCTTGCATAAATGTAATCTTCCTATCAAAGGTTATGACCTAAAAGTGTTAACATATATAAAATTTCACCTCAAAACTTTTGCATTATAAACACTTTTTCAATCTTTTTTTATCTTTTTCATAAAACATCTTCAACGAACTAAAATCCCTTTAGTAAACTCCGCTATCATTAAAACCATAACAATTACAGATTTACAGTCGTTCTCGTGAGAGATTTTCTCTCTGAGAGACGTCTCTTAAACCCAACCCATTAAAGTTTAATGCCTACTTACATCATCTTTAATGTCTACTTACATCATCCTTACTGCCTACTTACTGTATCCTTAATGTTTACTTACAATATCTTTAATGCCTACTTACAAAATTCTTAAATGCCTACTTACAAAATTCTTAAATGTCTAGTTACAAATCCTTAAATGTCTCTTATCGTATTCTTAATGCCTAATTACAATATCTTAAATGTCTACTTAAATCATCCTTAATGCCTACTTATACCATATCCTTAGTGTCTAATTATTATTCTTAATGTCTACTTACAGTATATTCTTAATGCCTACTTACATTATCCTTAAATGCTTAATTACCGTATCCTTAATGCATACTTATAATATCTTAAATGCCTACTTAAGGTATCCTAATGCTGCACTGAGTAACCATTCAGTACTTACTCTACATTTTTCTTTTTTGAAAAAATATGGGCTGGAGCCCGGCCCAATTAGAATTGGTCTCTCAAAGAGACTGTTTCTCACAAAAATTTATGTAACGATTATGCTTGAAACAATCAAAACCGCGCAAAATCAACAACAATAACCAAAGTGAGTAAATTAGTATAAATCTTCAAAATAAACACGAAATTTTTTGATTGTGCATTGTAATTAGGCCGGTATATATTGTTTGATTGTGTTAGTATAATAATATAATATTCGTAACAATATATCATACGTCGTCATTGCTTAGATTTTAAATTATCAATTTTATTTAATTAAATTAATGAACACACTAACATATCCATGCATTGTTGGGGTAAATATAATAGTTAATTTTATTCTAGCTATTTTTATAGTGATTATGTTTCTCACTAACTTTATTTTAGTGTTTTTAATGTTTGTGATTTTTATATATTTTTTTACCAACTTTAATTTAAAATGTCTTAAAGTCCCATATATTTCTCCATTAATTTTATATTTATATTGTTCTATAAAACATATCTCTAATATTGTTTTCGTTTATAATATTTCACCTTAAAGAGATAGAAATTTAATTACTGTTTTTGACACATTTGAGGTCTTGTCAAATTTGCTTAATATATACTTTTTTATTATTTATTATATATTTTTTTATTATGTGTATTTAGAGATATTCAGATTTAAAATTTACTTTAAAATCCGTGTAAAAAATAAAAGAAGAAGAAGAAAAAATAATGGAAGGAGTATCAACTAATAGCTTTTTCATTTCACATAGTGTTAATTCTAATAATTAATTTCGAATTACAGCCTTAATGTTTAGTGATTTTGCGAATTACATTCGATGTTTTTTTTTGCTAATTACAACCTCCATAGTTCATTTTTTACCACTATTCAGGCCAGGTGACCGGTTCCATACAAAATGACTGGTTGACCAGCGTTTTTACCTTTGACCTTTTTTTTTGGTTTTAATTTCTTTTTGTGAGTTTTAATTTTATTTTTTTTATAATTTAAATCCTTCTTCCCTAACATTTAAACCATTAAACCATATACTCTTAAAACCACCATTGATGAAACTCAATGGAAGTTTAAATCCAAAACTCCTCCTCCTTCTGCTACTCAATTGGGTGTTGAATCTCAATAGCATACTTTGTAACACCCTCAGAATAGGTCGAACTTTTGAAAACACCTTTAATGAAAAACATGAGCCAAAACCTACTCATGGGAGTGTTACCGCCACATCTATTTCTAATAAAATAAATGTAAGGCTTGACAACAAAGAAATAACTTAATAATTTTAAATCCAATAAAGGGTCTTACAACATAAGAAAAGACTGAAACGTAATTTGTGTCCATATAAAATTTAAACAACCTAAGGTAAAATTTAAACTGAAATACGACTCTAGTAAAAGCTATATTTCTAAGTGATCCTCACTCCGCGATTCCCATGCAATCAATAACCTGTAACACAAGAATGCAAGAAAAAACAAGGGAAAAACTCCCAAAATCAGAAAAATTGAGTAATTCCAACTCCATTCCGTAAGACGATTAAGTTTGAAAATGATTTAAGAAAATACAATATAATCAAATTGGAAATAATTTTAGAAAATAACATATAGCTGAGTTTAATAGAAAGCAGTTTGAGAAAATAATGTATATATTATCACATAAACCAATTTATTAATTTGATAATTAATAATGACAAACACATAATCAATTTTAAATTTGAGGGAACGAGAACGCCAGTAGGCCGAGGCTTTACCCCTATACCTACTTCAACAAGAGGTCGACACCCCAAATAATTCAAGGCCAGCAGAGTAGTCTCAGGGAACCCTAGTGTGCACACCCCTTCTACTTGGATCACAACAAATAAAAGGAAGACCAAACATCGTATCAAGTATCAGAAATAATAATACATGTCGGCAGCTATACTAACCAAACAGGGCAACCTGTTCATCACCCTTATACTTGGATCACAACAAATATAAGAGCTTCATTTCCCTCGTGTTACACTTTACGTGATTTAATATATTTTAATAATTAGTTGCGAGCACACAAACTTATAATCAAACATACATTATACATTTTATTTTATGATCATAAATTTTTCCCAATAAATATATATCTCAGGAATATCCAACTGAAATCTCATTTTCCAAATCACCATTCTAACATCAATTGGTGGCAATAGGAATTAATATCATAAATATTTCTCTTCCAATTTAAATCGTATCAAATTTCGTTATCAAAATAGTAATATAAATTTTATCGAAATAAAAATTATAAATTCAAGTTTGACAAAAATAATAGTAAATATAATTTGAGAATATATTAAGCATAACATCATATAAAATAATGTCATATCAAATCATGCACCCATTTAAACACATTAATTATCACTTAGCACATAATACTAACGGGATAGTCCTAATTAGATGGACATTGAGAATTACCTTGTCACGCGATCCTAGACAACGTACGCTTCTAATAATCTCTGTCTACGAATCCGCTGTCTACACGAGAAAATAATATATCTCAATTTAATACCCCGATCAACCCATTCAAAAAAAATAATTTAAAAGACTTCTTTTTATGTTATATACTTTATTTAAAAAAAAGAATAAATTTAAACATGTAATTTAAAATTGTAAGAGTAGTATAAAAGAGCAAGGTTTTAAATAACATAGTTAACTCATTTTATTATAAGATTTAAAATTGTAAGGGTTAAAAAAAATTAATAATAATAATAATAATAATCATAATTATTATATAAAAAAAAAGAAGTGGGTGATTTTCCAGGAACCCACGAAAAGAAAGAAGAAAGGGAAGGAGGAGAGAGAAGGAGAAAGGGAGAAGGAAGAAGGAGAATGTGTCGGCCGGCGGTGGCTCCGGTGGCCGCCGTCGCACGCCAGTGGTATCCCGGTGACCGTCGTATCGCCGGAAAAGCTAAGGTCAGAATTAATATATTTTTTTTCAAATGCAAAATGTGTAATTTGGATTGAAATTGGTAGAACAATATTATAAAGAGATGAAATTTCATACCTTAGTTATCAAAATCTTGCGTTTTCTTGACTGAATTTTAAGCAAATGGGAGATGGAGGAAGTAATTTGTAAGAGAAGAAGGAAGTGTGAGTAATAATGTGAATGAAATTAAAGGTAATTGGTTTGATTTATAAGAGGTAAGTGAGGTTAGTTATCAGGTTTAGAGGGAGGAGTGGGAAGTTATTGTTAATGGGGAGTTATGTTTTCTTTTTTTTTTTTTTTGAAATTTATTTATTATTATTATTATTATTTAAAAAAAACGGTTATTATTATTTAAAAAAAAACGGTTGTTACATACACTCCCCCTTAAAACAAAAGTTCGTCCTCGAACTTAAAGTTAACTACTGAAGTTTTAAAAGAATATTGAACGGTTTGATAGACTCGCATCACCCCCCTATTTAAAAAGTTTCGTCCTCGAAACTCAACGTACCTGTTCGAAGAGTTCGGGGTATCGCTTTCTCATGTCAACTTCGGTTTCCCATGTAGCTTCTTCGGTTTGCTGGTTCGTCCATAATATCTTGACCAACTTAATTTCCTTGTTCCGGGTACATCTTGTTTTGGTATCAAGGATTTTTATTGGTTTTTCTTCAAAGGTAAGGGTTTCATCAAGTTCAATGGTTTCAGGTTGTATGATATGTGAAGGGTCATGGACATATTTTCGGAGTTGGGTTACATGGAAAACATTGTGGACTTTAGCTAGTTTCATAGGTAGGGCTAATCTATAGGCTACTTCCCCAATTCGTTCCAATATTTCATAAGGACCTATAAAACGAGGACTCAATTTACCCTTCTTACCAAATCTCATGACACCCTTGGTTGGTGACACTTTGAGCAAAACTTGTTCACCTACTTCAAACTCTAATGCCCTCCTCTTTTTGTTTGCATACGACTTCTGACGATCTTGCGCTTCCCTCATGCGTTCTTGGATCATTCTTACTTTCTTTGTAGTCTCCTCAATCATGTCTGGTCCTAATCCCAACGACTCATTAACATCATTCTAACATATAGGACTCCTACACTTTCTCCCATATAGGGCTTCGTAAGGTGCCATTCCTATGCTAGAATGAAAACTATAATCGTAAGAAAACTCTACATACATCAAATTATCCTCCCAAGATCCACCCAAATCCATAACACATGCTCTTAACAAATCCTCAAGAGTCTGAATCGTTCTCTCTGTTTGACCATCTGTTGCTGGATGAAATACAGTACTGAACTTTAGTATCGTGCCCACTGCTTCTTGTAGCATCTTCCAAAATTTGGACAGAAATCTCGAATCTCTATCCGATACAATGTCCTTAGGCACACCATGCAATCTCACTACCTCTTGAAAATACGTGTCTGCCATTTGTTGCATTGTCCAAGTATTCTTCATAGCTATAAACCTTGCTGTTTTTGTTAATCGATCCACTATCACCCATATGGCATTCTTCCCTGTTTTTGACTTTGGCAATCCTACTACAAAGTCCATTGAAATCGACTCCCATTTCCATCCAGGTATTTGTAATGGTTGCAAATTTCCTCCCGGCTTCATATGTTGAATTTTCACCTTCTGACATGTTAGACACTTCGCCACAAAGCCTGCAACTTCACGCTTCATGTTGGGCCACCAAAAGTTCTTCTTAAGATCCTTGTACATCTTATCACCACCAGGATGTATTGAGTATGGCGAATTATGGGCTTCAGTCATAATCTTAGTCTTAAGTTCCTCGTCATGCGGTATGCACCATCTTCCTTTATACTTCATTACGCCATTTTCATCACTTTCGAACTCAGGTGCTTGACCATCCTCCTTCAACTTCTTCAATTTAGTTAACCAGTTATCCGTAACTTGCTTCACTCTAATTTCCTCAAAAATATCGGATTCAATCGTCATTCCATTCAATTGAGTACCCACATATCCATATTCTACCACTTCTAAGTTCATCCTACGAATCTCTTCACACAACTCATCTGCTAAAATTAATGCATTCATTGTATGACTTGACTTCCTACTCAGAGCATCAGCTACTTTGTTTGCCTTTCCTTCACAATACTTCAAATCCAGATCATAATCCTTAATGAGTTCTAACCATCGTCTTTGTCTCATATTCAACTCCTTTTGAGTGTACAAGAACCTCAAACTCTTGTGATCAGTATAAATCTTGCACTTTACTCCAAATAAATAATGTCTCCAAATTTTCAATGCAAAGATTACAGCTCCTAATTCTAAGTCATGTGTGGGGTAATTCTTCTCATGCGGCTTAAGTTGTCGTGAAGCATATGCTACTACTTTCCCATCTTGCATCAACACACAACCTAGTCCATTCTTAGATGCGTCTATATAAACCTCATATTCTCCACTTTCATTCGGTAAGGTCAGCACAGGTGCAGAGGTAAGCCTTGATTTCAACTCTTGGAATGCCGCTTCACACTTTTCATCCCATTGAAACTTAGTGGTCTTCTTCATCAAACTAGTAATAGGTTGAGCAATTCTCGAGAAAATTTTCACAAATCTCCTATAATATCCGGCTAGGCCTAAGAAACTTCTCACTTCTGTCACATTAGTGGGTGTAGGCCAGTTCATTACTACTTGAACCTTTGAGGGATCCACCATCACTCCATCTTTTGTAATTACATGCCCCAAAAATGCTACCTTTTCTAACCAGAATTCACATTTTGAAAACTTGGCATACAACTTATTTTCTCTTAAGATCTCTAAAACTTTCCTCAAATGAGCCTCATGCTCTTCTCGATTCATAGAGTATACTAAAATATCATCAATAAAACAACTACAAACTTATCCAAATAAGGCTGAAAAGTCCTATTCATAAGGTCCATAAAGGCAGCAGGCGCATTAGTAAGTCCAAAGGGCATGACTGTGAACTCATAATGGCCATACCTCGTTCGAAAAGCTGTTTTGGCTATATCCTCTTCTGCAATTCGTAATTGATGATAACCTGATCTCAAATCAATCTTTGAAAATACTCCTGCACCCCTAAGTTGATTGAATAGATCCTCAATTCTAGGAAGTGGATACTTATTCTTCACCGTCACACTATTTAAATCCCTATAATCAATACATAGTCTCAATGTTCCGTCTTTCTTCCTAACAAATAATACTGGGGCTCCCCAAGGTGATACACTTGGTCTTATATATCCTTTATCCAACAAGTCCTCAAGTTGTACCTTCAACTCTTGCAACTCGGCAGGTGCCATCCTATAAGGTGCCTTTGAAATAGGTCTTGTTCCCAGAACTAAGTCAATCTTGAAGTCTAACTCTCTCACAGGTGGCATCTCTGGAATCTCATCTGGGAATACATCAACAAACTCCTTAACTACAGGTATCTCTCCTAACTCGTCCTCTTTCATGCTCGTGTCCTTTATATGGCACAAATATACGGGGTAGCCTTTCCTAAGATGGGTCTGGAGATTGAAGGTGGAGATAAGCTTGGTCTTTGGTGGTTCAAAAGCAGTTTCTTGGTAGGTTAGTTTATTTCCCTTAGGGCCTCTAAAGGTAATTCTTTTTTTAGCACAACGAATTTTAGCCTGATACTTTTTTAACCAATCCATCCCCAAAAACGAAATCGAGGCAACTAACAAAAAAAACGAAAGACAACGAAAATATAATTAAAAGAAATAACCACTACTACTAAGTACTTAAAAGTACTTCAAAACAATAAATTCATTCGTCCCCACTCTCATAATTTATTTTATTTTATTTTAATTAATTTTTTTTTAACTTAAATTATTTAAAATAATTTTACTTGTATCATTTAGCCTATTTTTAATTTAAGCCTTTACAAACTTTAACTCCTAAACGACCCTAAGATTTGACCAAAACAAACCTAAGCTACTGATACCACTTTGTAACACCCTCAGAATAGGTCGAACTTTTGAAAACACCTTTAATGAAAAACATGAGCCAAAACCTACTCATGGGAGTGTTACCGCCACATCTATTTCTAATAAAATAAATGTAAGGCTTGACAACAAAGAAATAACTTAATAATTTTAAATCCAATAAAGGGTCTTACAACATAAGAAAAGACTGAAACGTAATTTGTGTCCATATAAAATTTAAACAACCTAAGGTAAAATTTAAACTGAAATACGACTCTAGTAAAAGCTATATTTCTAAGTGATCCTCACTCCGCGATTCCCATGCAATCAATAACCTGTAACACAAGAATGCAAGAAAAACAAGGGAAAAACTCCCAAAATCAGAAAAATTGAGTAATTCCAACTCCATTCCGTAAGACGATTAAGTTTGAAAATGATTTAAGAAAATACAATATAATCAAATTGGAAATAATTTTAGAAAATAACATATAGCTGAGTTTAATAGAAAGCAGTTTGAGAAAATAATGTATATATTATCACATAAACCAATTTATTAATTTGATAATTAATAATGACAAACACATAATCAATTTTAAATTTGAGGGAACGAGAACGCCAGTAGGCCGAGGCTTTACCCCTATACCTACTTCAACAAGAGGTCGACACCCCAAATAATTCAAGGCCAGCAGAGTAGTCTCAGGGAACCCTAGTGTGCACACCCCTTCTACTTGGATCACAACAAATAAAAGGAAGACCAAACATCGTATCAAGTATCAGAAATAATAATACATGTCGGCAGCTATACTAACCAAACAGGGCAACCTGTTCATCACCCTTATACTTGGATCACAACAAATATAAGAGCTTCATTTCCCTCGTGTTACACTTTACGTGATTTAATATATTTTAATAATTAGTTGCGAGCACACAAACTTATAATCAAACATACATTATACATTTTATTTTATGATCATAAATTTTTCCCAATAAATATATATCTCAGGAATATCCAACTGAAATCTCATTTTCCAAATCACCATTCTAACATCAATTGGTGGCAATAGGAATTAATATCATAAATATTTCTCTTCCAATTTAAATCGTATCAAATTTCGTTATCAAAATAGTAATATAAATTTTATCGAAATAAAAATTATAAATTCAAGTTTGACAAAAATAATAGTAAATATAATTTGAGAATATATTAAGCATAACATCATATAAAATAATGTCATATCAAATCATGCACCCATTTAAACACATTAATTATCACTTAGCACATAATACTAACGGGATAGTCCTAATTAGATGGACATTGAGAATTACCTTGTCACGCGATCCTAGACAACGTACGCTTCTAATAATCTCTGTCTACGAATCCGCTGTCTACACGAGAAAATAATATATCTCAATTTAATACCCCGATCAACCCATTCAAAAAAAATAATTTAAAAGACTTCTTTTTATGTTATATACTTTATTTAAAAAAAGAATAAATTTAAACATGTAATTTAAAATTGTAAGAGTAGTATAAAAGAGCAAGGTTTTAAATAACATAGTTAACTCATTTTATTATAAGATTTAAAATTGTAAGGGTTAAAAAAAATTAATAATAATAATAATAATAATAATCATAATTATTATATAAAAAAAAAGAAGTGGGTGATTTTCCAGGAACCCACGAAAAGAAAGAAGAAAGGGAAGGAGGAGAGAGAAGGAGAAAGGGAGAAGGAAGAAGGAGAATGTGTCGGCCGGCGGTGGCTCCGGTGGCCGCCGTCGCACGCCAGTGGTATCCCGGTGACCGTCGTATCGCCGGAAAAGCTAAGGTCAGAATTAATATATTTTTTTTCAAATGCAAAATGTGTAATTTGGATTGAAATTGGTAGAACAATATTATAAAGAGATGAAATTTCATACCTTAGTTATCAAAATCTTGCGTTTTCTTGACTGAATTTTAAGCAAATGGGAGATGGAGGAAGTAATTTATAAGAGAAGAAGGAAGTGTGAGTAATAATGTGAATGAAATTAAGGGTAATTGGTTTGATTTATAAGAGGTAAGTGAGGTTAGTTATCAGGTTTAGAGGGAGGAGTGGGAAGTTATTGTTAATGGGGAGTTATGTTTTCTTTTTTTTTTTTTTTTGAAATTTATTTATTATTATTATTATTATTTAAAAAAAACGGTTATTATTATTTAAAAAAAAACGGTTGTTACATACACTCCCCCTTAAAACAAAAGTTCGTCCTCGAACTTAAAGTTAACTACTGAAGTTTTAAAAGAATATTGAACGGTTTGATAGACTCGCATCACCCCCCTATTTAAAAAGTTTCGTCCTCGAAACTCAACGTACCTGTTCGAAGAGTTCGGGGTATCGCTTTCTCATGTCAACTTCGGTTTCCCATGTAGCTTCTTCGGTTTGCTGGTTCGTCCATAATATCTTGACCAACTTAATTTCCTTGTTCCGGGTACATCTTGTTTTGGTATCAAGGATTTTTATTGGTTTTTCTTCAAAGGTAAGGGTTTCATCAAGTTCAATGGTTTCAGGTTGTATGATATGTGAAGGGTCATGGACATATTTTCGGAGTTGGGTTACATGGAAAACATTGTGGACTTTAGCTAGTTTCATAGGTAGGGCTAATCTATAGGCTACTTCCCCAATTCGTTTCAATATTTCATAAGGACCTATAAAACGAGGACTCAATTTACCCTTCTTACCAAATCTCATGACACCCTTGGTTGGTGACACTTTGAGCAAAACTTGTTCACCTACTTCAAACTCTAATGCCCTCCTCTTTTTGTTTGCATACGACTTCTGACGATCTTGCGCTTCCCTCATGCGTTCTTGGATCATTCTTACTTTCTTTGTAGTCTCCTCAATCATGTCTGGTCCTAATCCCAACGACTCATTAACATCATTCTAACATATAGGACTCCTACACTTTCTCCCATATAGGGCTTCGTAAGGTGCCATTCCTATGCTAGAATGAAAACTATAATTGTAAGAAAACTCTACATACATCAAATTATCCTCCCAAGATCCACCAAAATCCATAACACATGCTCTTAACAAATCCTCAAGAGTCTGAATCGTTCTCTCTGTTTGACCATCTGTTGCTGGATGAAATACAGTACTGAACTTTAGTATCGTGCCCACTGCTTCTTGTAGCATCTTCCAAAATTTGGACAGAAATCTCGAATCTCTATCCGATACAATGTCCTTAGGCACACCATGCAATCTCACTACCTCTTGAAAATACGTGTCTGCCATTTGTTGCATTGTCCAAGTATTCTTCATAGCTATAAACCTTGCTGTTTTTGTTAATCGATCCACTATCACCCATATGGCATTCTTCCCTGTTTTTGACTTTGGCAATCCTACTACAAAGTCCATTGAAATCGACTCCCATTTCCATCCAGGTATTTGTAATGGTTGCAAATTTCCTCCCGGCTTCATATGTTGAATTTTCACCTTCTGACATGTTAGACACTTCGCCACAAAGCCTGCAACTTCACGCTTCATGTTGGGCCACCAAAAGTTCTTCTTAAGATCCTTGTACATCTTATCACCACCAGGATGTATTGAGTATGGCGAATTATGGGCTTCAGTCATAATCTTAGTCTTAAGTTCCTCGTCATGCGGTATGCACCATCTTCCTTTATACTTCATTACGCCATTTTCATCACTTTCGAACTCAGGTGCTTGACCATCCTCCTTCAACTTCTTCAATTTAGTTAACCAGTTATCCGTAACTTGCTTCACTCTAATTTCCTCAAAAATATCGGATTCAATCGTCATTCCATTCAATTGAGTACCCACATATCCATATTCTACCACTTCTAAGTTCATCCTACGAATCTCTTCACACAACTCATCTGCTAAAATTAATGCATTCATTGTATGACTTGACTTCCTACTCAGAGCATCAGCTACTTTGTTTGCCTTTCCTTCACAATACTTCAAATCCAGATCATAATCCTTAATGAGTTCTAACCATCGTCTTTGTCTCATATTCAACTCCTTTTGAGTGTACAAGAACCTCAAACTCTTGTGATCAGTATAAATCTTGCACTTTACTCCAAATAAATAATGTCTCCAAATTTTCAATGCAAAGATTACAGCTCCTAATTCTAAGTCATGTGTGGGGTAATTCTTCTCATGCGGCTTAAGTTGTCGTGAAGCATATGCTACTACTTTCCCATCTTGCATCAACACACAACCTAGTCCATTCTTAGATGCGTCTATATAAACCTCATATTCTCCACTTTCATTCGGTAAGGTCAGCACAGGTGCAGAGGTAAGCCTTGATTTCAACTCTTGGAATGCCGCTTCACACTTTTCATCCCATTGAAACTTAGTGGTCTTCTTCATCAAACTAGTAATAGGTTGAGCAATTCTCGAGAAAATTTTCACAAATCTCCTATAATATCCGGCTAGGCCTAAGAAACTTCTCACTTCTGTCACATTAGTGGGTGTAGGCCAGTTCATTACTACTTGAACCTTTGAGGGATCCACCATCACTCCATCTTTTGTAATTACATGCCCCAAAAATGCTACCTTTTCTAACCAGAATTCACATTTTGAAAACTTGGCATACAACTTATTTTCTCTTAAGATCTCTAAAACTTTCCTCAAATGAGCCTCATGCTCTTCTCGATTCATAGAGTATACTAAAATATCATCAATAAAACAACTACAAACTTATCCAAATAAGGCTGAAAAGTCCTATTCATAAGGTCCATAAAGGCAGCAGGCGCATTAGTAAGTCCAAAGGGCATGACTGTGAACTCATAATGGCCATACCTCGTTCGAAAAGCTGTTTTGGCTATATCCTCTTCTGCAATTCGTAATTGATGATAACCTGATCTCAAATCAATCTTTGAAAATACTCCTGCACCCCTAAGTTGATTGAATAGATCCTCAATTCTAGGAAGTGGATACTTATTCTTCACCGTCACACTATTTAAATCCCTATAATCAATACATAGTCTCAATGTTCCGTCTTTCTTCCTAACAAATAATACTGGGGCTCCCCAAGGTGATACACTTGGTCTTATATATCCTTTATCCAACAAGTCCTCAAGTTGTACCTTCAACTCTTGCAACTCGGCAGGTGCCATCCTATAAGGTGCCTTTGAAATAGGTCTTGTTCCCAGAACTAAGTCAATCTTGAAGTCTAACTCTCTCACAGGTGGCATCTCTGGAATCTCATCTGGGAATACATCAACAAACTCCTTAACTACAGGTATCTCTCCTAACTCGTCCTCTTTCATGCTCGTGTCCTTTATATGGCACAAATATACGGGGTAGCCTTTCCTAAGATGGGTCTGGAGATTGAAGGTGGAGATAAGCTTGGTCTTTGGTGGTTCAAAAGCAGTTTCTTGGTAGGTTAGTTTATTTCCCTTAGGGCCTCTAAAGGTAATTCTTTTTTTAGCACAACGAATTTTAGCCTGATACTTTTTTAACCAATCCATCCCCAAAAACGAAATCGAGGCAACTAACAAAAAAAACGAAAGACAACGAAAATATAATTAAAAGAAATAACCACTACTACTAAGTACTTAAAAGTACTTCAAAACAATAAATTCATTCGTCCCCACTCTCATAATTTATTTTATTTTATTTTAATTAATTTTTTTTTAACTTACTTAAATTATTTAAAATAATTTTACTTGTATCATTTAGCCTATTTTTAATTTAAGCCTTTACAAACTTTAACTCCTAAACGACCCTAAGATTTGACCAAAACAAACCTAAGCTACTGATACCACTTTGTAACACCCTCAGAATAGGTCGAACTTTTGAAAACACCTTTAATGAAAAACATGAGCCAAAACCTACTCATGGGAGTGTTACCGCCACATCTATTTCTAATAAAATAAATGTAAGGCTTGACAACAAAGAAATAACTTAATAATTTTAAATCCAATAAAGGGTCTTACAACATAAGAAAAGACTGAAACGTAATTTGTGTCCATATAAAATTTAAACAACCTAAGGTAAAATTTAAACTGAAATACGACTCTAGTAAAAGCTATATTTCTAAGTGATCCTCACTCCGCGATTCCCATGCAATCAATAACCTGTAACACAAGAATGCAAGAAAAACAAGGGAAAAACTCCCAAAATCAGAAAAATTGAGTAATTCCAACTCCATTCCGTAAGACGATTAAGTTTGAAAATGATTTAAGAAAATACAATATAATCAAATTGGAAATAATTTTAGAAAATAACATATAGCTGAGTTTAATAGAAAGCAGTTTGAGAAAATAATGTATATATTATCACATAAACCAATTTATTAATTTGATAATTAATAATGACAAACACATAATCAATTTTAAATTTGAGGGAACGAGAACGCCAGTAGGCCGAGGCTTTACCCCTATACCTACTTCAACAAGAGGTCGACACCCCAAATAATTCAAGGCCAGCAGAGTAGTCTCAGGGAACCCTAGTGTGCACACCCCTTCTACTTGGATCACAACAAATAAAAGGAAGACCAAACATCGTATCAAGTATCAGAAATAATAATACATGTCGGCAGCTATACTAACCAAACAGGGCAACCTGTTCATCACCCTTATACTTGGATCACAACAAATATAAGAGCTTCATTTCCCTCGTGTTACACTTTACGTGATTTAATATATTTTAATAATTAGTTGCGAGCACACAAACTTATAATCAAACATACATTATACATTTTATTTTATGATCATAAATTTTTCCCAATAAATATATATCTCAGGAATATCCAACTGAAATCTCATTTTCCAAATCACCATTCTAACATCAATTGGTGGCAATAGGAATTAATATCATAAATATTTCTCTTCCAATTTAAATCGTATCAAATTTCGTTATCAAAATAGTAATATAAATTTTATCGAAATAAAAATTATAAATTCAAGTTTGACAAAAATAATAGTAAATATAATTTGAGAATATATTAAGCATAACATCATATAAAATAATGTCATATCAAATCATGCACCCATTTAAACACATTAATTATCACTTAGCACATAATACTAACGGGATAGTTCTAATTAGATGGACATTGAGAATTACCTTGTCACGCGATCCTAGACAACGTACGCTTCTAATAATCTCTGTCTACGAATCCGCTGTCTACACGAGAAAATAATATATCTCAATTTAATACCCCGATCAACCCATTCAAAAAACATAATTTAAAAGACTTCTTTTTATGTTATATACTTTATTTAAAAAAAAGAATAAATTTAAACATGTAATTTAAAATTGTAAGAGTAGTATAAAAGAGCAATGTTTTAAATAACATAGTTAACTCATTTTATTATAAGATTTAAAATTGTAAGGGTTAAAAAAAATTAATAATAATAATAATAATAATAATCATAATTATTATATAAAAAAAAAGAAGTGGGTGAGTTTCCAGGAACCCACGAAAAGAAAGAAGAAAGGGAAGGAGGAGAGAGAAGGAGAAAGGGAGAAGGAAGAAGGAGAAGGTGTCGGCCGGCGGTGGCTCCGGTGGCCGCCGTCGCACGCCGGTGGTATCCCGGTGACCGTCGTATCGCCGGAAAAGCTAAGGTCAGAATTAATATATTTTTTTTCAAATGCAAAATGTGTAATTTGGATTGAAATTGGTAGAACAATATTATAAAGAGATGAAATTTCATACCTTAAATATCAAAATCTTGCGTTTTCTTAACTGAATTTTAAGCAAATGGGAGATGGAGGAAGTAATTTGTAAGAGAAGAAGGAAGTGTGAGTAATAATGTGAATGAAATTAAGGGTAATTGGTTTGATTTATAAGAGGTAAGTGAGGTTAGTTATGAGGTTTAGAGGGAGGAGTGGGAAGTTATTGTTAATGGGGAGTTATGTTTTCTTTTTTTTTTTTTTTTTTGAAATTTATTTATTATTATTATTATTATTTAAAAAAAACGGTTATTTTTATTTAAAAAAAACGGTTGTTACATACTTTCCCTAAGGTCTCAATCAAACTCCTGTGACATTTGGGTCTGTACAGAATACATGTAATTTCTTCATTGATCGCAAAAGAAGGTCTCAGAATTTTGGGATATATTTTCACTCGGTTGAGAAGTTTCTAGAAGAAAACTTCAAATAATGGATAATGTTTTTAAAGCTCCAAATTAATTTCAGAAACTAGAAACCATTGGGAAATCCATTGGAGAAGAAGAAAGGTAATGAATTTTTGATGGTTTTGTTTAAGACCTTCCTTTAGGCATCATTTCTGACCCTGAGATATGAACTCTTCCTTCAAACCTCCATATTCTTTCCCATTCTCAAAACCTCCGCCAAATTTATCAGAAATTCAGGAGAAAAAGACGAGGTGTACTGCTCTGTAGAATTAGAAAACGATTTTGTGTTGTACTTGATTAAATTTATTATAAGCAGAAAATAAAGAGTCCTGATTAGGGTTTTCTGTGTTTCTCATATATTAATCAATGAATAGACCTCCTATATATACATGTTTAATCACTAAACTAATTAAGGAAGAATAGTAAAAATGGCTAACAATCAGCCTAGAATAATTCTGTTGCCTAAGATAAGAGATCTCCTAAATATTCTATAATATTCAGTTTCCTACACTCCCCCTCAAGTTAGGTCATAGGGTCTCCAATGCCTAACTTGCATAGAGCTTCTTCAAATGTTTCAGCTGTAACAGCTTTTGTGAGGATATCTTCAAGTTGATCTTTAGATCGGACCAGAGGGAGGCTGATGATCTGATTTTCAAGTTTCTCTTTCATAAAGTGTCGATCGACCTCTACATGTTTTGTTCGATCATGTAGTACTGGATTATTGGAAATGCTGACAGATGCCTGGTTATCACAAATCAATCTGCATGCTCCTCTAGGTGGAAAGCCTAGTTCGCATAGGAGTTTTCTGAGCCATAGGATTTCTATCACTCCTTTAGCTATTCCTCTGAACTCTGCTTCAGCACTTGATAGAGCCACTACATTTTGTTTCTTGCTTCTCCAAGTAACCAAGTTCCCTCCCACCAGAGTGAAGTAACCAGATGTAGACTTTCTGCTATCTTTGTCTCCTGCCCAGTCTGCATCAGTGTAAGCTATGAGATTCAGGTGACCATTATTCCCAAACAATACTCCTTGATTACTTGTTCCCTTCAGATATCGGAGAATTCTCATTACAGCTTCCATGTGTTGGACTTGTGGACAATGCATGAATCTACTAACGACGCCTACCGCAAATGAAATGTCAGGGCGAGTGTGAGCGAGATATATGAGTTTTCCCACAAGCTTCTGATATTGTTCTTTTTCTGCCATTTCTCCTCCTAATTCAGTCTGTAACCCATGATTGACTGTTATTGGAGTTTCTGCTGGCTTGCAGTTAATCATCCCAGTTTCTGCCAAAAGATCGAGAATATATTTTTTCTGGTTAATGAAGATCCCTTTCCTTGGTCTTAGGACTTCAATTCCCAAAAAATATTTTAGGTTTTCCAGATCCTTCATTTCAAATTCCAAGAACAACCTCCTTTTAAGATTTTTAATCTCTCGTTCATCGTTCCCTGTGATAACCATATCATCCACATATATTATGAGACAAGTGATCTGATTTCCTCTTCTTTTGAGGAACAAGGTGTAATCTGAATTACTCTGCTTGTACCCGAACTTTTTCATTGCAGCTGTGAACCTCCCAAACCAAGCTCTAGGTGACTGTTTTAGACCATATAAAGCTTTCCTAAGTTTGCACCCCTCATCTTGTCCATAGTCATCTGCAAACCCTAGAGGAGCCCTCATAAAAACTTCTTCCTCAATCTCCCTATGAAGAAAAGCATTCTTTACATCAAACTGGTGCAAAGGCCATTCTCTGTTAGCAGCTACAGACAACAGGACCCTGATAGTGTCAATCTTCGCAACTGGAGAGAAGGTTTCAGAGTAGTCTATCCCGTATGTTTGTGTATATCCTTTCGCAACAAGACGATCTTTGTATCTTTCAATTTTCCCATTAGCATGATACTTAATGGAGAACACCCACTTACAGCCCACAGTGTTCTTTCCTCTAGGCAAAACACATTTTCCCAAGTATTGTTTTTATTAAGCGCTGTAATTTCATCCTCCATGGCTTTTCGCCACTTTGGATCTTGGAGAGCTTCATCAACATTTCGGGGAATTGTATTGTAGTAGAGGGAAGCTTTAAAGGCAACAGCAGATTTTGAAAAATTCCCATTTTCACCTTGACTTACTGGATATCGAGACCGGTGTGCCTCATACTCTGGATCATATCTTTTGGGAGGAACTCCCCTGGTTCTCCTGGGAGGGGAGTTCATATCTGCAATTCTCACTGGAGGGAGGCACACTAGAGGAAGGTACATTTTCATTAGTAACAATAGAAACATCACAGATTGGATCAGAGTTTACCTCTATCTCGGGAGAATCACGGGACGGCTCAGACAGGACAGGAATGATAGGAGAAGAAGGCGGTATTAATGTGTCAGTGGAGACATGGGTGGGATTACCTACTTCCTCTTTGTAGTTTATAGCAAAAGGGTGTATTAACCAGCTTAGGTCTTCACCCTTAGTCTCCCTCTGAAGACTAAGCTGGGGATAGTAATAGGAGTCCTCAAAGAAATCACAGTCAAGGGTAGTATGTACGGGCAGGAAGATTGGTGGATAAGGCCATGGGTGGAAAAGAAATCCTGAAACTTTTGGTTTATGTACTCCCTCCCATTATCTGATCGAAGAGTTTTTGGTTGTGTTTGGAATTGAGTTTGAAGCATATTATAAAATTTGACAAAGGTATCAAAAACTTCAGTTTTATGTTTAAGAAAATAAACCCAACACATACGAGTGCAATCATCCACAAAGGTAATAAAATAAGACAAACCATGAGTATGAAACGTAGGAGCTGGACCCCAAACATCAGAATGGATCAAATCAAAAGGTTTACTACTACGAGACATACTGGGAAAATACGAATGTTTGTGACTTTTAGCTAGCACACAGGCTTCACAGTTCAAAGTTTTATTAGAATTATTAAGCAATGGAAAAAGACGTTTTAAGTACCCTAGTGAGGGGTGACCTAGACGTCTATGCCACATCCACATTTGCTGTTCATTCGACCCATGAGTAAGAAAAGTATGACCCTTGTGAGTCCCCTTGTTCACATAATACAAGCCTCCTCGCTCAGTACCACGCACAAGGATCTTCCCTGTCCGAGTGTCCTGCACAATACAAGCAGTAGATGTCATAAGAACAGTATAATTAAGTTCTTTTGTTAATTGACTGATCGATAATAATTTATGAGATAAACTAGGGATTAAGAGACAATTCTTTAAATGTAAGGACGATGAAACATGAACCGGGCCGGCTTGGTGGACCTCTACACTCTCCCCATTAGCAGTTTGTATATGAGTTCGGGTTTTGTCCCCAATAGATACAAGATCGTGGGGATCAAACGTCATTGTGTCTGTTGCCCCGCAATCGAATATTCATTGTGATGAAGGGGGGTTACAAAGAAGCCCAAAACCGTGTGCAGTTTGGCTTTGGATATTGGGTTGAGTTTTTCCTTGGGTGGGTACTTTTAGGGTTTGGTTGGGGTTGTGAGTATAAATACTTACTTTAGGTAAGTTTTGAAACCCTCCCACCCCTGTTTCTCTCTCTTCCGTTCCGGTTGTTGTTTCTCCCTCTTCCGTCTTTTTTCCTGTTTCCTCCATTGTTGTTTCACCTGTGTTACCTTCCATGGTTTTTCCTCCCTTAGTGTAGTGAGTAGTGTCAGGCGCCGTGGTGGTGGAGACGCCAGTAGTTGCATGTACCTTGCCGCCGGTTCGTGGCTGGGCCTTGGTGGCGGCCTTCCTTTGCTTGTGTTCGTCCCACCACTCCGGGAAGCGTATGAGTTTAAAACAACCCTCCTTTGTGTGTCTTGTTCCACCACAGTGGCTGCATTTGAGGTGAGATTTATCTTCATCCTGCCGGTATGACGATCTTCCGGGCCAGTTTTTTGCCACTAGCCCACTACCTATTTCTAAGGAACCCGGTCCCAGTGATGAAACGTGGGTCATGATCCCACGTCTGTTGATTTCATAGGGTTCGGTTGAGTAAGTCTCTTCTTTCTTTGTCGAAGGTGTCGTTAATTCCGGCCAGGAATTGAAACAACCTTTGTTTTTGTATAAAGGTGTTGAATATAGTTATGTGTTCAGCACATTTCATAGGGTTCGGCATACGACGGTCGATTTCCTTCCACAAAGTATCTAGGCAGCCAAAACCTCTATGGACCCTTGATTTTGTTTAATTGAGCTTGCTTTCGAACTCAGATCGAAGATCTGAAGTTCGTCATGACCACTACCCAGAAGGACATAAATCCCATTCCATAAGTCACATGCTGTTGTGTAATCAAGGAATTGGTTTATGAGTTCTGATTCGATGTTCGATATGATCCAGGACAAAACTATTGAGTCCTGTTGCTTCCGTTTCTGGTAATTTGGATCAGTTGATGGAGGAGGGGCTTCGATGATGTGCTTGAGACGCCCTCTTCCTTCAAGTGCAATTTTCATTAGACGACACCATTTAGAGTAATTCTGGTAATTCAATTTTTCAGTGACCCTCAGATCTGAGGTTGATTGTTCATTGGCTGTATTGAGTTTTTGCATTTTTTGAAACAGTTGGAACATTTGTTCCAATTGTGCCATGTTCATCAATTGTTGGTTTGTGCTTGATTTTGATTCTGATTCAGACATATTTTGGGGTTGTGTTTCGTAGGTAAATGATGATAGCCAACAGTGTCGCCAGTCCTCGAAAAACACCTTATGGCTCTGATACCATGATTAAATTTATTATAAGCAGAAAATAAAGAGTCCTGATTAGGGTTTTCTGTGTTTCTCATATATTAATCAATGAATAGGCCTCCTATATATACATGTTTAATCACTAAACTAATTAAGGAAGAATAGTAAAAATGGCTAACAATCAGCCTAGAATAATTCTGTTGCCTAAGATAAAAGATCTCCTAAATATTATATAATATTCAGTTTCCTACAGTACTGATTCTTGCGATATTTTGCGATACTTTCTGTAGCTGTAATTGATATGTTGGAGGAGGAGCGAGGGTCATCGGAGATGATGAAGTGTGGAAAAAAATGGACGAGTATGGAGTAAGCAGACCTAATTCTTTCTTTTTGAATTTCTTTTAAAACATTTAATTTTATTTTTATCTATACAATTTGTTAGATTCATGGATTAGTGAAAGAAGGAATTAAATGAGAAAAAATAGGAGAAAAAGAGGAAGGTGATTGGGATTAAGGAGTAGAAGGAAGTAGTGTTTTGGATTTAAGCTTCGATGGTATTTCATCAATGGTGGTTTGATGAGCATCTGGGTCAATGGGTTAATGTTAGGGAAGAATAATCAAATGAGAAAAAAAAAAACAAAACTCACAGAAAAAAAAAAGAAAAAAAAAGTCAAAGTTATACGAATTGGTTACTTGGCTTGAATACTGGTTAAAAGATAACTTGAGAGGCTGTAATTTAAAAAAAATTATCAATTCTGTAATTTACAAAACTACTAAACATTAAAACACTGTAATTTACAATTAATTTTAATTCTAATGATGTAATTGTTTAAGGCCCAATAGCATTAATGACATTTTCTTAATCACATAGTACAAAACTGCTTTGTTGTTGTTCAAGGGAATCTATCAAGTAGTAAATGATTTTATAGGGATGTCCAAAAATAAAGATAAAGACAAAAATTATGTCTTGTATGACTTAATCTAATCTCGTTAACTATTCTTGTATTGACTGTTTAAACACAGGGTGGCTGCTGCAGTGTCTTGTCTGCTTTGCTCATTACTCTTTCTAATTAATTTAATAATTAATTAATTTATGTTTATCATCTACTTTTAAACCCCGAATAAACAAATGGATCGTATCTTTAAGAAGAAACGTCCAGCAAATGGGAACATATGCTTAATTAAGTACCTATTTCTCTGTTTGAAACTGCAATTATATCTTTTTTAAGGGCAATTATACTTATATTTATTATATGCTATTTTTAGAATATTATAAAAAAGGAAGAGTTTCATCAGTTATTTAATTAAACATAGCTTCTAATGCATTCCAAATATAGTTAATTTAGAGATCTTATTTTGTTTAACAAACGTGAAGTATTACTAAGTTAATACTTACTCCCTTCGTTCTTTTTTTTATTTTCCACATTACTATAACTGGTAGTTTCAAAAGTTCTTCCACTTTAGAATACTTTCTATTTTTAGAAAGTTTTTATCCCACTTTTACCCCTTAAAACCCCCCTTTTCTTTTAATGTACCCCTTTTCTTTTATTTATAATTATTTTCTCTCTCATACTTCCAATACAATCATTACTTTACACTACTATTTAATTAAAATAATACCCACTACAATCTTATACTTCCAATACAATCATTACTTCACACTACTATTTAATTAAAATAATACCCACTACAACCCAAAGATTCTATCTTCCTTAATATGTGTGAAAAACCCAAAGTGGAAGATCAATAAAGAACGGAGGGAGTACTCTCCTGTTCCATTTATTATATTCTGATTAACTCGATTTGCTATCAAAACACTACTAAGTTAATACTTAATCTCCCGTTTTATTTAAATTACTATATTCTGATTAACTCGATTTATGCTATCAAAACTTTGTTGATATGAAGACTTATTAATCTTTAAATGGTTTTAGTTGACTTAGACGATTTTCTTAAAAGTGGTATCAAAAATTTATGAGGAAAAGTGACCTATTGACATTGTTACCACTTGTATCAAGTTTGCAGTCAAACATAGAATGATTTATTTGATTGTTGATATCAAATGGTGATAATAAAAATAATTTGTAGTGAAATTATCAAAAAATATATATTATGTCAATAAAAAAACTAAAATATAAAACAATATTTTTATTCATAATTTTCATTACCAATTTTAATACGACCTTTATAAAATAATAGTAATATATTCAAATAAGTTATGATTTCATAATTTTCATTACCAATTTATATTTTTATTCATAATTTTCATTATAAATTAACAATATTCCAAATAAGTTTTACGGAATAAAATGAGATAGTAAAAGTGCCCAAATTATAAAATCCCATATAATCATATATTACAATAATAGTTGAAGTTACCCGACTGAAATCAATCCAACAAAAATCTTACTCAATTTTCGTGTAATATAAAGTACATGTTAAAATTTAAAATAGAAAAAGAAAACGAGAAAAAGCAAACAGCAACGGGTTGAACCAAAAACAAGAAAAGGAAAAGAGAGGCTTTCTTGCTCTCTCTAAGCTCAAAGCTCTACAAAATGTAGTTTTCTGTAATAACGACAACAATAATATTAGAGTCTTAATCCCAAAACATTAAAAATTTGTCTGTGTAATTTCTGTTATGAAAAAATAGTTTCTCCATCGTGTAAAAAATTTATCAAAAAATGGTTGTGTAGGGACAAAAGGATTGATCCCAAAAAAACTATACATGAAGTGTCTGATTTGTATCCTGCTGTTGGTGTTGGTGAGATCTATTTTTTTCTCTGTTTGCAAACCATTGAACGGTTTTTTTAGCAATTGTAAACCATTTATGTCTCCTCCTAATTATATCCTCATCTCTTAAATAATTAACACTATTATTATTCTCACAATCTGCTAAACATTGTCTAATTTTATTCTTCATACTCTTCAAATCCTTAAATCTTGCCAATGCCGTTATCTCTGACATTGACCTTTTACTACTTGGAGGATCTAAATTCATGCTTATCGCCCTCGAATCATCGATACCCAATTCATCTTTCAATCTAATCTTCGAATTACAGAATTCAAAACTGTCGATTTCATCGAAACTATTGTTCTTGCTAGATATTCCATCACTTGACATAACTCCAAGCATTTCCGAATTCAAGAACATCAAATCAGAAGAACTAACATCGCTCCAACGATGCTTAAACACAACATCCGACACAATTATTTGATGATTAAGCCTATGCAAAACTTTCCCATCTTGATCATCTTCTATATTACCAACTTTTTCTAATTGCATATACATTTCTTCTTCCCTTTTCGCGCTAAGAATTCTCCTAAAACTATTAAATCTCGATGAACTTTGACTGTTAATTTCTCTCTGTAATAAAATCTCGAAATTACCTGATGCATCATCTAATATCTCAGATTTTTGACCTCCAATGATGAACCTCATACTACTAGAATCGACGGTTTTAAGATCATCAACACTTATCTTTTGCCTACACAAAGGGCAAGTTGAGTGATGCTCAAGCCATTGATCTACACATTGAATATGAAAACCATGCTTACACTTTGGAAGTAATCTTAAAATTTCAACCTCTTCAAATTCTGCTAAGCAAACAGCACATTGTAGGCCTTGTTTGGATCCTTTAAGGGAAGAGAATCTAAAAAAGGGTAAAGCTTCCACTACAGTTTTGTCGATTCCTGAGAATCTTGTGCTGTTGCCAAAAATGCCCTCAGTGTTATTTTCATTGCGGCTAATACTATGGATTGCAGATGGGTGTCTATGACAAAATTTGGCATAAATTACAAGGATTAATGTCAAGGAGAACATGAAGGAAAGTACTCCAATGACCACAAATAAGCTAGGCTGAAAATTTGCTGATGTGGGTGTGTGTTGATGATACTGAGCTTTTGCTAATGGGGTGATAATCAAGATAATTAAAAGAGGGATAATCATGATTAGCATTGATTGGAGGATTAATAGTATTGATGATAATTTAGGGGGAAAAGAAAAAGTAGATCAATATGATCAAGAAACAAGTTTTCTCGTTCATGTAATTGTGTAGGGAAAGTGGTTTTTCAGAAAATGGGGAGAAATTAATTAGTTTGATGTGATTAAATGGATTTACAACTATGGATTAGTAGGATAACTTCATTGTCTCTTCTATTTATATATAAGTGGTGTTTTGACAAATGGGTGAATGATTACAGTGGTGGTTGATTGAAGTTTCTGATTTGACTAGTTAATTTTAAAACCGTTATTAAGAGCAATTTGTTAAAAAATATTTTATTCATCACAATAAACTGTTTTAATAAATTAATTTACCAAATATTAATATTAGTTGATTTGATATAAAATCCTCTAATTATGTCAAAATAACTTAAAAATTATAGGATGACCATGAACTTTGAATAATTTTCTCTTTACAATATGTTTTTTGTCACTTTTCTGGGTTGGTTCATTTCTATTCTGTGAAGCCGACCCTTTATTTACATATAATTCTATAAAAGAAGATTATGGTGGTTCTGTCTCTAGACTTTCCTACTCTTTTTTTATCATTTGATGCTTCTATATAAAATGTTTAGGTATATTAGAAAAATAGTAAATTGGATTAATTATAAAATAAATAGGAAATATCATTTATTGAGTAATAAAATTAATTGAGAAAATATGAGACCATAAGCTCTTTTTTAAATAATAAAACAAAGTTAGTGGAAAGATTATCAACACCCCAACAATTGAAAAATAGTAAAATAGAATCAATGAAAAATATATAGAAATAAACACAAACACATAATTAATGTGGTTTTTTAGGAACTGCAACATATAACAATTTTCAGATTTTAAAAAGGAGTATATGTTGCAGTTCATTGAGATCCGTAACATATACTATACGCTATATGATATAGATTTTTTGGAGCTGCAACACCTAGTTTATTTACGGCTTCAATTTAAAATCAGAGCACAAAATCAATAGGACATGCTGCTATTTCAAGTGCTTGGTGTTAAAATTTACGGCATAAGGTGGCAAAAAACCGCATCAAATAAGCATTTTACCACTAGTGATCAATTAGGTCCAAAAACTATCATTTTCTCTTGAAGCTAATTACACGAAAATTATAGTAAAACATTTTTTTAATTAATAATTAAAGCAGACTTACGGAGTATTTAGTTTCTAATTTTCAAGGGTAGCTTTAGCTTTTGCAATCGATTTTGGTTAGTTAAGCTATTTGTAGCCAATTTGGAGAACCAATTTTGAGAAGCTACACACCCTACAAAAATGCTAGAATTACAACTAGAAAGGCACGATCATCCAGTTTTGATTGTCAGTCTGCGAGCAGATCACCGAGAGCCGGACCAGACATAGGTGGTCATAAATTGCGACCACTTTGTGACCAACCAAGGTTAATCGCAAGTTGCAACCAGTAACCTATCAAGTTGCGACGACCAATCTAATTTTTGTTTTCGATCAGGCAGTTTGGATGCAATCTAGTTGTTATATTTTTTTGCACTTTACTAAGCTTGAGAAATTTAATTTATTTTTTTCGACTAAAAGGTTGGTCGTTGGACAGTAGCAAAGCGGTTGTGAATTCAAAAAAAAAATAGAAATTTTATCTCCAACAATTTATATAATATGACTAATAATATACTACACTAATAACACGACCAACAACTAATACTATACAGATATAACTAGTACTTCTATTACGCTAATACGACTATTATTATAATAATACACCTATACTAATCATATATTAATACAATTATACAACTAATACAATACTAATATGACTAATATTATACTTATATCATTATAATACTACAATAATATGACTAATAGTATGCCAATACACCTAATACTACACTAATACGACTATAATATACTAATATAACTAATACTATATTAATACAACTAGTTCTATACAAATACAAGTGTTCGACTAATAATATACAAATACGACTAACACTAAACTAATAAGACTAATTATTGCAATGTTATTGTGTAAATATCTCGTAGGATGGGGTTAAGGTAATTTAGGAGTATTTACTAATTTGGTTACGGTAATTTAGGAGTATTTTCTAATTTATCTTTTGCCTAATTTATCTTTCATTGTATTATATATGGAGAAGCAGTACATAATAAACGACCGACATTTTTTGGTGCGTGCCATTAATTTCTACATGGTATCGGAGCCAATAACCTAATTTTTTTTCACATGCCCTTCTTTCTTCTCATTTTTTTTTCTGAATACCCTTTTCATTCTTGGCGGCTACCTTTCTCCTTCTCTCTGGAAGCCTCTACACCGCCCATCTGCGATTATCGTTCTCCCTCTCTGTGCAATCATGATGGAAGGCGATTCATCCTCCCCACCGCCACTGTTACACATTCCGTCTACCTCACCTTTCTATCTCGGACCGCAAGATCGGCCGGGAGATTTCATCACTAATATTCGTTTAAAGCTTGCTAATTTCAATGAATGGTCTCACGCCATTCGTATTGCGTTGTGCTCTCGGAGGAAATTCGGATTTCTAGACGGATCAATTGTGAGTTTTGTTCCACCGTGTACGAAGGATGATTGGGTGACAATCCATTGTATGCTCGTTTCTTGGCTCATGCATACTATTGACTCGGAGGTAAAATCAATGCTCTATAATTATGATAATGCTAAAAAGTTGTGGGATGATTTACACGAACGATTTTGTCTTGTTAATGGTCCCCGTATTCAACAAATAAAATCCGAAATCAATAGCTGTGAACAAACAAAAACTATGTCTGTAGCCGTTTATTATAGCAAATTATCTGTTTTATGGGATGAATTGGACAAACATGAGCCTCTGATTGGTTGCACTTGTGGAAACTGTACGTGTGATGTTGGTAAGCAACACGCAGCTCGACGTGATGCGGACCGTCTTCAACAATTCTTACTTGGTTTATATTCTGAATATTATGCATCTTTGCGTTCTAATTTGTTGTCTCAAGACCCCTTGCCCTCGTTAAATAAATCCTTTCAATCTGTTGCACAAGATGAAAGAGTGCGTGGCATTACTAGGGTCAAAGCAGACACCCAACAGTCCGTACACCAGCAGCAACCCAACTCGGCTCTTGGGTTTGCTGTCCATGCCACAGCAACAAGAAAGGGTCGTGGCCCTAATGG
>NC_080052.1:17593979-17666479 GCF_026212465.1 Amaranthus tricolor
CAACTAGAAGATCTCTCTATCTTCTCTCACCACGTTCTTTCACTTGAAGAACGTCTTACAAATCCCTTAATAAAAGAAAATCCTAATCTCACAATAGAGATTACAAGTTGGACACTTTAAAAAGTATTCTAAGGTTAGGCGTATTAATCTATGAAAATTATTACTCTTTTTAACACTTAATCCTATTACAAATTGTAAGAGCTAGATGAACTAAGAATTACAACTCTTTTGTACACTTAGAGAATACTAGATCTTAAGTCAATAAGAGAGAAAATTGTAAGAAGAGGTGCAATCTTAATCCTTGAACGAAGACTTGTATTTATATATGTCACGCCTCAACATATCCTTGAAGAACAAGAAAGCTTCATCCGCCAATTTCGTTGATCTGGTTAGTCTGTGCTAGTCTTCAAGATCCTGAACTTAAATTCAAACTGACGTTGCACGGACAACTCATATAATTACGTCATTGTGTGCTTTATGCTAAACAACTTATTTAATTTCAAATATAAACCGTGTACTCTTAATTACAAAACGTGTGAAACTTATACTTTAACATTTAATCATCTAAATATCTTAAACACACATTTTGAATTCAAATTCAAATTTAATAACATAATATATCCAAACGTTTAAAATAAAACGTGTAATGATATATTCAAATGTTCAAACATACTTTATTTTTAATTCAAACTTAATTTCAATATATTTTGACCTATTAAAATATTTCAAAGTTAATTTTAATATACTTTGACCTATTAAAATATTTCAAATGATAATGACAAAAATAACCTTATCTTAAAAATAATTATCTTAAAACCATTTAAACTTATTTCAAAACTTATAAATTCAACCTTAAGATAAACTCAAGTCATTTAAACGTATTTCAAGCATATTTCAATCTTAGCTAGTTTATCAAATAATCTACCAACATTTAAAATATTTCGAACTTAAAATGTACATCAATTATTTACTTTATATTTAATATGATTTTGGACCAACTTAAACAACTAAATATAATTACTTAATTTATTTGTTTAATTAATATGTGTTTTGAATTATCATCATTTAAGAGAATTGAGTCTTCAATCTCCCCCTTGATAAAAGTTAAAACCATATTTTCCTAAATCATAATACTAAGTTAACATGAATTGAAAAACATGATAAGAATAAACAAGATATTATTAAGCAGAATGTTTTCAAAATATAATCAATATTGAATTGTAGCATCATATCATCATATCAAAATCAATAAGCAGCAGCAAAGCAAGCAAAGCAAAGCAAAAACATAATTTACATAATTTCTCCCCCTTTTTGACTTTCATCAACAACATTTGAAAACTTGAACAACTCGTTGCGTAGGGTTTTTGTGACAACAATTTCTTGACCCTTTACGTAACTTCTCAAAGCAGGAAAACCATCTAGGGTTATGAAAAAGAGATTACAGTAGAAAATCTTTACTAAAGTGGGGTAAGACACAGATCCAGGGTCTAACAATTTACCTGGAGAAGATTCAATAAAAGCAGAAATTATTTCGAAATCTTCAAATAAGAAGTTGTAGTCTAGGATGTCAACAAAAGAGATAGAACGATGTTTAAAGACATCGATCCATTACCCAAAAGCTACATGGTTTTTTAACCATAATTTTGGCTCTACCACATCACTTAAGGGTGAGGGAATTGATGGAGTTATCGGTTCACCCATTGATGATTTTGATGATTCTCCTCTTTCGGATTTTGTGGAGGAGCGTTTTCTTTTGGGAGCTATGGAAAGAGTATTTTGAAAGCTTGAAGAAATGTTTGATATTGTTGTTCTCAAAATAAGAAAAGTTAGGAATGGAATGGGAAAGGGACGGTTCACAAACTATATGAACAAGAGGAAGTACAATGCATTTGTACTTCAATAAATATTGATTGGACAACTTGGGGAAAAGGCACAATTGATGTGAGTGAAACTTGACGGTTTGAAGGGTAACGTGAGAGGATGTATGTGAGGGCTAATTATGAATTCATTTGGAAAGACCAATGTAAATTGGACCAAAAACTTGAAAGTATAGTTGACATAAAAAAAATATTCAAGCAAACAAATTAGTTTAAAATTAAATATCCTTTATTGATTAAAGGTATTTAAATATACATCATTTTTGTATATTTATTTGTAACAAATAATTTTAAGAAATTGAAATTTAATTTTCAATTCTCAAAAACATGTAAAAACAAACATATACGCAACCATAATTAAAATCATGTAAATAAAATGAAATAAAGTAAAATACTCCCCCTAAATACATACTTAGTATTTAGTAACATTTTACCTTTACTATTGAACCCTTACTCCCCCTTAGTTCATGCAACATCATTCAACATGCCAAGTTCCATACGAATATATGCAAAACGATCAGAACTTAAAGGTTTTGTAAATATATCAGCTAATTGATTTTCTGTAGAAGTAAAAGATAGAGTTATATGACCTTTTCAACATGATCACGTATGAAATGGTGACGAACCTCAATGTGTTTAGTACGTGAATGTTGTACTGGATTTTTAGTTATACAAATTGCGCTTGTATTATCACATTTAAATTGAATGCCTTTGAGATCAATTCCAAGATCTCGAAGCTATTGTGCAATCCATAAGATTTGAGAACAGCATGCACCTACAGCTATGTATTCAGCTTCAGCTGTAGACAAAGCAACTAAATTTTTCTTTTTAGAATACCATGAGATCAATGAAATTTCCAAAAATTGACACGATCCTAAAGTGCTCTTTCTATCCACCTTATAACCAACACAATCAGCATCTGAAAAACCATTCAAACCAAAATCTGCACAACTAGGGTACCATAGACCGAAGTCTTTAGTCCCATGCAAATATCTAAAGATTCTCTTAACTGCTGTTAAGTGATATTCTTTTGGGTTACCTTGAAAACGTGCACATATGTAAACACTAAACATAATATCAGGACGACTAGCAGTTAAATACAATAAAGAACCAATCATACCTCTATAAGTCTTTTGATCAACACTCTTACCGTTTATGCCTTGGTCTAGACTTAATGTCGCACTCATAGGCATATTAGCAGTTTTGCATTGATCCATATTGTACTTCTTTAGCAAATCTCTAACATACTTACTTTGACAAATAAATATGCCATCTTTCTTTTGCTTTATTTGTAGTACAAGAAAAAATATTAAGTCTTCCATCATGCTCATTTCAAATTCCTTGCACATAATCTCAGAAAATTTCTTGCACAAAGAATCATTAGTAGCTCCAAACAATATATCAGCAACATATACTTGAACAATAAGAATATCTTTTCCTTTAGTCTTAATGAAAAGCGTCTTATCAATTTTACCTCGTTGAAAATTATTTTCAAGTAAATGTGAGCTAAATCTGTCATACCAAGCCCTTAGAGCTTGTTTCAAGCCATACAGTGCTTTGTTTAGTTTAAACACATGATTAGGTAGATCGGGATTTTCAACACCAGGTGGTTGTTTAACATATACTTCATCTTGCAAGTAGCCATTTAAGAAAGCACATTTAACATCCATTTGATATAGTTTAATATTCATGTATGAAGCAAAAGCAAAAGCAAGCATAATACAGATAGAATCTAACCTTGCAACTGGAGCGAAAGTCTCATCATAATCTATACCTTCTTCTTGATTATAACCTTGAGCTACCAACCTTTCTTTATTCCTTATAATGTCTCCATCCTCATTGAGCTTATTGCCAAAGACCCATCTAGTTCCAATGATAGTACCGATTCGGTGGCCTTTCTATTAGATCCCAAACTTTGTTTCTTTCGAATTCATTTAAATCATTTTGCATAACAATGATCCATTATGGTTCTTGTATTGCTTCTTTGATATGCTTTGGCTCTACAAGAGAAACAAAAGCAGAAAATGCACATAAATTTTTAAGAGAGGATTGAGTTTGAGTACCTTTGTTTGGATCACTTATGATGTTTTGGGAGGATGTTGAGATGACATTCTAAGTCTTCTACGTAATATGGATGGTGTGTAATCATTCAAAGAACTTATACCTACTTCCATTGAGGGATTTCTAATTGGTGTGTCTAAATCAGTATATTTAGGAGCTGTTTCCAGGCTGTGAGTCTTCAATGTTTACAACCTATTTTTCTTCAACCTCATCAAGACTTTGTATAGTATCCTACATGTTTTTCCTTTTAACTTCACTAAGATCATTAGCATCCAATTCATCATCACTTATATCATCAAAATATTTATTAAGGTTTAACTCTTTAAATTTTTCACTTAATATTCCATTGTCGGATTCATCAAATATTACATGTATACTTTCCTCAACCATTCTTGTACGCTTATTTAGAACTCTATAAGCTTTACTATTCAATGAGTATCTAAGAAATATACTTTCATCACTTCTAGCATCAAATTTACCTAGATTGTCCTTATCATTATTATGGATAAAATTCTAGTTCGAATGGAAGATAAAGCCTAAATTTGGTTAAGCAACTTAAAATCATTGAGTGATTGTTGTTTATACTTAATTGTTATTGTTATTATTGATCATTCATTTGCACATATTATTAACTCAATAATTGCACTATAAACTACCCTTCAATTTCAACTATCTTATCTTGTACAAGTGTAAAACACTCCTATAAATAATTTAGCGGAAAGTCTCGACTACCAAACACATCTAAAACGATAATATAAGTGTAAAACATTAAACACTCCTACTATATTATCAATGTTACAAAACTAACCCACAAAAATGACTTATAAATTGAAGCACGTGCGTAGGGAGAAGAGCATGATAAACTTATCTAACACAATAGAAATATCTAGCAAATAAGGATAACCAAGGAGACTACAAATTGTTTTTATACTTTCCTATTTCACATAATTTGTCTCATTTTTTATTTTAATTCGTCCAAATAATTTTGTCCCAATTTTATTTTTGAATATAACTCTATCACTTTTACTCTTCATTTACTCTATTATTTCTATATACACAAATTATTGTATGAGACGGTTTCTTCGAGAGACGCGCCTCATACATGGGCCATATAGCCCATCTCATACATATTAGAAAAATATATAGGCTTTTTGATTATTGAAATCCTCTCACCGAGAGACGGTTTCTTACAAGAATAGTGCTAGAGTATACAACATATTCTGGAGCCTCAACCATCAGTTTAAGCTTAAACTGATGGTTGAGTTGGTTCCTTAACATGGTATCAGAGCCAACGTGACAAGAGGTCACAGATTCGAATCTCAACCACTCCTCATTTAAAGTGAAAATATTAAGCGCCTATTTGCATCCACACTTCTAGCCCAAAGGGCTCTTATGTAAGGGGGCGTGTTAGAGTATACAACATATTCTAGAGCCTCAACCATCAGTTTAAGCTTAAGCTGATGGTTGAGTTGGTTCCTTAACAAGTAGCTCTTCAATATATATATCCGACTATTTTAACCAATTATTCAAATTTTTTTTTTAAATTAAATAAGACTAAATGACCGAAACACTAAAATGATTTTTAATAGATTATAGACCGGTTGCCTTCTACACTTAAGTACTCCCTTTACAACAACTCTACACACCAAAAGATAATTAAGGAATTATTAATATTTATCATCCCACATCAAAGAGTGCATGGTGACATAAAGTGATGAAGTCACTCCATTAGTCATCCTTATCATAAAATAAATTTCAAATGGAGATCAATTCATTGAATTCAGACTTCTATATTTAACACGAAGCTTGTTTGTAAATCCATTTTACGTAGTTAATTATACCGCGTATATACGTACCTTTGTGTAATAACGTAACAGCTCAGAAATTTGAAATGTGTATTAAACTCTCATAGCATGCTCAGCTGGTCGTACTGCTCAATTCAAGACAAATTGCTCAGATACGTACTATGCTATAATAGTATAATAAATACTGTATCAATATCTAGTATTCTATTTGTCCTATAGAAGTTACCCATGTATAAATCTAATGTAAATTCAAAATCAAAGTAAAAATAGTAAAAAAATGCACTTAATTTATCGAGAAGTGGAAAAAATATGTGAACTAAATGAAAAATTATTTATCCGATTTAACCAGACTTTAAAATGAATTTAAAATAATGTAAAAATGAATGTGGACGCAAGATCCGATTTGAACCGATCCTAACCACCTAATTCAAAATTAATCCGATAACTTAAATAAACACCTTTATATAATTAAAATGTAACAACATACCAAAACTAAATTTGCTTCAGATCTCACGGGAAGATAGTGCTGGATTTCCCATCTTCTAAAAAAGGAAGCATATTGGTTAATTAGAACCTTCCAAACTTTTTATATTTTATTACTCCTTCATATTCTACCCATTAGTCCTATTTATTTTTTTCACTATTCTCTTATCACTTTTAATTTGTATTTTATTTTTAGTTTATAAGTTAAAACATAGTCATGTAAAATCTTGTTTAATTCGTCTCAATACAAAGATTATTAATATCAATTTTTTATAATTTTTAATTAAGAATAATTAGAGATATTAAATATTAAAATATTATCTCGACAAGTGTGAAAAATTAAATGGGACTAATGGGTTTAATAGGAGGTAGTATTATAAATATAAATTAGTTTAGAAACTTGTGGAACAAAAAGTTTAGTATAAAGAAATATATAAATAAAAGTTTTAAAGAACATTGCAAGAAAAATGCTATTTTGTTAAAGAAAAGTACGTAAATACTACGTTTTTTTGTAAAATAATTACTTTAGATAACAATATAGAATAACTTACTTAAATTTTATTAAAAGATATTTTTGATTGTCTTCTAAAGTTCATTTAAATAAATAAACTAACTATTTATGAATGAATTGAGTTTATTTTGAGTCGATTTAAACTAATTTATTTGTTTCAATTTTAACCTAATTCAAACAACATTTAATAATTTAAATAAATATATTTTTTTAAAAATAATTTCATACTTGCGTACATTTGGCAAAACTCATAAAAAATGTCATTTGTTATTTTTCAGTTCTTTTATTAGTATTTACGATGATTTATGATTAATTATATTTTATACTTGTAATGTTTGGCTCATAGAGTTTAATATTTAAAAATGTATAACCGTTAGAAATCGAAAAATACAATCATTAAACACGTGTCACATTATTCCTCATTAGTGTTATAAATGACCTTTTACTTCTGTTAATTATATATTTGGCTTTCTCTCTTTTAGCCAAAATTACCCAAACTACTCTCTTCTCTGCCTTATTTTGCTTCTTTTTTCTCTTTCATCATCAACCACCATTTTCCCACCATGAAAACTAATCCCAGGAAGTAAAATAATAATGGTGTTACGACAAAAAACATAGTAATATAAGATTTTATTTTAATTTTTATATTTTTTAATTGTGATTAACTCTAAATATATAGATCCAACAAATTAATTAGACTGCAGATGGAAGTAAAAAAAAGGAAGTATTAATATTGGGAAATGTTCATAAATAGAAATTAGATAAAAATAAATAAATAAAAAGGCACCAAACACAGTGACAGACACAGGCATTTTCTAGTTTGCATATATTTGCATATGCTTTATGGGTATAACCAAGCTGTAAAGAATAATATAGTAGCTAGTTTCTTCATGGCTAGATATCCGGCATTTTATGCTGCTGTTCCACATGCATACAAATGACAAGTATCTTAGAAGATGAAACAATTTTACATATTCAAGTCAACCTTATTCTTTTTTGGGTTGTGTAGCAATCAGACTAACATTACAATATAAATGTTTCAATTTTTGAAATATATGATTTTCTATGACCAAAATAGTAAACCTCAACTGCCTAAGGAAAAACTCAGGAAATAATTACTACATGATTTAGTGAGATTTAGTTTACAATTTAGACCAAACATATTGTGATCTGAATAATTGATAACAATTTCATTGGGAATAATGTTATTGATAAAGTTGTTTATATTGTTGCAGTGCTACAATTTAGTTTTTAAAGAGTAGTATTTATTAATTAGTCAAATCATAAATTGAAATTATTTGATAAACTTAATATCATTTGATAAATTGAGGCTAATCATAAATTTCTTGGAGGTTTGATTTGCATTCAATTTAAAATCGATACGGATTTACAACAAGTTAGATTCAAAATTAGTCGGATTAAATCGATTTTATAAAATTGACCATAAAACAGATTCAAATTTCTCGATTTCAGTGATGATCGGATTTGGGCATGACTCGGCTCAGGTAATGTTCGTTTGTTCAACCTAAATTGACATATTCATGTGTCGGTAAACTTCGGTTCCAATTTCGAGTTTCAAATCAGGTAACGTTTGAACAGCTATGGCCATAGCCCATAATCAACACTCAACACCAACATTCCATACTCAACAACTAAAAGGTATACTCTCTGAGTATAGGTGTTCATCCGGGTGATCAGGTCGATTTCGAACGAGTGTCATTCGGTTCGGTTGTATTTCAGATTGGTTATATTTCGAATACGTGTTACGACGGGTCACATTCGGGTCATGTCGGTTAGTCACGGTTCAGTTTGAAGATCAGTTATTCGAGCTATCGGGTTAGCATCGGTTCGGTGTCGGTTGAAGTTCGAGGTGAGATTCAATCGGTCTCGGGTTGTCATCGGTTAATAAATGATTTGATTTTACCGGGTACAGATCTAGTTTGGGTATTTTTATTCAAGTAGAATTCGGCTATAAATTACTAATTACTATAGATCGAGTCAATATCAGATTAAGTTGTTAGTTATTTTTTAATTGATGATAAGATTCTCTTTACTTCAAACAAAATAGTTAAAATGCAGATCAATTAGTGATTATTACTTTGTTACTTTTACTTGGAAATTCTATCATTTTTCATTTTATTTGATTAAAAATAGTTAAATAAACATTGACAATTGACTATTAACTTTAAGTATATGCAACCATGTATTTACAAAATTTAATTTATTAAAATATCTATCATTTTATTAGATTAACTAATAAGATGATTGAAAATGAGTCAGATCATACTTTTATGTTAAAATTGGTTAAGGTTTACAACAGTTCGATTAAAAATTCGTTTGGGTTAAGTTGGTTTTAGCTGGATCGAGTTCGGCTTCGAGCATGATTCGGGTTGGATATGACACGAGTCGGCCACTATTAGGTTCGGATAATCTAGGTTAGCGGTTATATGTCGGTTATAAAATAGTTTGCAGTTTGTGTTCAGTTTTCCCATTTTCAGTTGCCAAGCGGTTCGGGTGCGACTTCGATTTGGATAAATGTCGGTTTGATAAACCTTAAAATGTAGCACAATTTTAGGTCGGTTAACTTTTGGTTTTGGGTCGAATTTCCGGGCCAAGTCACATTTTAACAACTCTACTCTTGATTCTATTCTTTCAATCAAAATTTCCTTACTATATTTTTCTTGTCGAAAATCAAATCTTTGTTTTCTTTTAATATCATTTTATGGGTTTGGTTGAAATGTTGATGAATTGTTTAATTTAACTTGAGAAGGTCTCGTCTTTTTTTTTGAGGTATTTTATGATTTAACTGATATTTTAACAGTTCGGTTTTGCTAATTCTCCCTTAAATTTAGGTTTTTTTTGTTGTTGATGATGGAGCGTACAAGTTAGCATCAATATATTTGGTAATGGTGCGGAAAATGCATTTCTAGAAAGTCAAGTAGACAACTCTTTTTTCATTAGAGAAAGTGTGGCATGCTTTAGAAAATTCTTTGTCTTTTATTTCCGGGTTGTCTTTGATTGATACTAGTTCAACTTTTGTGTTAAGAGTAACGGTGACTTGAATGCACTAATTGAATTGTGTATTGATGTGTGCATAATGATATGGAATTCTACGGATGAGTTAAGAGTGGTGTTAATGTGTGTTTAAGAATATAGTTCAATGCTTGAAATTATGAAGGATTTAAAGTGTCTTAAACATATGGAATTATAATGGTAAATTAACTTGGATGAATGTTCTTAATGAGGGTGTTTACAAGTCAAGGAATTTGAACCTGTACATTGTGCTCGAACAAGGTATAGTGGAAATGATATTGCCTTGAACGAGGCAAGAATTCAGTAGTATCCAGTAGCTTGAGAAGGCAAGTGCTCGAACGAGCATGGACACTACTCGAAGAGCACATAGCAGGCAGTAAAACGGAATGTTCTGCTGGGAGCTCCTCGAACGAGCAGCAGTTTTGGTGATGGGCATTGGATTCTGTTTTAACTATTCATGTTGTTGGAGCTGGTTATTATGCTATTAACTCAAGGCCTTAATTGGGTATACAATATACTCATCAATGTATTATCCCCTATATTTAGGGAGCTCATATGGTCATTTGTAATCATCAAACACAAACCCCTTAGCCTAAACACATAGCCGTAATCTCTCTTACTCTCAGTTGTAATCCTTCATTGTAAGAGTTGTTGAAACTCCATTGTTAATTGTATAAAGAAAGATACTACACACATCCGAGGACGTAGCCTACATTGGGTGAGCCTTGTAAATACTTGTGTTCCATTTTGCATTTTAATTTATTTCAATGAAAGTGTCACTTGTTCATCAAGGTACTTCATACCTTCGATCTTGGTGATATTAGAGTTTGAGAATTGTTTCTTAGACTCTAATCTAGCTCTCATTTCATGTTGTAAGAGAAAGCAGAATCAAACCTAGGACTTGTTACTTGGGTTGTTTGTGAAACAATGCTCAAAAGATACAAAGAGAGAACGACTCACATTATAGCACTAGGATGAGTTAAATATAAGAACCTTATATTTGTAAACATAAGAACACTCGAATAAACTTAGCTAGAGAATAAAGAGCAAGAGAGTTTAGAAGTCAGCAATGGGATTCTGGTTTGGGGTGTAGTTTGCAATGGCGAGTATCTATAGAGTCTCAAAGCTGACATAACTTCCCTCCCACTTCCTCAATCTGTCACAAGGAACCTGGAGCACAGTGAACAACTTCCAACCGACGAACAAGCACGTACACAAAATTACCGAGAGCAAGATCATGACCTCTGACCAAACACGAGTGTGCGCTTCTACCACAAGAGCATGCACTCTCTATGGAGCGTGCACTTCACACCTGGGAGTGTGCGCTCCTTGCTCCTTTGCCACAACCGATTTTCATTTTGACTTTCCTGATTGTTTTACTTCCATATTGCTTAGCAAATTTACTTAGTACATAAGTTAATTAGCTTAATTACTCAAATTCAAGACCTAGCTATGCACACATTTCTTTCCCATGTAAGCACTTTAGTTCAAACATTGAAGAACCAACCCTTAGGATCTTAAAATATCCAACTTTTTGTTTAGGAGGTAAAGGAATGAAGAGGATGAGAATGTAGAAAATAAAAGATTTGCAAGATTTGCAATTATCTCAAAAATATTTAGAACATTATTTTAGGCATCATGTATTTTTTTAGTTTCCTTTTTGGTTTTAGCATCCCTTGTATAAATCACATTGTAAGAGGTTCATTAATCAATCAATTAATACAAACATTCCATCTTAAAACCCTAATTCCGCTATTTCTCTTTTCTTCATGGTATCAGAGCCTTAAGGCGCCTTTCCGGGACCGACGACTTTTCCGGCAAACATCATTTACCTTTTCTTTCTTTCTTACCTAAGATGGAAAACGAGTATCAAACAAACCAAAAAAATCCAAACCAGCAAATCATTACAGTTGCACAATTCGAACAAATGTTCCACATGTTTCAACAAATGAATAAACAAAACCAAACCAATGAATCATCCTCTGAATTGTGAGTTGCTGAGAAACTATCCTACCACAATTACACAACCTGGTGCAAATTTATGCACATATTAATCGAAGGGAGAGGACGTCTCAGTCATATCATCGACATCCCTCCCAGACCATCTGATCCAGCCTACCCACAATGGAAACAAAGAGACTTAGTCGTTCTTTCATGGATTATAACAAACATTGAAGTTGATTTAGTCAATCAGTTTCTTGACTATAACACAGCGTGGGACTTATGGAAAGGAATAGAGACTCTCTTAAGTAGTGGGAGAGATGAGTTGCAGATTTTTGATTTAAGTGCTAGGGCAGCCGCACTTAAGCAAAACAATGACACCATCGAAGTTTATTTCAGTAAACTTAACACAATTTGGAAGGAGATTGATCGGCGTATGCCGAACCCGATGACATGTGCCCATGATATTACCACCGTTAACAATTTCATCCAAAGACAACGCCTATATCAATTTTTGGCCGGTATTCATGAAGATCTAGACAAGTAAAGGAGGGATTTGTTAAATCAAGACCCCTTACGCAATCTCGAAGTTGCCTATCCTATCATCCGACGAGAATTATCCCGGCGTGGTATCATGCGTACCACATCATCATTAGGACCAAGTCCTTCAGAAATTGGTAAAAGGTTTGGCCACCAGATACTGGTCGGAAAACTCATCCCGGCGTGATGAAGGAGATAGATCTCACCTGAGATGTAGTCACTGTGGAGGAACGAGACATACAAAGGATGGTTGCTTCAAGCTAGTCGGATATCCAGAGTGGTGGGATGACCACAAGAAACGGAAGGTCGCCGCCAAAAACCCGACGGTTAGCCGAGCTGGTTGCAATGCGCATCTCGCTTCAGGGGTTCCTACACATCATGACTCATTCAACCCAAGACCCACTCAAGGAGATCAAGGTTTGTTCCTCATCGATATCAATGCAGGCGAATAGGTTGAGGTTTGTTACAGAGAAGACAGAGAGAGGAGTGAAGAAGAAAAGGGAGCAAATGGCGGGTTGCAAGGGAAAAGCCTTCCCTTAATACCCTTTTATACTCCTTATCCCCAAAACCCTAAAATTAACCCCAAATCCACAAAAATTCACCCGGATACCCAAACTACTTCACTCCTTAAAAATAAAAATCAAGGGTTTGGATTATTTTGTCAACCTTTTTCTTCTAAATGGTTATTTGACTGTGGGGCCACTGACACAATGACATTTGATCCACATGATTTGTTATCTTTCGGTTTGACCTCTCGCATTCATATCCAGACTGCTAGTGGCGAAAATATTATTGTTGATAATGCTGGACCTGTTAATGTTACACCTTCCATTCATTTACAGAATTGTCTTTTAATTCCAACCTTGTCACATAAATTATTGTCTTTAGTCAGTTGACAAAGGAACTTAATTGTACTTTTCTTCTGACTTCTTCTGATTGTATTGTATAGGATGCTCAGACAGGGAAGATCATTGTGCGTGGTACTGAGAAAGGAGAACTTACTATGTTGATGAGGCGGTTCAACAAGGTCACAATTCGCTTGCTCGCATGTCTCCCAATCAAAAATTATGGATTTGGCATCGACGTTTAGGTCACCCCTCCCTAGGTTATCTAAAACGTCTCTTTCCATCTTTAAGTGGTTGTACTGTTTCTTTAGATTGTGAGACATGTGTATTAGCTAAAAGTCACAAACATTCATATTTACCTAGTATGTCTCGAACTCATACACCTTTTGTGCTGATACATTCTGATGTTTGGGGCCCTGCTCCTGAGTTTACTAAATAGAGTTTTTCTTATTTTGTTTTATTTGTGGATGATTGTACACGTATGAGTTGGATTTACTTTCTGAAACATAAGTCTAAGGTTTTTAATGTTTTTGTCAAGTTCTATAATTTGATTGTGACTCAATTTCAGACCCATCCTAAAATTTTTTGATCTGATAATGGGGGAGTATGTTAATCTTGAAATGAAACAGTTGTTTGATACTCATGGCATTATTCATCAGACTACTTGTCCTGACACATCTCAGCAGAATAGGGTAGCTGAGCGCAAAAACCGTACTCTCCTTGAGATCACTCGATCCCTTATGTTTGAATCCCATGTTCCCGCTCATTATTGGCCTGAAGCTCTTGCTACCGCCACATACCTTACCAACCGTATTCCCACCAAATCTTTGAACTTCAAAACCCCCTTAGATACTCTCCAAACCTATTCACCTGTTGTGTCCTCTGTTTCTCTTCCTCTTCGGGTTTTTGGATGTGTTGTCTATGTTCATCTTCCTCGACAAGTGAGACACAAATTAGAAACTCGACCGATTAAATGTGTGTTTCTTGGTTATAGGGTCACACAGAAAGGGTATCGTTGTTTTGACCCTGTTCAGAATAAAATATACACCACTATGGACTGTGACTTCTTCGAACATTCTTATTTCTTTTCCCAGCCTAATCCTCAGGGGGAGAAAGTGGTTGAGGATCTAAGCTGGTTAATATGTCCATTAAGGGATGGCACAAAAGAGCAAGTAGGTAATACCACTGTAACTGCTTTTGATAGTATCGCTTCTCTTTCTCAATTTACCCCGTTGATCATACCTGATGTACCTAGTAATGTTCTTAATGTGACAAGTGTTGATGAAGGTGCGATTGAGATAACTAATGATGAACCTAATGATGTGGCAAGTGTTGAGATGTCTAGCAGGTATGAATTGCCCCCTAGAAGTATCAGAGGGGTCCCCCCCAAAAGATATGATCCAGAGTTTGAAGCGCAAAGATCTCGATATCCCATAGATCGAGGTAACAATGTGTCTTTATCTCAGACGGCCATGGTCTTTAACAGTTGTCTTTACTCCAGTAGTATACCAAAGGATGTGAAAGAAGCTCTTCAGAACCCTAAATGGAAGAAAGCTATGGAAGAGGAAATCACTGCTCTTAAGAAGAATGGGACATGGGAGAAATGTGTTCTACCAAAAGGTAAAAAAACCGTGGGTTGGAGGTGGGTTTTCACTATTAAATATCATGCAGATGGATCCACTGAATGCTATAAAGCTCGACTTTTCGCAAAGGGATACACAAAAACCTATGGAGTAGGTTATTCCGAAACTTTCACCCCAGTTGCTAAAATTGACACAATTCGGGTTCTCTTCTCTGTAGCTGCTAATAAAAACTGGCCCTTTTATCAGTTTGATGTCAAAAATGCCTTTCTACATGGTGAAATTGAGGAGGAAGTATATATGAAAGCTCCACCTGATTTTTCTGAGGACTACAGTCCAGGAGAAGGATGCAGACTGTGTAAAGCTCTTTGTGGGTTGAAACAGTCACCCAGGGCATGGTTTGGATGATTAACTGCAGCCATGAAACGATTCGGCTATGAACAGAGCAACTCTGATCACACACTCTTTTTGAGAAAGAAGAAGGAGCTGATTACATGTTTGATTATTTATGTTGATGATATGCTGATCACAGGAAATGATGAAGAAGAAATCTCTGACTTAAAGGGAAAATTGTCTGTAGAATTTGACGTGAAAGATTTGGGCAACCTAAAATACTTCCTTGGCATTGAGGTATTGAGGTCAAAGAAGGGTATCTTTATCAGCCAAAGGAAGTATATTTTGGATTTGTTGGCCGAAACTAGGATGCTTAATTGTAAACCAGCAGATACTTCTATCATGACAAATCACGGGCTTCGAATGATCGAAGGCGCAAAACTGACAGACAAAGAAAGATATCGCAGGATGGTTAGGAAACTCATATATCTCTCACACACTAGACCTGATATTGCTTATGTTGTTGGAGTTGTTAGCAGATTCATGCATAATCCTCAGATACAGCACATGACGGCAGTGACAAGGATTCTAAGGTATCTAAAGGGTACAAGTAGCAGAGGTCTTTTATTTGGAAAGAATGATAACCTTGAACTTCTAGCTTACATAGATGCAGACTGGGCAAGAGATAGAGATGACAGAAAATCTACGTCTGGGTACTTCACTATAGTGGGAGGGAATTTGGTTACATGGAGAAGTAAGAAGCAAAAGGTGGTTGCTCCTTCAAGTGCAGAAGCAGAATTTCGAGGAATTGCCAAAGGTATCTCTGAGATTCTCTGGATTAGAAAATTGCTAAGGCAATTAAACTTTCCTTAGAAAGGAGCATGTAATCTTTACTGTGATAACAAAGCAGTGACCAGTATATCAGGAAACCCAGTGCAGCATGATAGAACGAAGCATGTTGAAATTGATCGTCATTTCATAAAGGAGAAACTTGATAAAGGAACTGTTTGTCTTCCTTTTGCTCGATCCAAGAATCAATTAGCTGATATTCTAAGTAAAGCAGTTACCTCTGAAGCTTTTGAAGATGCAATTGGCAAGTTAGGTCTCGGTGAAACATACGACCTAACTTGAGGGGGAGTGTAAAAAATAAAAGATTTGCAACATTTGCAATTATCTCAAAAATATTCAGAACATTATTTTAGGCATCATGTATTTTTTAGTTTCATTTTTGGTTTTAACATCCCTTGTATAAATCACATTGTAAGAGGTTCATTAATCAATTAATTAATAAAGACATTCCATCTCAAAACCCTATTTCCGTTGTTTCTCTTTTCTTTAGAGAAATAACAATTTTTTTCAAGTATTTCCATCTTTGAATAGATTTTGTTATTCCTTTCAAATCGACTTTTTGGTATCAAAACATAGAAAGTTACATTCCTCCAAATCACTCCCCTTCCTTCCCCCTGATTCCCTCAAATTAAACAAAGCGTTAATCCAAAAAAATGGAGATGACTAATTGCTACTTAGAGAAAGTCTAGAAAGTTATATTGGAAAATTGGCAAATATACTTTGATAACTTTTTAATGAACTGCACAAATAGGATCCATAGGTTTATGAAATGTATAATGAATTTATCGCCCGTTTGGTTAGTGGTATTAAATGGTGGTAATGAGAATGATTTATAGTGTAAAATTTCATCAAAAGTTCTATATCATTCCTATAGTAATGAAACTTTGATCACAAAAGTTCTATATGCATTGGAATAAACTTTATGATGCAAATGAGATAATTAAAGTTGGACAAGCATGACCATTAAGGTACCAAAGAGATTTTTTCAACCAAAATTACACTAACTTTTCATTTTCATTACCACCGCTTATTACCACCTACAAAACGGGCCGTTAGAGATTCTCTTTTCATGAATTTGGTGATTTATTGATACATGGGAGTAGATTAAATGATCTGAGGGGTTATTTTGGCTGAATAGAAGCGCAAGTTTTAATTTATGATTATATGAAATCGAAAATATCCTTCAAAAGTGTCATTTTAATCCATTCTTTGAGATATTTACATTATATATACATGTTTACATAACTAAATGGCTTGGTCGTAACAGTTTTTATTTACAGGTTGGCATTCGCATTTACATGTAATCACAGGAATTCTTTATTTTGTGGGTTAATATCATATGCATGGCTGGCTAGGTTTTGAATTATGCAATCATAAGCCAAAAGTGGTTCTCTTTATGATGGGTTTTTAGCAGATGTAGTAGATTTCTCTCAGATATGGGCTTTGCCTTCTGGTAAATACATGTCTACTTTGTCCCCTGGTCAAATATCTGTAGATATAGTGGAGCCTATGGGTATCTGATAAATTATTTCAGCATTAACAAGCACCTTTCAACAGCACAAAATCAACTAGGTCATAGGGCTGGAGGCTAGGATCAAGAAGGATTCATCTATGGTCGAAAGATAAATATAAGGGGGCTACAATAACTTTTTCTGAGATGAAAACCATGTTGCTCAATCTGCAACGCTTAACCGGCACCTTTTTCTTGGGAAGCTTGCAAATCGAGAATGCTCCTGTTTCAAGAAACTTATGTGGCTTGCATGCGTATCTTTCCGAAATGCCTCTGTGTTCAAAAGGTAATTCTTTCTGTGCCAACCTAGAATCTTTATTTGGGGCCTTGAGCTGCCAACAAGGTACATTGTAGAAAGCATTGCCCAATAACTGTCTGACAAAGAAGGCTGATTGCTTGCAGATTGATGTATTAGTTAGATTCTTTGTCTTTAAAATTTTTCTAATAAGGGTTTTTAGGAAACTGTTGTGAAGGAAACATAAGAGTAGAAATTTTGTTTTTCTATAGATGTGCTTGCACTGTGGTTGGGAACTGGGAACAAAACCTGTAAAATTTTGTTTTTTGCTTACAGGTTTCTTTATATTCCCAATCTAAAGACTGATAGTAATTCTTCAAGAAAGAGCTATGACTTGAAGGAACATCTACTCAAAATCATGTATACATAGAAGGGAAGAATCAATATTTGACACCTTAATTTAGGGGGATTATATGCACCAGAAGGATGGTTTATGAAACTGTCCGAGATAAGAAAGCGAATTACGGTGAGGGACCTCGTGAAAAGCCTCATCCTTATTACTAAGTACATGCCAAATTGCGACGCTATATGATGAGATGCCACATTGTGTCAAAATCGTGGAGTGTTATCTTGATGATGATTATGTTTTTGATCAAGAAATGGTACTACTGTCGGATTTAGACTGGTGGAACAGATCAATTTTGTTTCTGTCGTGATTGGGTATGTCTTCCAAATTCCTTAATATCTTGTTTAATAATCATTACTTTGTGTATCCAATACATCTTCAATCTTCAATCCCATAACTTAAGTATCCCTATATGGTCAATTTTTCATTAATACTCAGCACTTCTGATCACTAAGTTTTGAAGGGCCTTCAGCACTGAGTATCCAATCAACAACTCTTGTTATTAGCTTCTAATACCCATTTAGCACTGATTACATTATCACTAATTATCCCTATAACATTGTACTTCAATATGAATTTGAATCTGCAGAAGGAAAGGGGGAAGTTAACAATTATTTTTCTATTAATGAACACAGAGGAAAGAGAAGAAAATTATTTATTAATTAGTTGATAAAATATTCACTAATTCAGATAATGGGACAGATACATCTTCTTAAGATTCCCTTCTAAACTATAAATTAATCATATTTTATAGTACATTTCGTTAGTCTAAACATGGTCACTTCCTTGGAGTACTCTCACTGTTTTATGCATTCTAAGGATGTTTAACTCTTAGATTCACCAAACTGATATAACTGATTTTATCTTTAGAGTTTAGTTAGACTTAGTTAAATTCACACTTGATCCTTTTTTTCTTCTTCTTCTTCTTCTTTCTTTTGTTATTTTGTGTTATAGTAGATCTGGTAGTTTTGGGGTGTGTTTCAAAATGCTTTTACTGAACAGGATTACAACCATGTATCATGTATAGAAGCATATTTAGGACCATTTTGGTATGCTAGAATATCATACTTGTCAAAGAAGATGCAATATGAAGATGTTGGGTTGATAATGTCCTTTTTCGCATCAGTTCTCTTTTTTCAAGCATATATGGTTGGGTTAACTGCTATCAACTTTCTCCACTTGCTGATTCTGTCAGAAGTTTGCTTAGTTATATAATGCATATGTTCGATTTCCCTGGCATATAGTTATGACTACTCAACTTATCAAAGTATTCAATCCTTGGAGATTATTGGTACTTATATCTGTTCTTAGTCTTTCAACTGCCATGACAGTTTTACTTCTATTTTATGAATTTCCTTCCGGGAAACATAAATCTTCAAAATTGTGGACACCATGTCCACAATCTGGAAGTCTGTTGATGAAAGGTACGTCTACTTTAAGGAAGGAACTTGACAACGATGCAAGTAAATTTGAAGAAGAGGATATACACTATCAAAAAACCTTTAATAGCAAGGATAATATAGCTAGTCTGAATCCCATGGACAAAGCTGGAGCTTTCAGTATCAGATCAGTATTTATAAGCAACTTACAGATGAACATATCGAAACAGGTTCTGGAGTTGGAGGGTAGTTTGAAGAGTGGCTGTGTTCAACATCGAAAAATATTTAAGAAAAATAAGGAGGGTTAGACTTATTACTTTGTTTGAGATGAAATCCATGTTGCTTAGAAATCCCAAGTATTCAAACCCAGTGGTATATATATATATATATATTTTTTTTCTTATTTTAAGTTGATACAAACTTTTATTCACTTGAAGTGATATTTATTTTTTGACTGTTAACAGAGACAGAAATAGTCAGCAGTGCGTGATAATGAGCTTCGATTGGCAAGCTCACAGATCAAGAATTCTCCGATCTTAAGAAATGTTACTGACTTGCATGCTTCTCTTTTTCGGAATGTCTCCATGTTCATAAGGTAAGTCAATTTGTGAAGTGTATATGAATGACATGCCATTGAATAATTTCACCTTAGCATTGGTTTAGACAAGTTTGAGAGTCTAATGTACGCAACTTTACCCTTGTAAATAAAAAGAGGTTGTTGAACTTGTTGTGTATGGTTATAAGCTTAATAAACTATAACTTTGAATATAGAACATTTCATGCCTTCTAATTTTCTATTACCTAAAGGATTATCTTTATAGGAGCTATGCTTGATGGAGCAAGTACTCAAAATATATGTATACAAAGAAGGGAAGAAGCCAATATTTCACCAACCGGATCCAACAGGAATATATGCAGGAGAAGGGTGGTTTATGGAACTGATAGAGAAAAGTAATCACTTCAGTGTAGACGACCCTAAGAATGCTCATCTCTATTTTTTACCCTTCAGCTCTACTACACTACGTTGGACTTTATATGACGAGAAGTCGCATAACACCAGGAACTTGGAGAACTATCTTAAAGATTATGTGCACTTGATCAAAAATAAGTATTAACTATTGGAATGCTAATGGAGGAGCAGATCACTTTTTCGTTGCTTGTCATGATTGGGTATGTCTAATAATCTCGATACCTTTGTGATTTCAATGTCTTGTTCTTCTAGTTATCTTTCTTTATTGGATATCATGTCATTTTAGTTTTCTGGGTTTTTCAATGCTTTTTATATCAAATGACAAATAAATATTCGATGCATTACATTTTCATCAATTACGCCATTACATTGGATTATTGATCCTAAATATATTAACTTAGTCGTTTTCAATACATCTTCGCCAACGGTCACCTGAGGTTCTCCCACTTGCTCCCACTATAATTACACCATAAGTATTCCATTTTAGAGTGACTACCAGCTAAATATGATATAAGATGTGCTTGAATAACTTCATGACCTTCTTGTGTTTGTTAGTAGGAGAGGCAACTACTCCCATCCATTTTGATGCATAATCGATAACAACAAGATGTAGAGGTTCCCATTAGAAGGGCTAAATGAACTGGAATTTCCCATCCTTCCTTTGTCCAAGAACTGCTCATATTGCTACATCACATGAGTCACACATTAGCTTAAATGTCAAGCTCCAATTTGTAGTTTGCACAATTTATAGGAACAGTTATCAAAGCATTTTTTAGATTTTAAAGCTAAATGAGGCAACGCTCATCAAAGTAGAATCTGACATGTTTTTGTAAACATTGTGTGAGGGGCTTGGCTATGGTTGAAAATCCCTTAATGAAGCGTCGATAGAACCCGATATGCCCATGTAAGGACCTAACTTTCCTTGATATTGGGGGAAGGAAGTAGATTCTTTACCACATCAATTTTTTCCGGACCCACGTTTCTCCAATGAGATGAAACTAAATGGCTCAAGACAATTCCCTCTTCGACCATGAAGTGACATCTCTCCTAGTAGAACACGAGGTTTGTCTTGACACCTTTTTTAAACTTTTTCAAGAAAAAAACACATATTAAAAGATCAACCTCCCACACTAAAGTCATCTATGAAAATCTCTATCACATCCTATAAAATTTGTACTCCTCCACCCTATCCGTGAATTCCAATAACACCCATTTAGCACAAGGCTCTAAGTGTCTTTATATTAACGTAAGTATATGTAATGCAAAGATTTTATTTCCTAAATAGTCAATCGACGAACCCAATCACACCACCTTTGTCATCTTCAGCCTAATAATGTTGTACGGTGACCTATTCGCTAAATAAGCAGCCATTTTGATGGTTTTGGTCCAAAATTTTGTCTTTGCATGAAAGCATACATTCAAGCAAGGTTCTTTTCATACTCTTAGTCACTCCTACGTTGTTGAACTCCTTTTTTAAAAACTCTAGCCCATTGCTCATTCTCATATTGCAAATTGCATGACGGCATACTTCCTAGACCCAAGTCATTGTTTTCCTATCCTGGAATTCCTTAAATTCCTCATTTATTTGCTTTAAGAAGAATACTCACATGTTTACTCGAGCAACATTTTAATAATGATGAGAAAATTTCTAGAACCTCCGATGGATGACTTTTGTGAAGGACCCCACAAATTAGAGTGTATGTATTAAGAGTTTCTTTTGTATTATGATCACCTTAAAGCAAACCCTTCTTACTCATGTAATTCTGTTAAACTAGTGTCGCGTGATTTTCTACCCTTGTAGCAAATCGCAAATCAGAAAAAAGCGAATTATGCTAGATTTTTGGGTCATTTTAAATGAATTAAAAATTCGAAACTCATTAGCCGAGTCATTTCACACTGTGTCAAACCCTTTTTACTCATGTATCCTACTCTCAAATGCCACAACTTAATATAATTGACTTCAAACATTGAGGAAATGACCATGGATGTGACATTTTTAATGGTTGAATCGGTTTGATCATATAGTGACCCATTCTTCTCACTCTTCATCACTGCGCCCAAAGTAACTCTAACTCTCTAAGCTCACTTCTTTAAAATGTGCACCTACATCCATTAATATCCAAGGAGTTTGAAGAGATTAAATTCTTTTCACATTAAGAGCATGTCTAACATTATAAAATTCCCACAATACCATCAAGCATTTTGATTCATACCAACCCAATATTCGCAACTCTACTTGTTGCATTGCTTTACATTAGAATAACTTCACCTTGAATGCTTTCATATGTGAAAAAACAATGTCTATTTTATGTGATATGATAAAAACACCTCAAATCAACTATCAAGAGTTATTAAACATTGCTTATTGCATTCGATTCAATTGCAAGATTATTGGACATTCTTCATCATCACTATGAACTATCGACGCCGAGTTAGCAAGAGAAGAAAAATTACAAGGAATCCCCTTATCCTTTTTTGGCCCTTTTGTAGGCAATTCTTCCTAATGTCACCCTACTTTTTGACAATTGTAATACATAATGTTCTTATGTTTAGATTTTGACCTAGACTTTAAATTTTCGGGGTTATTCTACCATGTTTCTCTTTAGGCTTACAACAAGACCTTCTAAACTTTTAGAATGGTCATTACTCCTAGTCAATTTATTTCTATCAATTCCCTTTGCAATAAAGCACCCTCGACTTCCTCAAGAATAATCACCTAACTTAGTTGATGACCTCTCTGACTTCCCCAACTTTATATTGTCCTGACTATTTTGAACGAGAAATAGCTATCATCTTGAGTTTGCACAAACCAAAGCGAACATTGCTATCAAATTTTTCTGTAACAATTTTGGAGAACCCCATGACTCAAGAGAAACCTTAAACCCTAAATTTCAATGTAAATCCTAACTAAATTTTTGAGAACATGTTTCTAGAATATTGTTAGTAAAAATCTTAGGAAAAATCTAGAATTAGCAACCTAGAATAATCTCAAGAATTATCTAAATATGAATATAATATGCTAGAAAGTGTATAACACTCTAAGCTTAGCTAGAATAGCCTAGAAACTAGGAGCTTGCAATACCAAGGCTATAAATAACCACTTCTTGTACTTTGAAAAAGTAAGTAATGTAAGCTATATTCACTTAACAATTCAAAAATATTGTCCAACTCATCTTTACTCCTCTCCTAACTTGCAACAATAACCCACTAACTTCCACATATTAATTCTAACATTTGGTATCAAGAGTCAATTTAATCCAAAGCCTCCACTTTTTATCATCAATCTTCTAACCGTCATATCAACATTATATTAACTCCACACAAAAAAATATAGAATGGCCTCCTCTACAAATTCAAACACAAACACAAACATTTTTAATCCCCAAGTTAATTGGGTACCTATATTTAAAGGGGAGAAATTTGATCAATGAAGTATGCAAATGAAATCAATCTTCATCACCCAAGATATTTGGAAAATTATTGAAGATGGCTACGAAAAACCCAAAGATGCCAATGAAGAGGCCTTTTGGGATGCCTCAAAGAGAGGCCAATATAAACAAAACATAAGAAGGGATCATTATGCCCTTTCCATAATTTATCGTGGGATAGATGAAACAATACTACCTACGATCATGGCTGCTACAACGGCAAAGGAGGCGTGGAGTATCCTGGAGACAAAATATAGAGGCTCGGAAAAGGTAATACTCTTTAAACTTCAATCTTTGTGGGGTCAATTTGATAGCTTACAAATGACAGATAATGAATCAATTCACTCCTATGTTGATCGAGTCTCAAGTATTGTTAATCAAATTCGATCTAATGGAGACACAATTGAAGATGTTAAAATAATCCGAAAAATACTACGAACTCTTACAAAAAAATTCGATCACATAGTGGCTGCTATAGAAGAGGCTAATAAAGATTTAAGATTGCTCAACATGACTGAGCTAATGGGCTCTCTATTGGCTCATGATGAAAGAATGCGTAGATTTGATGAGCAGTCGGTAGAACAAGCTTTTCAGACTAAATTAAAATTTTCTAATGGAGAAAATAAAAATTGCCATGAAAATAATTTTCAACCAAAAAAGAAAAATTTTAATAACCGTGGTCGGGGAAGAGGAAATTATAAAAACCAAGGGAGCCGAGATAATAACTCTTTTTGCATATTGTGTAAGAAAAATGGCCATAACACAAGAGACTGTCGGTACAAATGTAAAAGATGTACACGACACTCTCATTTTGAAAAAGATTGTTATTTCCGGCAAAAAGAAGAGGCCAATTTTATAGAAAATAATAACTCTAATGATCAATTATTTTATACTTGTTTAAATGCTCAAGAAGAGCAAAATGACACATGGTACATTGATAGTGATTGTTCCAACCACATGACCGGAAATAAAAATTTCTTTATCACTCTTGATGAAAATATAAAATCACAAATAACTCTTGGTGATGGGAGTAATCAAGAAGTTTTCGGAAAGGGAACAATTGTTGTTAAAACAAAAATTGGCTCCTCTAAATTCATCCTCGACGTCTTTTATGTCCCTGTGCTAGCACAAAATTTGTTAAGTGTGGGTCAGTTAGTCCAAAAAGGCTATATGGTAAAATTTGATAATAATCAATGCCATATATATGATAAGAAAAAGGGGCAATTAATCACTACCACTAAAATGGCTCCAAATAAAATTTTTCCACTTAAAATGCAGTTGGAGTCTAATACTGCCCTAAGTACAATGGTGAATGAATCCGCATTGTGGCATTTGAGATTCGGACATTTAAATTTTGACAGTTTAAAACTGTTAAAAAATAGAGAAATGGTGATTGGGCTACCACCAATCACTAATGAAAAGAAAATTTGTGAGGGTTGTATCTATGGCAAAATGCATAGATCACCATTCCCAAACTCATCTTAGAGGGCTAGAGCTCCATTAGAGCTTGTCCATGCTGATATATGGGGTCCTACTAGGAATCCATCTCTTGGCGGAAAAAGATACTTTTTGTTGATTGTGGATGATTTTTCACGCATGATGTGGGTGTATTTCTTGGAGAAAAAATCAGAAGCATATCCCACTTGATGCAATTTAAAGCCCTCACAGAAAAACAAAGTGGGCATTCAATAAAGGTTCTAAGAACCGATCGCGGGGGAGAATTCACAAGCAATGAATTCAACAAATTCTGTAAACAACATGGCATCAAAAAGGAGCTCACAGCCAGACGCACACCACAACAAAATGGTGTTGCAGAAAGGAGAAACAGGACAATTGCTGAAATGGCTCGAAGTATGATGCAAGGAAAAAATCTGCCTAAACATTTTTGGGCAGAAGCTGTCCACACAGCTATTTACATACTTAACAGGTCTCCCACAAAAGCGGTAAGAAGCATGACGCCGTATGAAGCTTGGCACAAAAGAAAGCCAAGGGTTGAGCACCTCAAAGTTTTCAGGTGCATTGCATATGCCCACGTCCCGAAGGAGAATCGGGATAAGCTAGACGGAAAAGGAGAAAAATGTATTTTCATTGGATACAGTGACGAGTCTAAAGGATATTATCTCTATCAGCCCGAATCCAAGGAGTTGATCATCTCCAGAGATGTCATATTCAATGAAGGAGCACAGTGGTAATGGAACAAGAGCAATCCAGAAGTTCACAATCCAGAAGTTCCAGTGACAGTCATTCCACCTCCAAGCCTAGACTAAGGCGAAGGCACAAGCAGGCTAAGATCAACACCAAACAGCCCAAGATCACCACCAAGTAGCCCTAAATCACCATCAAGCTCGAGTCCAACACCAAAATCAAGTCCAACACAAGAAGTTCGACGATCATAAAGACCCAGACGTCCTCCAGCCTACTTGGATAAATATCAGTGTAATCATGCTATCATGGCTCTCATTGCCAATGAACCACAAGGCTTCCAAGAGGCAGCACAAGAAGAGGAATGGATTGAAACCATGAATGAAGAAATCAAGATGATCGAGAAGAACGCACATGGGAGCTTGTTGACAAGCCTCGAGACAAAGAAATAATAGGCCTCAAATGGGTCTATAAGATCAAATACAATGAAGATGGCTCCATTCAAAAGTACAAGGCTCGCCTAGTTGCAAAAGGCTATTCACAACAACCCGGAGTTGATTTCAACGAGACATATGCTCCAGTTGTTCGAATGGAGACGATCAGGTCAGTCCTTGCACTCGCAGCTCAACTTAAATTACAAGTTTTTCAATTAGATTTCAAATCTGCTTTTCTTAATGGCGAGTTAAAAGAAGAAGTATATGTTGAGCAACCGCAAGGATATGTAATCGAAGGCAAGGAAGAAAAGGTGTATCGCCTTCGAAAGGCCCTTTATGGGCTCAAGCAGGCTCCTCATGCATGGAATAGCAATATTGATGGCTATCTTATTCAAAATGGGTTTACAAAAAGCCTAAGTGAGCCATCACTTTACATCAAGACACAAGAGTCACATGATTTTCTCATCTTATGCCTTTATGTAGACGATCTCATTTACATGGGCACTAACTCAAAAATGATCGAAGATTTCAAGAAAGCAATGATGTCGGAATATGAGATGACCGACCTTGGAGCTATGAAATACTTCCTTGGCATGCAAGTTAAGCAAGGTCCAGGAAGAATTTTTCTCTCACAGGAGAAATATGTTGAAGATATGCTCAAAAATTTCAACATGAGCGATTGCAAGCCAATGACGACACCAATGGCTACGAATGAGAAACTTTCCAAATATGATGGAAATGAGAAAGTAGACGCATCGCTCTATCGTAGCATGGTCGGATCTCTCATCTATCTCACAAACACAAGACCAGACATCGTTCATGCAGTCAGCATCATCTCAAGGTTTATGAGTGAGCCAAGCAAAGCTCACTTAGCTGTAGCCAAGAGGATACTCAAGTATATCAGCCAAGAGGATACTCAAGTATATCAAAGGAACAAAAAGCTACGGGATAATGTACGAGTCCGAAGTAGACTACAAGCTCATAGGCTACACGGATAGTGACTGGGCAGGAAGCATCGACGATCGAAGAAGTACGAGTGGATACGTGTTCCAGCTAGGGTCCAAGTCTATCTCATGGTCATCAAAGAAACAAGCTACTGTAGCACTATCATCATCAGAAGCAGAATACGTATCAGCTACAAGCGCGGCATGTGAAGCAGTATGGCTAAGAAGAATCCTAAAAGATCTACAACAAAAGACAGAAGATGCAACTACCATCTATTGTGACAATATGTCAGCAATAGCCATGACAAAGAATCTAGTCTTCCATAGTCGCACAAAGCATATTGAGATACGACACCACTTCATTCGAGAATTGGTCGAGAAACAAGAGATAGAGCTACAATTCTGCAAGACAGGGGAGCAACTCGCAGACATATTTACCAAGGCACTTCCAACGGAAAAGTTCATCAAATTTAGAAGGCAGCTTGGAATTCAAAACTTTTCAGATTAAGGGGGAGTATTAGATGTTAATCTAGAAAAATCTATGTAAAAAATCTAAACAAGAAACTTGTAGAACATGTTTCTAGAATATTGTTAGTAAAAATCTTAGGAAAAATCTAGAATTAGCAACCTAGAATAATCTCAAGAATTATCTAGATATGAATATAATATGCTAAAAAGTGTATAACACTCTAAGCTTAGATAGAATAGCCTAGAAACTAGGAGCTTGCAATACCAAGGCTATAAATAGCCACTTCTTGTACTTTGAAAAAGCAAGTAATGTAAGCTATATTCACTTAACAATTCAAAAATATTGTCCAACTCATCTTTATTCCTCCCCTAACTTGCAACAATAACCCACTAACTTCCGCATATTAATTCTAACACATAGTTCATAATTGATTTGATTCAAAAAAAATTTTGGATAAAAGTAGGCTGATTTGGATCTGATTGTTTTGATCCGTTTCTCCAACTTTACGTTATTAATCTTTTGTCAAGATCCATCATATATTAGTCCTTTTTAACTAAGAATTTTTTAATATAACAAAAAAATTTCTTATGTTTTTTTGAGGTCCTTGTGTATTTGAAAAATATTTCTGTAATTGGAGTATTTTGAATAGCGTGTTGTATTATTTTCATTAATGTTAAGAATAATGTAATGAGAAATAATTTCTCCTAAAAAATCATAGAAGTCATCTTTGGGAGAAAATAATTAATTTAGAGAAAGGAAAGGTGGTTTCATCACACGTAACATGTTGACTTATATAATGATCTAAATATAAGACAAATCATTACATCTGCAACAACAATGAGAAGTGGGATACCCCAAAAAACACACAAGGCAATCGATGTTAAGTTTATTGATTGTAAAAGAGAGGTATAGAGGATAGCATAAACATTCAAATACCTTTTAAATGAGAATAAGAGGGTTTCTGGTAAAGAATTTAGAGAAGAGATTGATTTTTAAGGAGTTTGCTTTGTAAAATATTAAGAAAATAAGTTCCCATTTGAAGTGCATGATGCCAAAACAATGGAGAGAGAGGCTTGATTAAACAAAGTATGAATGATATTATTTATGGTCTAAGATTTTTTCTTAGCTTTTCCATTTTGAGAAGAGTATAAGGGAAAGAGAAACGAAAAGATGGGTTATTATTTGCACAAAGTTTAGAAAAAGAAGTATTATTATACTCTCTACCATCATTACATTGAATATTTTTAATTTCTATATTAATTGAGTTTTGATGTGTGATGTACAAAATTTAAAAGAAGGGTAAACTTGAGATTTAAGAAAGATAGGAATAGTCCGTAGAAATTTGGAGAAATTATCCAACAAAGGCACATAATAACGGTGACCACTAGTACTCATAACGAGAGAAGTCCATACATCACTATGAATGATATGAAAAGACATATACGTAGTATTCATAGAAAAAGTAAATGACAATCAATATCTTTACCAAGCATACAAGATGTACAAAGATTAGAATCTTTTATTTTAGCACAAGAAATGAGATATTGTTTTCTAAAAGAATCTAATATAGTTGCTCCTGAATGTCCCATATGATCATGCCAAAGAAAAGGGGGCAATGCAGCATAAGAATATGGAGTTAAGAAAAGTTGTTTCTTATTTCATTATTTTTCTCGGTGCTAGCACACCATTGATCTAGATTTAAGTGGACTAATTAGAGGTATCCAATTCGATACTAATGTCTGAGTCAATCAATACTTAATCCCTACAATGTCGTAAAAGTCACGCTTCAATGATTGTTAATTCTTAACTTCAGAGGTATCCAACTAAAACAAGATTAGATTCTCACCTCCTAATTTATTTACAATTTCAATTGCTTGAGTTTGATCTAAGTATCTAAGAAAAATGTTTTTACGCGCGCGCGCGCGCACACACACACACATATATATATATATATATATATATATATATATATATATATATATATATATATATATATATATATATATATATATATATATATATATATATATATATATATATTTAGATTATGGGACTAGGCTGAGGAAAAGAGGAAAGTTAGTTGAGAATTAAACCTAAGGTCTATCTTGAAAAGTGATATTTGCTCTCTAATTGAGACAAGAACAAAACCAATTCCCGAAAATCGCGTATATAAATCAAGGCTTTAACTCTAAAATCTTAATTAAAAGTCTAAGATAATAAATGAGATATGAGACTTGTTTTAGCCAAATTGTCTTATCTCAAGTCTCAACTAAAAGTTTCTCAATTTGTATTCTTATTCATGAAGCACACCTTTAATGTTTTTTAGTTAGTTTGTAAATTGTGTGAGAATTGGAATAACAAGTATTCTCTTTGTCCTTTTAAATTTGCTACACAATATTTAAAAAAACTCTCACTTAAATTAAGTTATGTAACAAATTCAAAGAGATAGTAAAGTATATAAAATATATGTATGGATGATGATGTTTCTTGGTGTCCTAATGAAGATTCAAACACATTGATCTCTCAAAGTAAATGTTTAGAGCCCTTATTAGTTTGGGTAAAAATCAAAGGGCATTACTAAAGTTCGCCACCCTTTTCATTTTATCGCCACCCCCCTTCCTAATTAAATTACGAATTTGCCCCTAGACTTTAAAAAATTACGAATTATGCCATTGGACTTAAATTTTCTTATTTATTCTAATAATAATAATAAAATAATAATATTAACAATAATAATAATAATAATAATAATAATAATAATAATAATAATAATAATAACAACAACAATAATAATAATAATAAACATAATTATAATAATAATAATAATAATAATAATAATAATAATAATAATAATAATAATAATAATAATAATAATAATAATAATAATAATAATAACAATAATAATAATAATAATAATAATAATAATAATAATAATAACAATAATAATATAAATAAAATTAATAATAATTTAAAAAAATAAAAAAAAATTAATATCAGTAGCACAAAAAGTGCGACTGTACCTATGTCGAGTCGCACAAAAAGTGCGACTCGACCTAGGTACAGTCGCACTTTTTGTGCGACTGGAATTTTTTTTAAAAAATATTTTTATTAATTTTATTTATATTATTATTGTTATTATTATTATTATTAGTATTATTATTTTTTTTTTTGTTATTATTATTATTATTATTATTATTATTATTATTATTATTATTATTGTCATTGTTATTATTATTATTATTAAATTTTTATTTTTGTTTTAATTATTATATTTAATTTATTTTTTTAAATATTTTTTTTATTATTATTATTTAAATAACAATAACTTAAAAAATAAATTAATTAAACAAAAGAAATTGTATAATACGAAACTCAAAAAAAAAAATTAAAAAAAAAATTAACACCAGTTGTGCGACTGTACCTAGGTCGAGTCGCACAAAAAGTGCGACTGGTATTACTATTATTATTTTTTTAATTTTTATTAATTTTATATTATTATTATTATTATTATTATTATTATTATTATTATTATTATTATTATTATTATTATTATTATTATTATTATTATTATTATTATTGTTATTATTATTATTATTATTATTATTATTATTATTATTATTATTGTGATTGTGATTGTTATTATTATTATTATTAAATTTTTTTTTTATCATTATATTTAATTTTTTTTAAAAATATTTTTGTTATTAATTATTATTATTATTATTATTATTATTATTAGTATAAATAAGAAATTTTAAATTCAATGGCAAAGTTGTAATTTTTAAAAATTTAAGAGCAAATTCGTAATTTCATTAGGAAGGAGGTGGCGATAAAATAAAAAAGATGACGACGAATAAGAATGGGGAAATCAAAATCCTAAATTTTACAATGCAAAAACAAAATCAATCAAATCAAACAACACATCAAAGTTACTGAGATTCACCCTGAGCTAAGTTCAACCTAGCCTAGTTGTTTGTTAATTGATGAAATTTGAAGCTTTTTTTTTGTGCTTTGACACTCATTTCCTTTAAATGATGATATTCATAACTCATCTAATTAATCATAAATTAAGTAATTACATTTAATTAATTAATAAGTCAACAATCATATTGGGTAATAAATTATTTTGAATGATGTTAAAATATGTTTAGTCTAATAATATCTCACGTTTAATTTATTCTTAATTTATAAGTTAAATAAATTAGACTAAGTAATATTTATATTTTAATCACACAGTTTTATTTGCTAAAATTGAAATAAGTAACTTACTTAAGGAACAAGACTACTTTGTGCTAAATATAGACATTCCTAAAAATGTGGAGCCGATTTCTTAAGATTATGGATATGTTGTCAAGTGTTCCTACATTATAGGAAAAGGTAGTTTTTGGAATGCTCTAAAGTCTTTGTTATAAAACTGAGTTGATCTATTTTGAATAAAAGTGAATTAGTTGAACGTAAAGAGATAATTATAATGTCACTTGGTTATTGCTATTATTAGATCTAACTTGACAGGATTGTAAAAGTCTTGAAGAAGCTAAAAATAGTTAAAACGCGTTTGGTCAAGAAGTCCAAAGAAACGTCTGACTTCTTGTAGTCCAAGGCTTTGACATTCAATCCCAACATAACCAAAAGGGAGATAAATAAGGAGATGAAGCTTGTTATTCATAACGGCTAGTTAGGAGGCATCCTATATATATATGAAGCTTCATCAAATTTGTAGGACATACATTATAACACATTTGCATACTCCTATCTAATTTTCTATGTCTAAAAAGAATTGTAATCTTGTTCTTCAGTATTTTTCTAACTCTCACTATTGTAATAGGTTTTAGAATTCAAGAGGGTTAGATTTGTAATTTCATTTTACGCCTCAAGTCTTAGAATACTTTAGAAAATATTCGGTTTGTTTTCTATTTTGTGAGATTGGGATCTTTTATTAAAGAAAACTTGTAGATCGTTCTTCAAGGGGAGGAACGTGGTGAGAGAAGATAGAGAGATCTTCGTAGAGATCTAGGTTCTATTAATAACAAATCGTTTGTCTTGTTTACATTTAATTTTGCACTTAAGTTTTTGATTTGTTATTCGACCTAAGAATAATTTCCAAAAAAACTGTTTGAAAGGTCTCACAAGCTCTTAAGCTAACAGTCAAACAAAAATTTTTAAACGGGCATACTCTATCCCCCTCTTGAGAGTAATCAATCTCCTATCAACCTTTAAAGGATTATATCATATATGATGTAGATTCTAGAGCCGGAAAAGAGAAAGTGAGGGATTACAAAGATTAAATATGTGAGAGAATTCAAGAGATACAATGAAAACTATGATTAGATTGTAAATCCATACGATCATATTGAAAATCTAGTAGAATGGGTCGAATTTTGTAAATTAGGGTAATTGTAAGTGAAGGAAAGCTAACTAGTCAGAAGCATTGGCGGATGTAGTTAGAGCAATGCGTAGCATGTACTACCTATGATTTTGAATAAAAAATAAACAATTTTTTCATTAAAAAATTGAGTTTTGTTTCCTAACTTTCTTTTCTCTCACAACAAAATGTCGACAAAAAAAAAAAGAATTTAATTACCTAAAATCTATTTTAGTGTTTAATCTATGTTCGATTTTAGAAATCAAGATTTAAAAGGAATTAGTAATGCTAGTTTTTCTGCCAAACATGTAAGTAGAGAATAATTTCAATCCAAATTCCCTTCCAACTCAACAAGTATAGAACAATCAAATAATGTTTCTTCTTCAACAACTATTCCTCGTCAAATTGAAGAGCGTGAAACTGAAACTACGTCCCTTTTGACTACAAATTGATAAATAAAAAGTTGATATTATGAATCTTTTACAAGATCTAGGTAAATAAACAGTTGTCTAAATTTTATTTAAATGATAAAGACATTTTTAGAAGATAACTTTTACTTCGTCGAAACATTTTGAGTATTTAGATTTTTTTTTTGATCATGACGCGGTGTACATGAAATTTATTTCCCTTTTATATATTGCTATGCTAGTGTCCTAGATTATTATTCCATTATTCTACTTGTACAAGTCAATTTGGAGTAAAAATTTACCAACAAAACAAAACTCTATCCAATTTTATACAATTTATTTATTTATTTTAGTTGAATATGTTGTTCCTATCCAGAATCCTACGTCCCGGACCCCACTCAGTAATAAGGTCCAAGTACTACCGGTGAGACTTGAGAGCAAGTTGCACTCTATTTATTATTTACTGAAGTAAAAGTAAGAGATTGCGAAAAAAATTATCAATTTTAGTAGCTTAACACATTTAATTTCTCTATAGTTTATAGCAAAAAAATGGAACTCTCTGCATTTCTAAATAATTGTACTTCATTTTCTTCAACTTCTTTAGTTTTTGCACCATCATTCCTGGAATTCTCTTTCCAACTTGCTTGGTAGAGGTGAATTTTTTTTTTTTTTTTTTTTTTTTTTTTTTTTTTTGTGTATTTGATTTTATGTTATAATTCTTGTGCTATGTTTTAAATTTGCATGTTCAAATTTGTGAGCATGTTGAAAATCAACTAATATACTACTAGTATTTGCCTCGCTATCTGTTAATCACGGTTTTTCTTTCTTCATCTGCCTTTGATTCATGTAATTACTATAATTGTTGCTTAAATTAGTTATCCTCTTTAGATTTCTACCTTCCCTGAATTCCAGGATTTTTTTCTAGGTTTTCTAATACTGAAATTGTTTTTAGAAAAAGGAACAATCACTGATTATTAGAAGTATTAATCAATTAGTTTTCTGTGTTCTTTATATTCAATATATTTTCTGTTGGTTTTGTATTTGCAGTGAACTGGGCGTTGGCAATTTTACTTCTTTTGCTTGGAAATGTGAAGTAATTAGATACCCATATGAAAATACCCTAAATTAGAGTTGAAGTTTTGATTTTTGTTCTGGGTATGGAGTATTATGCTAAATTCAAGAAGCTATGTCAAATTGAAGCAAGGAGGAATATTTTAATACTGTGTATTGTTGCTATTACATGTTTGATGCTTCAGTACTTTATGCTTCCTTATGGAAATGCACTGAAGTCTTTACTTCCAAATAATGGAGCTCACTCTAGTGTCAAAAGTGGCTTTAACTTAATCCAATCATTGGTAAAATCAGAAAATGAGAGTGAGATCAATCCTTCAATTCTTGTCGGAGCCGTAGAAAAAGATGATGATAGTAAGGATTATAACTTTAGACAGAATAACAACTTATTGGTAATTAATGTAGATAGAATTATAGATAATAATATCACATCTGAAGGCGAAGCCCAGGATGAACCTCTTGAACTTGATAAGATGTTAGGACCTAAATTTTTAGATGATGTCTCGGTAAATAGTTCTAGGGTAGAATTGAGTAATACTCGTAGAATTGAGCAGATGGTTGAACCTGAACATCAAACATTGCGCAACAACAGTTTGCATTTGAATGACGGTTTTAGTATTGATGAGAGTGAGAATGTGGAGAGTTGGAACCAAGCAAATCTAGTACAATTTGAGGATTTGAGGGAGCTCCCAGACACTGAATTTACCTTGTTAAGGAATGATTCGAAGATTATGCGTACTCGAAGAAGAAAAAAAGGGAGACCTGGGCCGCCGACCATAGTAATACCCATTGATAGGATAAACAAAATGGTATCTCAACACTTTTCTTCTTCAATTAAATTGGTATGTCCATCAACTATATCCACTTTCTAATAGCTCTTGCGATTTGAGATTATGTAAATGGTGTCTTTGATATTTGTTGACATTGTGAAGAATTTTTTTAACTTTAAAGTGGTCCTGTGATGTAGTAGAAACCTCAGTTGCTGTCTCTTAAGGATCGTGACAAGGAAATTTATGATGCAAAGTTGAAGATTCTGAATTCTGCTGCGCCAAATGTTGTCAAAGAACTTTATGCTCCTGTTTTCAGAAATGTTTCTGTGTTTATGAGGTAAGATCAAAAGTTCATCAATTAATTGTGAATTCTTACATACTTAGCGAGAAGGTTGGATTGAGTCACATGTTTCATGTGTTTAAATATTTATTCCTTTTTGGTATCAAAGACAAAGGATAAGAAAGGTCATCTGTGACTAATGCTTATCCGATTAGAAATAATCGACTAAGTCATATGATTATATGTTTTTCTCCTCCTTTTAGGCTTGGAGAAATGCTAAGTATTGTAACTTCAATATGTAATGCCTTGAAAATTGATGCATTTTCAAACATTTGAGTTAAAATTCTGTGTATTGACACGGTGATTACCCATTACATTTGGTGGTGGTATAGGAGGTCTACACTTTGTTTGAATTAACGGCCGTTTGGTATTCGGTACTAAATGGCGGGAATGGCAATGGAATGTTAGTGTAATTTTGATAAGAATATTTCTTGACAAATTTAATAATTGACTTATTATCCTTCAACAATCTCATTTTCTTCGTAAAATTCATTCCAATACATTACCACTTAAACATGTGGCCATGTGGTGTTACGTGGTAATGAAAAATTGTGAACAAAAAAACCTTTTTATGATCAAACTTTTATTACCATGGTAATAATATGATACATATCATGAAAATCTATTACTACAAATCATTCCCATTACCACCAATTAGTATCATTAACAAAACGGGCCGTTAGAATTGGAGGAAAAGGAAAGGAATACATTTAGAGGGATATAGTTTCCGTTGTTTTGGACACAGGTTTGGAGGGGAAGGATTTAGAAGGAAGGGATTTGAAGGGATTTAGTCTTTCATTTTGTTAAAAACAAATCTCTCAAAAAGTGGAAATTGGAAGGGAAATACTATTTCTGTTCTATTTCTTTTCCTCTCACTTGCTTTCCCATCTAAACATAATAAGGGAGACTTCCCCTATTATCTACTCTCTATTTTTATTTTCCAAACTAATATCCCAACAAATTGTTACTGTTTGGATATCTTGCTTTCTTTTCACTAATATATCGATACTGTTGCAGGAGCTACGAATTAATGGAGAAAACATTAAGAGTTTATGTTTATAAAGATGGGAAAAAACCCATATTTCATCAACCATTACTGAAAGGACTATATGCTTCAGAGGGATGGTTCATGAAACTCATGGAGGGAAACAAGCACTATGTTGTGAAAAACCCAAAAAAGGCACACCTATTTTATATGCCTTTGAGCTCAAAGATGCTGGAGTATACTCTGTATGTGCCAAACTCTCATAACCGTACGAAGTTGATGCAATGTGTTAAAGATTATAGTTTACAAATTGCAGCTAGATATCCATTCTGGAACCGAACCGGGGGAGCAGATCACTTTGTTGTTGCATGCCATGACTGGGTATGTCCTTTTTATTCTCTATGCTAGATTTTTTCCTTTTCTTCTTTGTTGGATCCTTCAAATTGAGTAATTGAAACTGGAAAGCACTGGCAATATCTTACCAACAGCTTGATCAAACTTAAAACAGTGAAATTGAAAACTATCATGACATGAGTTTACTTTTCTAGTCCTTTCGTAATAATATAAGTCTGTAGCCTTGATCGGATAGGATATTTTAAGGATAGGGAGGGATGGAAAGAAGGAGAAGAAGTTGTTGGGATAGAAGAAATGACTTGATAATTCTTCAATTTTCTAAGTAAAGGGAGGGAAAGGATAAGAAGCGATTTGTTTTTCTTTATCCATCAATAAAGATCTTGATCAAATGGGAAATATTTGGAAGGAAGGTAAAAGCTTCATAGCCATGACCATATGCTCGTCTCCACAGAGAGTAGAATATGTTCTGTGATAGAAAACTCTCCAGCATATGTTCAATGGGTGCTTTTGTGGTATGGGAAGTTCTCTATACACTATTAGTGATTTTACCAGCTTATTTATTGCAAATTTGGCATAATTAAGGGATGTTTAGTTTGGGGAAAACCTTTCCTTATTTTCTGTTGCTTGGTTTTTCTAGAGATTTCAAATGGAAAACTTGGGTGGAAAAGTGTTTTCCATCCCTTTGCAAATATGGAGCTCCTCTGAAAAATGAAGCAAACCGATATCCCTCTGCTTTCCCACAAGTACTTTTGTTAGAAAATCATAAGCTGCTTCTGATACCTAGCAAAGCCTTGATTGACCCAATTCTGTCGTTTAAATTTTAGTTGTTATAATTTCAAATGTTGGTGTTGATGTTGTATATCTTCATCTTGAATAATTTTAGGCCCCATATGAAACAAGGCAGTATATGAAGAACAGCATCAAAGCTCTTTGCAACGCTGATATAACCATAGGATTCAAAATAGGAAGGGATGTATCGCTGCCAGAAACATTAGTCCGCATTGTGAAAAATCCTACAAGAGATATTGGAGGAAAACAGCCATCGTATAGGAACATTCTGGCCTTCTATGCTGGAAACAGCCATGGGTATCTCCGTCCAATCCTGTTAAGACATTGGAAGGACAAGGACCCTGATATGAGAATATATGGTGTATTGCCCATAAGTATATCTAAACGGACGAGCTATATCCAGCACATGAAGAGTAGCAAGTATTGCTTATGCCCTAAGGGTCACGAGGTCAATAGCCCAAGAGTCGTGGAGGCCATCTTATACGAATGTGTGCCCGTGATAATATCAGACAATTTTGTGCCTCCCTTTTTCGAGATCTTGAACTGGGAGGCATTCTCGATCATTATAGCAGAGAAAGACATTCCAAAGTTGAAAACGATATTGACATCAATACCAGAAGAGAAGTATATGAAGTTGCAATACGCAGTGAGAAGAGTACAGAAGCATTTCCTCTGGCATGCTCGGCCTAAGAAATACGACATTTTTCATATGATTCTTCATTCTATTTGGTATAGCAGAGTATTTCAGATCCCAAGCCGATAAAAAATCATGATGGGTTCAAAGGAATTTTTTCGTCTATGTTCTTTAAATCTTAAAAGAATAAAAGAAAGTTTACATGATAATTCGGTGTTAGTAACTTTTCTACATGGTTTTGGACATAGTTTTAAAATTATTTTTTTTTAGTAATCTAATAATAGCAAGTATTTCCCAATTATTATATTTGATTGTTAAATAAAAATACTTACTATTTTAATATATGTTAAGATTATCGCACATCAAAAGAGTGCATATGATAAAGTATATACAAGACTTTAGCATAACTATGCTCATTTATTTCTGTATATGGTAAATATTTTAAATTACTAATGTCCAATGTAAAAAAAATCTTTCTTAATCATTAGAAAAGCTAAAAACACATGATTATGAATTAAAATTTGCACAAGGCTCTTTAGTTATATTACGTTTTACCAGTTAAATTATTAATATTGGTACGTGGAAAAAAAAACTTAATCTATATATTGTACTTTGAATTTTTTAATTTGATCTCTCTTACTAATTTTATAACTCTATTTCGTTTATTGTTCCAATTGTAAAATTTTACTTTTATATCACAAATTTTGGACAAAATAAAAATTGTCCATGATTAGTTTAACATTTTATTAATGCTTATATACCTATATATCTCTCATTAATTGTATTTTAACATTTTTATATTACCTAGAGTTTTCACATGTTTCTCACTATCGTTATAAAAATATTTTTTAATATATGGTTATGATTCCCATATTTACTCGCTCAACCTCCATCAAATTTATTAACACAAATTCTTGTATAAAACAATCTCATTGTGAGCCTCATACTTGGATTAAATAGTCTCATACTTCTCATTTTAAGGTTGTCTCATTATGAGACAGTCTCGTAAAAGACAGATTGTTACCGCTAGATTTGAACCCATATCTGCCCAAAGCGAAACGGATACAGTGAAAATATTAATCCTTGAATGACCGCCCTAAGGAGTAAAGTGGGAGCGTGCAAAATGGAATCTGAGGTTGAGTAATGAACCAAATTACAATGGAGTATACCCTTAAGAAACACTGGAGTGAAATCCGGATTTAAAGGCGACGCAAGCAATCTAAAACAGTGTCAGTGTGCAGTTAGGTTACTTAAAGCGTAAGATTTGTGTAGGCAGCAGGAAGTTGGCAGCAGGCAGCCATATAAATTGGGTGATACTATTTTTCGCCACCCCTTTTCATTTTATCGCCACCCCCCTGTAAAATTACATTTTTGCTCCTGTATTTAAAAAAATTACAAAATTGCCACTATACTTAAAAATTAATTAATAAATGTAAAATCACGCTTAATAACACTAATAAGAATTTAATGCGTAAGATTTGTCTATATATATGGAATTCTGAGATGCGTATGAAATACGAATTAAAACACGGTACTATCTCTCTAAAAACTGGTATTATCTCTCTAAAAAGTGTTAAAGAAGTGGTAACTCGTAATTGGTTAAATATGGCTAACGAAAGCGACTATGAGTCGGATGCGGTACGTAAAGTTGTCGTTGGAAAATTAAAAAAAAAAAAAAAAAGACGCACAAATCTGGGCGGCTGAACCATGGTTCAGGCGCAAAAAACTGGGCGCCTGTGAATTTTTTTTTTTTCCGTATTAATTTTTTTTAATTATTATTATTATTATTGTTAGTACTATTTTTTATTTTCCGTATTAATTTTTTTTTATTTTCCGTATTAATTTTTATTGTTGATAAATTTAAATTTTTAAGATTTTTTTATTTACGTAATGTTTTTAATTTGTTGTTGTTGTTGTCATTATTATTATTATTATTATTGTAGTCATTAATGTACTTAATTTATATTATTTATATTTCAAATTTGCAGGAGTTTGAAAATTTTGGAGACAACGTAGACTACTCTGGTAGCTTTGTTACGGATAGGGAATTTATCTCCTTAGATGAGTTACATAGTTGGGCCGATGCGATAGCAATAACAATCGGTTTTCAATTTACACGTGCTTCTTATAAAAAGAAAGAAGGACGTTCTAGAGTTAGTGTCTATTTAAGATGTCACCGCTATGGTAATATTAGGGGTGATGTACATAATCTAGATAATACTGCCCGACCTGGTTCTAAAAGTAGAAGTTGCGGGTGTAAATTTATGATTGTAGGAAGTAGTCGTAAACCACCAGAAAGACCTTGGACGGTAAGGGTGTGTCCTGGTGAAAAGGGAAAACATAACCACCTGTTCTTGATGTACAGAGATGGTCATGTAAGGGCAAATAGGATTAATGTAGACATTCGGGAGCACATACGACAGCTTAGTGCAACCGGAATGCAACCGGCCTTTATTATGAATTCTATTAGAGATAATTTTCCTGGTTTTTATGCTAGTCTGAATCAGATATATAATATTAGACAATCAATAAGGAGAGAAGAGATGGAGGGTAGGACTTCCCTTCAACACTGTCTTCATATGGCCACAGAACTTAATTATGTGGTATGGACAGACTTGGATAACGAAGGGCAATTGAGCAGACTATTAATTGCAAATCCTACCTCTATCCAAATGATACGTACGTGGCCGTATGTTGTGCTGATAGATACAACGTACAAAACGAACAAAAAAAAGTGGCCACTATGTGAAGTGATCGGAATGACGCCAACCAATCACAATTTCTTGGTTGCGTTTTGTTTGATGCGAGATGAGGCGGCTGTGTCGTATTCGTGGGTGCTGCAGGGATTGAGAGATATTTTCGGCACTGCTCAGACTCCTAGCGTCATTGTAACCGATCGAGACGAAGGTTTATCTGCAGCTATTCGTGACATCTTCCCAGATAAAAAGGCTTTGCTGATTCATTATTGTGGTTATATCTAATGATAATGTCTTAATTACGTTCAATGTTTTGTTTAATGTAGATGTGCGGCATTTGTTATGCATCTGGCATATTGGCAACGACGTTGAGAACATGGTGGACAAGTTGTGTGGCGGCAAGAAAAATCAACAAGGGCAGGTATTCAGGATAAGTAGATGGAACCCCTTGGTTGAAAGTTCTACGATCGAGGAATATGAAGATAAATGGCAAGTGATCGTCAGTACGTGGTCGGTTAGGAACAAAAAGGTCGTTCGGTATTTGACTGGAACATGGGTTCCACTGAGAGAGAAATTTGTCCGTGCGTGGACGAATGATTGTTTACACTTGGGTAACCGGACTACCAGCAGAGTTGAAAGCCAACACTCGTCTTTTAAGTATTACCTTGGTAGCGGTAATAGCTCATTCGATACCCTTTTCAAAAGGGCGCACGCACAGATTACAAATCAGCAAGCTACAATCCGACAAGCGCTACAGGATTCCATGTCTTCTGTACAAAGATCGATGCGACAACATTACTTTAGACCTCTATATCGCCACGTATCTCTCTATGCCTTGGAGCAGCTCCAGCTTGAGTATAACCGCATGTTAGAACTCGGTGATTTTTTGTTTAACAAATGTGGTTGTGTACTTCAACAAACCCTTGGATTGCCGTGTGCATGTTATTTACATATGTCCATCGGATCACATGGTGCTTTGTATTTGGATAACATTCATGAATTCTGGAGTACTTTGAGGTACACCGAGGTAGGAGACGAAACCGATGAAGGAGTACGATACCCGAACGCCAATGACAAAGAGTACTTTCAATCTCTGGTCGAAGAAGTCCTCAAATCTGATCCCGCTGTTGTTCGCCGAATGTCTCAGTTACTTGAATATGAACTACACCCAGATGGCGCGGAAATACCTGAGCCGTACGCTAGTCCACCGAGAAAGGGAAGACCAAGCACAAGTGAAAACATGAGAAGGAGAAAAAGTTCATTTGAATATAGCAGATCATCTTCTCGCGGTCGAGGGTCTAGATCTTCTTCCCGCGGGAGATCTAGTGGCAGATCTAGTGGTCGAGAGACGCAATCCTCAGTAGGAATTAAGTTCAGTTTCAACTTATCCGGTACTTGACTATATTTTTCGTTTTTTTCATTAATTCGTCTCAGTTTACGCATATTAACTTTATTTACATTTATTGTAGATGATCCTGGAGGTCGAGATTTTTCACACTTTCCATGGCCTAATAACATCCCATTTATCCTTCCTCCTTACTTGTTCGACTGGATTGATGTGTTAGGTGATGGTAACTGTGGATTTAGAGCAATTGCCGTCACAGAGCTGGGAGGCGAGGAAGCATGGCCTCTTTTAAGGCGTGCTATGAGCATGGAAATGCAAATGAATAGAGCGCAATACCTAACTTTGTATCTATCCCAGGAGGAACTAGACGATTCTATATTCAGAATAGGTGCACACGCAAACGGACGTGCTCCTTTCATGCACTGGATTGATGCACCGATGGCTTTGTACTCTGCAGCAACATTTCTAAACATTGCCATTGCTTATTATGGTTCTGCTGACTGTAATCCGCAATACAATTGTTTGATTCTCCCGTTAAGGAAAGCATCGGGCGTGAATAGTGTAAATAAAGTAATACATATATGTTGGGTTAATAGAAATCATTTTGTTCAACTTTTAATGAATGAAGATTCGTCCCCTCTACCGCCGATCCATCCTAGTTGGAAACAAGCAGCTGACAATTTCACCAAACATCTTGACACACATTTCAGTACGAGGATTATGCTCTGGAATAATCTATGCGGGCCACGTTCACAACCAACTAATACCACCGCTGACGATGCTGTAAATTTAGATACTCCATAGAATTTATACACGACATTCATTATAAATTGTATATAATCCATAATTATACTATTGTGTATACGAATGACATTCATTGACGAAAAGAAATGCAATAATTAATGTAAAATAGTTTCAGTACAGACTATGCAGGGTCATGCCCTTTAAAAAGTTGCCATTCTTCAAATAAATCTCTACAATCATTAAGGTATATTTCTAACGCATGTTGTTGACGGGGGTTCAAATCCGCAACCTTAGCAGGTAGTCTTGCCAGTGGACCGAATCGACTGGGCCATTCATTCAGGAACTGAAAACATAAAAGGATAATGTCCGTTATTAATTCATTAAAAAAATAATCTGAAAAAAAAATGATAATAAAACTCACGTATTCAGATCTGCTCTGAGAAGGACCAGGACCGGAAGTAGGCCCTTCGTCCGGGGCTATGTATGGGTGTGAGCACACTTTGAACCAATCAACGTAATTAGGTTCAGCCTCAAAAGGAACAGAAGCCCGACGAAGTCCCTGCTCAACAAGGCGGGCACTATAGGGGAACCTACTCCATGCCTCCAAATATACAGCAGCAGAAGGAAAGGTCACGTAGTAGGTACCGTGTGCCGGTCGGACAGCCTTGGCTGGTCTAATGGGAGCGGGAGGAATAGCCTGCACGAACCCAATCTGTCGCAATGTCCGCTCCGGCAAATACACCTCCACAACATCAAAGCACGTGATACCCCCGATTACGGTGGTGCGTGGGTGATCATTCAGCAACGCACCAGCAGCAGAATTGTAGGGAGTCCATTCAACCTGCATACAAGCGAAGTTCACAAAAAAATACTATAAATTGAAAACAACATGCATGACAAAATGTAATGTACAGTACCTGAGTCTCCGTCATTGAATCAAGAACCTTGCGGCAGTCCCTCAACCTGTCCAGCTCACGACATGGTTTTTTCGGTGTCCACATCTCCGCCCTAGTTAGGGCTGCACACGGTCCGGTCTGGTCTGGTTTGACAGAAAAATCAGACCAGACCAGACCAGTCAAAAGACCAGACCGGACCAGACCAGACCGTTCTAGAACGGTCTGGTCTGGTCTGGTCTACGGTTTTTTTTTTTTTTTTTTTGAAATTTTTTTAATTGAGTGAGAATCTAAGATAAACGATAATCAACTGGCAAGTTATATGTTCTAATGCAATGCAAGTGGCAAGTTATATGATTCAATTCATTAACATGAAATTTAATATCAAAAACAAACACCCAGATGCAAATCATATCCAAAAACAATCAAACATAGACCCTAAACATAAACCCTAGCAATTTTTCCAATCAAATTACTCTCAAAATGCTCTAAATCGCATAAATTTCACATAATCAATCACATAAATTTCAATGCATAAATTTAGAACCCTAATTCGTCCATAACCAATTAAACAATCCAACAAAATGTTGATTCTTCCAAATTCCAATACTGCAAATAAACAGAATGAAGATTAAGCAATCTTTTTGAAGGAAGTTGAGATTATTTCATTTAACATTCAACTGAAATCAACCAAAAGCAGAGATTAAGCAAATAAACAAAATTGAAAACTGTATATTTAGAAATATTTAGAACCCTAATTCGAATTTAAACAAAAACTGATAAAAAGAACCCTAAAAAATCAAAAAATCAACCAATATACTTACATTACGAGATTCTACACTTGATTCCGTGGTGAATGGTGAGATTGGAGAATGAAGATTGGAGGAGGAGCGTCGAAGAACCACAGAAGCAGAGCGTCGTCGATGGTTGAAGCTTGAAGAGTTGAAGGAAGCGAGGAAGAAGAAGAGTCGATGGCGTCTCAGACCTGGGCTGCTGGGCACTGGGCAGGATGCGAGGAAGAAGAAGAGTCGATGGCGTGGCGTCTCAGACCTGGGCAGGATGCGAGGAAGAAGAAGAGAGGATGCTGGGCCTGGGCAACTTTTGCCTTTTCTAATTTACGGCAGCAGGATCAGGAGAACTAGGAAGAAAATGTTTGCCCTAATCCCTAATATTAGAGTCTATTACGGTTTATTGGTCCGGTTTGGTCTACAAATTTAAAAACCGGGACCGGACCGTAAACTGTTTAAAAGAAAAAAAAAATCGGACCAGACCATTCAGACCGTAGACAAGACCAAATACTTAAATTACGGTTTGGTCCGGTTTGGTTTACGGTTTAGACCAAACCCTGTTCAGCCCTAGCCCTAGTCATGTTTGGCACATCTTCTCGGCGAGCATGAGGGTGGAAAGCGGGAAAGTACTCATAGATCCATGTCTGGAGCAATGTGAGGCATCCAGCAATGGTCTTGCAACCAGCCCTAGATGCCATTCCGAGCTGCCTGTACAAGAACGCCAAGGTCACCGCACCCCAGGCCACGTCCAGCTGATCGTCGTTCACGGCAAGTATCGGGTGAGGTCGCATGCCAATTCTGGACTTATCCGCCAACAAGGTAGAGCCGATGACAGCCATATAGTACGCTGTCTTCTGGGTATCCATGGCCTGCGACCTATGACACAACCGCATCAATTCAGCAACGGTTATGCATCCGCCGGTGAATGAACCTTTACGCCGAAGCTCAGACAGAGGCTCCCCGAACAGATTGGTGATACCAACCTCCCACTCCGCCTCCGAAGGCTCAGCCGGCAGAGAACCTTCAATAGAAATACCCAATATGCGTTGCACGTCGTGCAACATAATCGTCATCTCTCCCCAGGGCATGTGGAAGGTGTTCGTATCCGGCTGCCACCTCTCGACGAACGCAGATATCAAAGCACAATCGATGTGCTGGTGCATAATGACCGGTAGTCGGCCGAGGGAAGTGGCAGGTAGAACATCGTTTAGCGCATCGGACATATCCTTCAGTCCGATGATGGACTCCACCGGTCTCTTCCTAATACGGCATTCTAGAATCGGAGGCGTACGCTCGGAGCCGTCATAAATAAGTTTAGCTATGTGCCCTTTCAATTTTTTTTTTCTTTTGCATTCAAAACAATATATAAAATTTACTAAAAAATATAAAAATATAAAAATTACACATTACAACATACAAATTTACAATAATAATTCAAAATTTATATTAATTAATCCTAAATACACGAAAAAAAAAAATTAAAAACGAGGCGCCCAGATCTGGGCGCCTCATTTTGAAATTTTTTTTTTCTTTTGCAACTAATTAAATTAAAAATAACTTACCTCGATTAATAATTTGGGGATTGTACTTAATTTTTGCTCCGAGATTTAGCTTTAGTGAGTTGTATTTAGTTGTAGTGAGAATAATTTTAAGTGGAGTGTGGTATATATATAGGAATTTCACCGTTAATGGCAATATTGTTAATTTTTTATAAAGTAAGCGTAAAATGGTAATTTACTCAGGGGTGGCGATAAAATGAAAAGGGTGGCGAAATATAAAGATTGGATATAAATTACTGCTAACTAAGCGGTTAAAAATGCAGCAATTTCTATATCAAACTACTCAGCTGCTCACGCAAATCTTGTACTTATTCTACTCCTACGTTTCTTCTGTCATTTACCACTCCAACCCAGTACCTTTTCTGAAATTTGAACTTTTTTTGAGATGTGATATTTACTTTTATAAGACAAGATTTTGATTTTGTGATTTATAATTAGAGTATATAACATCACAAACATGTTAATATATTCTCGGGCTTTAATTATGACTTGCGTTTGGTTGAGTTGATTAGCATAATAAGATATCACAAATTCGAATTTCAATTATCTCTCGTTTAAAGTGAAATATTACAAGGAGAATATATGCAACATTTACACTTTTAGCCTATAAACTCTCATATGAAAAGACCGTTAAAATATGTAATACATCATAGACTTTAACCATTAAGTGAGTTTTTGGTTGAGTTAATTATTTCAAAGTTATTTTTGATTTGGTAGAAAAAAGTGATACTAATTGAATTTCAAAGTTTCAGAAGAGTTTCAAATGTCAGAATTATTAAGTTTGGTCCAAACTTTTGCGAAAAATAGTTGGACTGACTTATTATTAATGCTCACGGTTGAAGCGTGACAGTTAAATTTCCTTCATAAATGGCGGTTTCACTTTCCTCAGTAAACTATACTATTTTTTACAAAATTTAAAATTAAATTCCCATCTTACTAATTATTTTGCTGAATTCAGATTTTGGGAAACCTAATATAGTATTGCACCCTTAGCTTGCAGATAAAACAATTATAGAAAATTGATTTTTTTTTTCTCAACATGTATTCTTTTCAACATTTTGTGTAAAACAATCAAGAATTTTGTATTGCAACTTGTAAGTAGGAGAAATATAGAAAAAGTACATATTAAATTGAATAAATAAAAATTATATTAATTACTTTATATAGGAAGTATATTACTTCTATATTTTGTATTTATATGGTGAATACATCATGAACTGTTCATTTTCAAATACTAATATAGCAAAATTAAATTTTCTTTACACTTTGTTTAATCAATTACACATTTTGTTGGGAATCAAATTTTATATACCGGGAATTTTCTTTCCAAAACTTTTATATATATATATATATATATATATATATATATATATATATATATATATATATATATATATAATTTGTATCCTTTAGTAAGCTTTTACTTTTTTTTAAAGTTTACAATTCCAAATTCCAAAGTTATGGGTTTTGAATGAAGTCATGTGGATCAGATGTGGTTGATAACAGCATGAAGTGGATAACTATCATTTGGTCATCTCTTATGGTATGACTTTTACACCATTCCAATTTTATGGCCTTTCTAACTTTTTCTCATTTTTGTTTATTATATTTTATTTAAATAAAATAATAATATCTTTATCTCTTCCATTAAATATTTTTCAGAAAATATGATTTATATATATAGTGGAGTATATCTTATTAGTGCAGGCATGGAGTGGAGATGTGGTGCTAGATGTGGAGCCTCCAATAATATCTGAGATTACATAAATCCTTGCATTTGATTTGTTTTGAACTCTGAAGGCTATCTGCTTATGGGTTTTGAAGGTATGTGCTAATTCATTTTTTATTCATCTGTCCCTTTGATTGTTGTGTTTCCCAAATCAAAATTAAGACCTTTTGAATATGGTATTGTGAAAGTCGAAATGAAAACATTTTTGTACATATGTAACAAATTCAAAGAGACAGATGTAGTATAAGATTTGTGATAATGCGTCATCTTTGGGTTGCACTTTTCCTGATAGTTTGGAGATATTCATATTTTGTGGGAATTGATGAAGTATGTTTTGCTTCTGTTGATCTCTAAATTTGGCTTCTATACTATTGATGTACATCTTGCAATGAGTGATCTAAAACTGGATCAAGTTTTCTTAACAAGTATAAGTTTTTGAACTCTTGGTTTCACTCATATGTTTAAAGTTTGTTTTGATGTTTGGAAATTGGATATTGTGAGTACAAGAATGGATATCTTGGTTTGTTGAGTTTGTGTCTATACGCGTTTACGTATGATCAGAAGCTCAGTGATCTCTTTCGATCTTTCCTTGTTGTTAATCCCTGAGTATGTCTGTTTGTGTTTAAACAGTCCGGTGGCAGGACATCAATGGATGACATATTTACCCGGCTCTTGGATTTGACCGCTTACCTAAGTGGTTCTCTACTTCACTTTATCGGTGAGTTTTTAGTGTAACAGGATTAGTGTAACATAATTCGCTAACTACTTCACTTTTATCAAATTGCGATTTTTGAGGAGATTAGCGAATATGTGACATTGGATATGATTATCGATTAATATTTCTCTCAGGTTTAAGAACTATACCGTGATTTTCTATTGATTGTCTAGGCATGTGTTACTAAATTCATGTCCTTGTTGTTTCTAGAAGATTTGTACTTTGGAACTTTTAAGGGATATTCTGGAAGGCTGTTTGCAGTTGGCTCCATTGAGTATTCAAGTTCTGCAAGTTATCATCCGGGCAGATCTGATTTTGGAGAATGTTCATCACCCAGTAAACATAATGCTCCCACAAATAGAGAAACACAGAAAAGATTGCCAAATGCCATTGAGCATTTGTCTGTGTATACAAATACAAGTACAGAAACAGATACAAAAATTAGAGAAATTCATAGAGATGCTCCCCTTATTATTAACAGGTACTATTATTGCAGATTTACTAATAATAATACTTGAGAATGTTTTGGTTTCTTACAAGTATATCTTGTTGCATATTTAATGTAGCTTGACGCTTCCATTATGTTGTTTGAGAGTTTTTCGGAGACTAGCATTGGCTTCTTGGAGGTATTTTCTAGGCTATTGCAAATATACGATGGAACGAGTTAAGAGGTATGCATAACCAAGAATAGCATGTAATTATGACTTTGAAGTAAAAAACATCGATTCCTTTGCTATCTTTTCAGCATCATATCCCGAGTGCAGACGAGTTTGCATGGATCGTCTGATGATATAGGGTGGATGCAGCGCACACCTGGGATGCCTCCGGTAAAAGATGGAACTACCAGGTTCTTGGAACTACTTGAAGATGTCAGGTACATACATTTAAGTCTAAACCGTAGATGACAAGCCACAAAGCTTATTGCGTTCATCGTCTTGCGTCTTTTGAATGTTTGAGATGATTTCTTCTGAATTTTGAATTCGTGTCTTTATTGTACTCAGGAATGGGAAACATATACTACCTGATTCACTTGTGTACCTTCTTATACCAGGTGAATATCAATGAAGATTCATCATTTAGTTGTTTTGATTTGATGATCGACATTAAATCATTAATGCATAAAGCATGTTTCCAATGTTTTGATAATTTCTTATGTTAGGCCTCTTTAGTAATCACGGCCCCTTGTACTTTGTGGCCACCAAACGATTCTTTTCAAAGATGGGTCTTGCTTGCCACATCGCCAAGATTCACAGTGAGGTAAAGAATGTTTTCTAATGTTTTCTTTTCAAAGAATGTTTTCTTATGTTAGGCCTCTTTTGTTTGCTGATCTGTTTTCTGGTTCATAAGGGTAGGCCTCGGTGGAGCACAATGCCTGGGAGTTGAAACATTATATCGAGGAGCTTTATTGGGGATCGGGAAAGCGTGTAATGCTTCTTGGTCACAGTAAAGGCGGAGTTGATGCAGCCGCAGCATTGTCCAAATATTGGAAAGACTTGCAAGGGAAGGTTGCAGGATTGGCCCTTGTGCAGTCACCGTATGGAGGAACTCCTATCGCTTCTGATGTACTTCGTGAAGGCCAAATTGCAGACAAGGAAGCAAGGAGGGTTATGGAGCTTATTATTTGCAAATTCATTAAGGTATAGTCTACTATACTTTCTTTTACTAACCAAATGCAAATATGAAACACTTTGAGAAACTTTCTTAGGATCTTTGGAAATTTTCATTTGTCTCATAATTTGTCACCTTTATCTGTAATGGTTTATATAGCCGATCCCATATGTTGAGATTAAGGTTTTGACATTGTTGTTGCTAGTATTTCGATGTTGTGTGAGTGGTTGAATTTTATTTAACTTGTTTGTGATTCGTTCTTTCCTTAGGGTGATTTTCGGGCTTTAGAAGATCTCACATATGAGAAAAGAAAGGAATTTCTTTTAAGTCACAAACTTCCTGAAGAAATTCCACTCATTTCTTTCCATTCTGAAGCAAATATTGGTCTTAGTGTTCTTGCCTCATTGACTCATATAGCCCATGCTGAGCTCCCATGGTTTCCGATCCCAAAATGCTGCGGCTTATTCAGTGATGATAACGTCCAACCATCAAGAAGAGTGCCTGTCGTGATTCCTGTATCAGCTGCCATGGCCATAACTGCACTCCATCTCAAACTGAGGTACGGGGAAAAGAGCGATGGACTTGTTACATGTCGTGATGCTGAAGTACCGGGTTCTGTGGTGATTAGGCCTGATAAGAAACTCGATCATGCTTGGATGGTTTACTCTTCATGGAAGAAGAATCCTACTGGGCCTAATTGTTGTGAAATGTGCGAAGCTATTTTGACCTTGCTTGTAGAGCTTGGTGAGACTAGAAAGAGAGGATGAGAAGAGGAAATAGTGATCAAGAATTGTTCAAATTTCTCTTCTACTTGTATGTTTCTGCACTCATTTCCTTACATTTTTCACTTCAATGTGGTTGATTGTTGAGTTTGTGCATTATATCATTGTTCTGATACGACTATCTAAGAGGTCCAACTGATTAAATAGGCTCAATCTAATCATACAAACATTGATTATCTGATGAGAACTAAGAGCTTGTAGGTATACCTGTACATGCGCGTTGAGAGATCAACATCTTGCCTAAACAGGCGCATTAAAGCTCAACAACTTACTCAAGCATACACCTAAAGAGTAAGGGGTCTAGTCTTGAAGGCAAGATACTACAATAAGTACGCAGTTCTGTCATATGACTATTGGGTCTAAAGTGGCCATAACTACTGATAACAAATAATCTCGCTCTAATAAACTTTTCCCATGAGGTAAGAGAAAGATGAAAGTGTTAGAGTAAGTGTCAAATTATCTATGTGTGATGGTGGTGATTCAATAACTCAATAGAAGGCACGTCATGTTGAGAACAATATTAAGGGTGCAATAAAAGTGCAATTAAGTTTGTAATTAATTGCTACTTTATTGGTGAGTTAATATGTGACTTAATAGCACATGATCTTTGATTTACAGCTACATTATTGGGGAGTTAAGTGGGTGATTTAATGGGACATTAATTTTGGTTTAATGTTGTGATTTATTATAGAGTTGATGTGTCATTCTAGAGTGCAATATACCCTCTATAAAAAGGACTTATGCATCCATAGAATCAATAAACAACAGTTCTAGTGATGGCTAATTCTTTGTAAGGGGGCTATAGTAAACACTAAGAGAGCTTTTCTTCTATATATTAATACGTATAGTGAGAGATCTGCATTAGTGAGATGTATGACTTGAGAGCTTCTTCTCAAGTATGAGAGTTTATTCATTGATGCATTATAGAATTTGTTAATGAAAGTAAACATTTGTTGAGAAATATCTAAGATACCTCATATATTGTTGTGTGTGTTGTTTGTCATCTCTATTGTCTATATTTTGTTTCTCATCATCTTCTACATTATTTCTTGTCATTGTTGTGTCCAAACACCCCTCTTTCAAAAAGAAAAAAAAGATGATTAAGTTATTTAAGCCAATTTTAGGATCAGAATTATCAATACTATCTTTACTGCTACCTTTGATTAAGTTAATAGGAGGGCTAATGCACATCACTCATGTGATTCTTTTTGCAATAATATACTCTTTTATGTTTATCAATGAGGAAATTAAGTGGGTAATGGGTTTTGGTCTTCTGGATAATCAATAGCTGTTGGGATGAGTTATCTCACATCGATAAATTGAAAATAGTGTGCACGCTTTATAAGCTATTAGAGACCTTCTTCCCATTGCCATATGGTTTTAGGATGGTATATATCTCCTTGGCTTATGAAGTGTGTGCACTTGTGTTCCCCCGTTAATATGCTGGCATTCACAATAAGTCCAGCCTAATTTAACAATAACACTTTATAGAATTATATTCTTAATTGGTTCTTTTATTCTACCTATTTAGAATTATAAGAATTACATGTACACAATCTTACATTTTTAATAACAATGAGATTTCAATAAACCCAAATGAATTCACAAGTTATTTTCTATAATTCAATATAATCTTAAACCAAAAAAAAATTTAATTTCTCGAAAAATGGAAGTTCGCGTATAAATCAAGAAACTAAACTAAATTAATTTCTTGACAAAAGCCACAACTCATAGTTGTATTTCTCTAGAATTCTTTCTCAAACTGAAGCACAAATATTAGATTAAAAAAAAACAACACAAATTAATAAAATAACAAAGCAAAATCCATCATTATCTAGAAATTAGACACATGTACAAATCTTGTAGTATATCTTTATTCTTCTTCATAAGATGTAAGGCTAAGTTACCTATAAATATATGGTCATGTAACCAATTTTGATTATCAACTAAGAGTGAATAATTCTCTTTGTCACTCTCCCTGTTCTAATCCTCCAAAATATTAGAGCTAAAATTCTTACAAATATTCGTATTATGAGGAATTAAGTTAGGGATGGATACGAATATGAAAATTTCTACATGTCATAGGTCGTGGATATGAGGTATTTCTTGCCCCATACCCATGCGCCCGCTTTGCCTCATATCCACCCGGTCAGCTAATACCCATTCACCTCGCCTCATATCTACTCGCCCCATATTTACTATAGCTACTTTAAAATTTGACTGAGTGGTTGGTAATTGGTATATACATATGTAAATTTTAAATAAATATGAGGAGAGAGCATACGGTTTCTTACGTCAAATATAGAATTAATCTATTGACTTATATAAAACTTTTACCTTAAAAAAGACGATGACAACAGCAATTCCAATGCATAAAGTTTCGTCTATTTTCATCAATTTTTCTATCTTAATTTGACGTTTTGCAACCTAAATCTTAAGAATGAATCAAATCATCCTTGAGCCCTAACAATCAACAATTGATATTCTTTGTTTTTGTAGCTGGTGGAACTATATAACAGTCTATTGTATTTATTTTCTACTGGATTCTGATATAATTCAAAATACAAGTCATTTGTTAGCGTAAATACTTGCATCTTACTCCGATCGATCTGCAATACTTGATTGTTGAGAGACATAGAATATATCTAATCTCAAGAAGCACACAGGTCTTGCGTATGATGGGTCAAATTTTATAGCTTCGGGTGTGAAAGTTGATAGAAGGTCGAATACTTTCTAGGGGGGTGGATAGAGAGTATGGGCGTTTTAAATTTTTGTCTGGAAGTTTATCTCAAGAGATTGAGGAATCTTTCAAAACTGTTCTCTGAGGCAGTTTTGAATCAATTCGTAACACAATAACGTATGTGCGGATATAAACTTTAAGAATAACACACGATATGTTAACGAGGTTCGGTTCTAAACAACCTACTCCCCGCCTATGGGTTCTCTTTCAACCCGTAGGATTTCAACGCCTTTTATTAATCCGACTTTAATACAAACAAGAAGATCTCACTATCTTCTCACACCACGTTCTTTCCATTGAAGAACTGTATTACAAGTCCCTTTAATAAAAGCAAATCCCAATCTCTCAATAGAGATTACAAGTTGAACACTTTGAAAAGTATTCTAAGTTAGGCGTATTAAACTATGAAAATAATCTAACTCTTTTTAATACTTAAGCCTATTACAAATTGTAAGAGCTACATGAATTAAGAATTACAACTCTTTTTAATACTTAGAGAATTTCTAGATCTTAAGTCAAGAGAAATATTGTAAGAAGAGGTGCATAGAGGTGTATCCTTAATTCTGAAATGAAGCTTTGTATTTATAGATGTTACGCCTCAACATCTCCTTGTAGAGCAAGAAAGCTTCATCCGTTAAATTCTGTTGATTTGGAATTCTGTGTCAGTCTTCGAGACCTTGAACTTTATTTCAAATTGATGTGTACTGACAGCTTATATAAATTCGTCATTGTGTGCTGTAATTTATATTTAGTAACCAATACTGTGCTGCCACGTTAGAACTCATACAAAATATTGAAAACTCAACAAAAATCAGATTATTCGACGTGTAAACACTAATTCAAATAAATTCCTATATTTAGTATTAATTCAAATAGTTATTTCCTATTTTTAGTATCAATTTAAACTACCATCTTATTTATAGGAAACTCTTTAATTAGCTTAACAACTAATTTAAATTCAAATATAACCGTGTACTATAATTAACAAAACGTGTGTACCTTGTACTTTAACATTTAATCATTCAAATATCTTAAACATATATTTTAAATTCAAATTCAAATATAAAATATCCAATCGTTTAAGATAAGACGTGTTATAATATATTCAAACTTAATTTCAAATAATATCAAAGTAAATTTTAATGAACCTTAACCTATTAAAATATTTCAAATATAATTTTAATGAACCTTTGACCTATTAAAATATTTCAAATATATTTACGAAACTAAACTTATTATAAACACAATTATCTTCAAGACATTGAAACTAACTTCAAGAGTTATAAATTTAACCATAAGATAAACTTAAGTTATTTAAGCATATTCCAATACATCGAGCTTAAACATATATATCAAATATTCAGTTTATATCCAATATGATTTTAGACTAATATGAACAATTAAATGCAATCACTTAATTTATTTGTTTAATCAATATGTATTTTGAATTATCATCATTTAAGAGAGTTGAGTCTTCCGGGTGGATTATGAAATATATTTCGTGAAACGTATTGGATTGGAGTGGCATGCGAGGTGTCAATGTGAAGTATACAGCAGTATGCCTACTGCACCAAGTTTATGTCCTCCGGATTCACAAACTTGGTGCAAATTGGTATCAGAGCGTAAGTGACGAGAGGGTACAAGACACCATAGTTGAAGAAGAACGAAGAAAAATCGCACAGGAGTTTCAGAGAAGATTGAATTTTCAGCGCACACGAAAATTGGTAAAATCGTTCCAAACTTTGTATTCAGGTTACATGCAATTGTTAATCTGAATAGAGGTGATTTCTAATTAATCTTTGTGATAGTTTTCATCATTCAATTCAATTTCCAATTGACGCAATCGAAGTTTTCATAATTTGGGAAGAAACGTATTCTGACGTTTTGATTTTTGATTTCTGGTTAAATTGGATTACATTGATTCCTTTTGTTGTTGTTTATGTTTTGTTTTGCATCATTTAATTACGTTTTCATACATCTTCATTGTTAATAAAGCATTACACGATTTTGATTTCAGAACAAGAAGTTCGTATTATTGTATTATCTAGGTTAACATTGATTTGGCATTTGTCTGCGAGTCTTGAATCAATACAATTGGTTGTTCATCTGTGGATCTTTATTCATTTTATGTTATAATCTCTGTGTTGATCTTGGATTTTAATTTTGTTTGATTGTGCTTTGCGTGCTGGAACATAGTTGGAAGACCTAGAGCCTGTTGTGCATTGCTTGCTTGTGTGTGTTGTTGTTGTGTTGGTATCTAGCTGTTGAGACCCATACCATTGATGCCAGGTTAGAGTCCATTGAGGAAACCCTATATGGTATCACCCAACTCTTAGCCCAGGCTGGAATAGGCAATCAAAGGAGACCTCCTGTCCAACACCACGAAGACCATGAGGACAGAACAGTGAGGATTGACATAAGTGATTTTGATGGTCAGTCCAACAAGCCTGAAGAGTACATCGAATGGGAAGCAAGTTTGGATAGATATTTTGAATATAAAAACACCACACCTGAGGGGCAATACAAACTAGCTAAGATCAAGCTTACAAAGTTGGCTGCTATATGGCTCGAGGGTATGCAGAGACAAAGGAGAAGAGAGGATAGGCCAAGGATTGATACATGGGATAAACTGAAAAAACATTTGAGGAGGAAATATGTGCCAACCAATTATAGCCATCAACTATACATTAGATGGAGTACCTTGCATCAAGGGGGAAGAAGTGTAACTGAATACATCCAAGAATGGGAGAAACTGATTGTGCTTTGTGAAATAGATGACACAGAGGACCTGAAGTTAGTCAAATTTATGGCTGGTTTGAGGGAAAACATTAGGGAACGGCTTATGACTATACCTAATCTTGACCTACAGCTAGCTTTCAACATGGCCCAAACCATTGAGCAATCTTATGCCAAAAGGAAAATGTTTAAGAGCAATCAACCTAAGTCCCCTAAGAGCCTCACACCCAGGAGCAACAGCCCTAGCCCACCCAGAATGCAGAGGAAAACAGAACAGCTCCTTAGTGCACCTGGAAAGGCCACTGTACCCATGAGGAAAATAGTTTGCATCATGGCCATGGGCATTACAAAAATGATTGCCTTAATGCTAAAGTGTTCACTGCTCAAGAATGGAAGGAAATCAGGAAGGATACTAAACCTAAAGTGATGTTTGTAGCTAGAAATGGCAGAATAGAAGAGGATTGGCCTCCTGTACCTGAGGATGAACCTGATGGGTCATATAGAGTGAATGAATCAGGAAGATTGGTCAGATATGAGCATAACACTGAGGAGGAAGAGTTAGAAGAAGAAATAAAAAGATTTATGCCAGAGGATGGCCATTATAGTTTGGTCATAAGGAGGAGCTTGCACTCAGCATCTGAAGAAAAAGAAAGTGATCAAAGAGAAAACATTTTTAGACCAAGTGCAGGATTGAGAATAAAATATGTGATTTAATCATTGATGGTGGAAGCGAGTCCAATTGTGTTAGCCTTGACCTGGTGACTGATCTTAACCTCAAGACTAGGCCTCACCTACATCCTTATAAGCTCAAATGGCTGAATAATAACACTAGTGGTTCTGTGACCAAGCAGTGCCTTGTGGGATTTGCCATTGGGTCATACAAAGACAGGGTTTTATGTGATGTTTTGGATATAAATGCTTGCCATATGCTCTTGGGAAGGCCGTGGCAATATGATAAGAAGAGCACACACAATGGGTTCACTAACACCTATACAATCAGACATGAAGGGAAACTCAAAGATTTGATCCTTTACCGTCTCATCGATCCATGCCATCTACTGTTAGGAGTCCTGTTCATTTGATGAGCAGAAAGATTTGTGAGGAGGAGTCCAAGGGCAAGAATGAGATCTGTGTGTTGAGAAATAAGGAAGTAGGCCAAGATACAGGAACACCAACTGAAGTTAAACCCCTGTTGCAGCACTGTACTGATGTGTCTCTGGATGAAATGACTAAGGCACCTAAACCATTCTTACATTTGATCTATGGAAGGAAGCGTGACAGAAAGGTTAAGGGAAAGAAAGACCCGTATTCGGTATCCATTAAGGAGGACATTAACCATACCACTGTATCACCTGAACCAAGAAAACCCAAGAAGCAGCACAGGGATGTTTTTCCTAAAGGTCTACCACCTAGGTTACCACCTGAGGACCTACCTAACAACATCACACAACACTCATCCCTTCAACATGTATATAGGGAAAACCCATTGCTGCCTCTTAATCTTACACATGTTAATTTTTGTGACAGGAAGCAAAGGGATACCAAGAAACAAGCTGAAGGATTGTTGAAGCTGCATCGAGTAACCCAAGAGAATATCAGCAGGACTAATGAAGAATACAAAAAGGAAGCTGATAAGAAGAACATGGGCAGAGAATCATTGAAGGCTGGAGATCTAGTCTGGGTGCATTTAAGGAAAGAGAGGTTCCCACAACTGAGGAAGAACAAACTCATGCCCAGAACAGCAGGACCCTTACTCATCACTACTAAGCTTGGTGACAATACCTACCAGGTGGACTTACCTGCAGACTACAATGTCACCAACACTTTCAATACCGGGAATCTGCAGATATGTACAGAGGAACAAGAATTGAGGACAATTCTTCTCCAAGAAGGAAGGATTGAACCATATTCGTACCCTTCAGAACATGGTCCAAGCCTAGGGGAACTACAAGCTGTTCCCAGCAGACAAGTTGTTCCTACTGTTCCTGTTCAAAAACATATTACTAAGCACCCAAGTCTTGAACATGATGAGAACAACAAGACACATCATGATCAAGACGTCCAAGCCCAAGGAATACACGAGAAGCCCAGAAATCACAAAACATACTCAAGCAGCCAAAGTACTGACCAGTAGCCTGGTTGCGACAAGGCCACTTTGCACCTATGCCTGAGATCTGAACACACGTGCTCCGAGACAAGTCAACCTGGAATTGGCATCTTTGCACCTAGGTCTAGCCATCATGGACCTAGGACCCTCTTAGTGATCATCACAGAATTCATAAAGTGTTGTCCAAGGTGCCCCGGTCAGAAGAGCAACTCGAACAAGCCTTCCAGCACTTAGCCTAGTTTCTGTTTTCTGTTTTAATAAAGCTTGTGCTAGTCACGTGTGTAAACTAGCCGTTAGCCTTAGAAATCTATATATAGGTGCATAGGCCTCGTGTAATAAAACAATAAATCATAGCTTAATTCAGATTGCAATTCAGATTTCATTCAATTTTAAAGTGCATAACTGAGATTCTCTTCTTTTCATCCTTGTGTGTTTGTGTGTTCATTATTCAATCAACCGGAACAAAGAGAGCGTGGAACGCTCCTGAGCAATAGGTTGTGGAACAACTATTGTGTAACCTTCAATCTTCGGGAGTGAAACTCCAAGGTGAGGGCGTGGGAACATCCTGAAGGTGAGTGAAGCCGGAAAAAGGGAACCCACAGGTTGGCCTGAGAATCAAGAATTGGTTTCTTGGGTGTATTTTGGTGATCGTAAGTGTTAGAAAGAGTCGAGCAATCTGTCTCCGAGTGAAGGGGCTGATTGTGTGCAAGTTTGTGAATCCGGAGGACACAAACTTGGTGCACCTACCTTTGTGCATTGGATGCGAATGAAATGAATTTAGAAACTTAATATTGAGAATACAAAAGTGAATAGTTTATTAAATAGTCCAAGTTCAGAAAAATTGTGAAGTAAAACTGCTATCGTAACTATTGTGGAAGCTTCTAGCCTTCTTATTTTAACAAAATTATGATTTTCTGAAATAGTATCGTATGTCTGATCCCTTTTGTGGCTTGATGTTCAATTTCTATAATTTATACGCATAAAATTAAAAAAAAAAAATTGGAAAACCTTCGGAAGCAAGGAAAGAATTAGGCAGAAAGTGAATATTGTATTGATTGAGTTGAATTATTAGGTATTGAAGAACATAATAGAACGTAAGACATCATTCAAGGTAAACAATTAAAAAACCATAATTTTAATTATTATTATTAGGTACTATAGATTCATGTGTTGCTGCACACCTTCTATGGCGGTATTCTATACCCTTTTCCATTGCTTCATAGTGTAGCTCATAATCTTATTTCCTCAGATAGTTAGAACAATCATGCACGTTGCCTTTGTGCAAGACATTGTGTACACATTATGTAACACCCTTAGAATAGGTCGACTTTTAAAAACACCTTTAATGAAAAACATAAACCAAAACCTACTCATGGGAGTGTTACCGCCATATCTATTTCTAATAAAATAAATATAAGGCTTAACAGCTAAGAAATAACTTAATAATTATAAATCCAACAAAGGGTCTTACAACATAAGAAAAGACTGAACGCAATCTATGTCCATATAAAATTGAAACAACTTCAGGTAAAATTTAAACTGAAATACGACTCTAATAAAAGCTATGTTTCTAGGTGATCCTCACTTCACGATTCCCACGCAATCAATAACCTGCAACATAAGAATGCAAAAAAAAAAACAACGGGAAAACTCCCAAAATCTGGAAATTGAGTAATTCCAACTCCATCTTGTAAAACGATTAAGTTTGAAAATGATTTAAGAAAATAAAATATAATCAAATTGAAATATATAGCTGAGTTTAAAAGAAAAATAATTTGAGAAAACAATATATATAATATCACATAAACCAATTTATTAGTTTGATATTTAATAATGGCAACCACATAATCAATTTTTAATTTGAGGGAACGAGAACGCCAGTAGGCCGAGGCTTTACCCCTATACCTACTTCATCAAGAGGTCGTCACCCCAAATAATTCAAGGCCAGCAGAGTAGTCTTAGGGAACCCTAGTGTGCACACCCCTTCTACTTGGATCACAACAAATAAAAGAAAGACCAAACATCGTATCAAGTATCAGAAACAATAATACCTGTCGGTAGCTATACTAACCAAACAGGGCAACCTGTTCATCACTCTTATACTTGGATCACAACAAATATAAGAGCTTCATTTCCCTCTTGTTACACTTTACGTAATTTAATATATTTTAATAATTAGTCGCGTGCACACAAACATATAATCAAACATACATTATACATTTTATTTTATGATCATAAATTTTCCCAACAAAAATATATCTCAAGAATATTCAATTGCAATATTAATATCATAATATTTTTCTCCCAAATTCAATCACATTTAAAATCATTATTAAAATAATAATATAACTTTCATCAAAACAATAATATAAATATTCCTCTTTCAAATTAAGCCGTATCTAATTTCGTTAACAAAATAATAATATAAATTCTATCGAAATAGTAATTATAAATTCAAGTTTGACAAAAATAATAGTAGATATAATTTGAGAATATATAAAACATAATATCATACAAAATAATGTCATATCAAATCACGCATCCCATTTAACCACATTAATTATCACTTAGCACATAACACAAACGGGATAGTCTTAATTAGATGGACATTGAGAATTACCTTGTCACGCGATCCTACACAACGTACGCTCCTAATAATCTCTGTCCACGAATTCGCTGTCTACACGAGAAAATAATATATCTCAAATTTAATAGCCCGATCAACCCATCGAAATAAATAAATTAAAAGACTTTTATATATATATATATATATATATATATATATATATATATATATATATATATATATATATGTATATATATATATATATATATATATGTATATATATATATATATATGTATATATATATATATATGTATATATATATATATATATATATATATATATATATATATGTATATATATATATATATATATATATATATATATATAAATATATATATATATATATATATATATATATATATATATATATATATATATATATATATATATATATATATATATATATATATAATTTATTCAAAAAGATAGTTTCAAAATTTAGTTATAGATATTAAGTGTATTATAAATGATTTTTAAAAGAAAAGGACAAAAGTTAACATAATAAAATTAAAAGAAAAGGAAATAAATAATATTTCATAATAAGTATAATAAGGTTGAAGGAATAAATAAAAAAGAAATAAAATAGGTAAAAACCCACTGTATCACGCAGAAAGAAAGAAGAGGGAGGGAAGAGGAGAGAGAAGGAGAAAGGGAGAAGTAAGAAGGAGAAAGTGCCGGCCGGCGGTGGCTCCGGTGGCCGCCGTCGCACGCTTGTGGTATCCTGTATCGCCGGAAAACTAAGGTTAGAAATATTTTATTTTATTTTATTTATTTTTTTTATCAAATACAAAATGTGTAATTTGGATTGAAAATGGTAGAACAATATTATAAAGAGATGAAATTACATACATTTAATATCAAAATCTTGCCTTTTCTTAATTAAATTTTAAGCAATTGGAAGATGGAGGGAGTAATTTATAGGAGAAGAAGGAAGTGTGAGTAATAATGTGTATGAATTAAGGGTAATTGGTTTAATTTATAGTGGGTAAGTGAGGTTAGTTATAAGATTTAGAGGGAGAAGTGGGAAATTATTTGTTAATGGGAAGTTATTTGTTAATGGGGAGTTATTTATTTATTTATTATTTTTAAAATTTTTGAAATTTATTTATTTATTTATTTATTTATTATTATTATTATTATTATTATTATTTATTTATTTTTTTTAAAAAAAAGACGGATGTTACACATTAAGTGTTTTTTCTTCATTTTCATCGTAATTGGTATCTAATTTTGTTAGATCTTATATAAACCTTGAATCTCTTATGTGTATAGAAGCATGTATGTTTTGTTGACCCTCAAACTAATAGTCTGCTACTGTTGTTACATTAGTGTGTATATTTGGTGATACTTGAGACTACAAGATAGGGTTGATGCTAAGGTTGAGTTAGGGATAGATAGAGTATCCATAGTGCGTAGACATATGTATTACCTATATGAAGTGAAATGTACTTCCCTTGTCCGATTATTAAATCGCTACATTTTACTTTTTCTTATGTGAGCATTTTGGGGAGAAGTGTGGCAAACCCAATGATAGAAGAGTAGTGTTGGGACAAATATCTTTGGGTTTATCATTCATAGAATGGACAAAATAATCAACATATAATTTATAAGATAATTTGTGTTGAGGGTGATTATAAAATTAATTAATCAAACTATTTGCTCAATGTGAAATCTGCACTTTCAAGGAAATTATAAATCCATTTGTCTTTTTTATCTCATCATCAATGGAATAAAAATGAGGTTATTCTGTTAGTTAAATTTCGTTTAATAACGAATTTTGAGCTTATTGACCTGCAAAACCTAGTTATTGTGTGATTCAAAGTATCAACAATTGTAATTTATTCTAACATTTAGCTATTACAATCTATTAATGACGATGGATTTTTTTTCAAGTAAACAATTCACATTGCGATGTCCGTGAAACAAGTGGTAACGCGGCCAGGTACCACGTCAGCAACATCGCGACCGTTAACGCACTCTCGACGACATTCACACATTTTTTTTCTGTGGTACTGTGATACATTGGGTATAAGGATATTTGTGATATATTGGAATTCAAATATAAGGGTATTATGAGTATTTTAATAAGAGTAGTTATTTAGAAAAATTAATATAAGGAAAATTTACAAAAAATTACCTAATCTATAGCATCTTTTGCAAAAAAAACTACCTAATCTAATTTTTTTTGCAAAAAACTAACTTAAATGTCATAAACGTTTGCAAAAGACTACCAGATCACGAAATCAGTTAGTTGACCATTAGTTGACCAGTACGTGTCTCACGTGATTTACATAAGGCATTGATTTCTTTTGTTTAAAAATACGATTTTCCCCAATTATTTCCTCTCTCCCCTTAAAATCATAAGAACCCTAATTTTTCCTATTTCCCTTTAAATCCCGAATTAAATTATGGTTTCTCCTCACACCAAAAAATCGAAGTTCGACAGATGTGCTTGCGGTTTTCCTTTTGCACAGAGAATTTCGTGGACTAAGAAAAATCCTAGAAGACGGTTCAACACTTGCAATAATTTCGATCCTGACACGAATTGAAGGGGATGCAACAAGTTCTAATGGATTGATGAACCTGAAATGGTTGATTGGCAAAGACAAGTGACGAACACACTTGTTGAGGAGAAGCGACATTTATCAACTGAAATCAAGATATTGACATAAGGGGTTTGTTGCCTGGAACATAAGAAGGAACAAGCAATTTCAGAACTTAAAAGGATAAAGAAAAATTGATGAACGAGAGAAAGCATGGAAAAGAGATATCAAGCTTTATATTTGGGTTTTTATTTGGTTTTTTCTTGGTGTTGATTGTACTAATGAAGGTTATGTAACCTTCAAACTATATTGTAAGAATCAGTTTTATGTATCAGGGAATGTAATTGTTGTTTGAAAGCTTTTGTAAACATGATTATAATGAATGAAGAGATTTATTTTGTTCATTACATTGTTGCTAATTATCTAATATCAACAATTGTTCATTACATTGTTCACAAAAAAAGCTCTTCCATAACCTAACATAAACAAACTAACGTAAACAAAAAAAGTTGTTCCATAACCTACCATAGTACTTCCAACAAAATGTCTACAACATAAAACACAAATTCTTCATTACATACATTGCAACTACATTTTTCTACTTTTATTTTGAGAACTTGAAGATGCTTGGGTTGAAATCACCCTTGGGGCTGCACCTTTTGCTCCTTTCTTGTTGCATCCATACGTCCAAGATTTCTTTTTACCTCCCTTTGATGGTGAGACCATTGGTGTAGCCATTGTATTAAATAAGGTGGCAACATTGTTTGCAAGGGCAACAAAGCTTGCAGTTGCTGTTGGCACCATTGGTGTTGAGCTTTGAGTTGCCGGATGGGCTGTGCTTGTTGTTGCAGGAGGGGTTGTTGTTCAGTTACTGTTGGCAATATTGGTGTGGTTGATGATGAGGACACTGAAACAATCTTAGGCCTTCCTCCCTTTGATTTATCCATGGTGGAAGGGGGTTTGGGAGGGTTTTTGCACTTCTTTTTGTTATGTCCTAGTGTGCCACAATTGCCACACCTCCTTTGCTTATACTCCCTCACCACAAAGCCTTTTTTTTCCCACCCTTAGCTTCATCAACTTCCAACTTCCTCTTCCTCTTATTAAGCCTACCAGACATTTTTCTAAAGGGAGGTGGTAATGGCTTAGGGTTTGTGGAGGTAGGCCATAATTTATGCACTGGCATTCCATGGAACCTAGGTCCATATGTCTTGGCATATGTCTTGACATTGTAAGCCTCGTGGAAAAACTCTGTATAGTCCAATTTTCTATGCACAATACAAGCAATGGCATGCTTGCAAGGGATTTCAATTAGGGTCCACCTACCATAATTACAAGTCTTACTTGTCAAGTTCACAACATAAGACTCCTCTCCATCATCAACCTTAAACTCAAAAACATCAACAGGGATAACCCTAACACCATGACATGCTTCTCATTGTTTTCTATTACTTTCACCACATATGGCATAACAACCCCCTAAAACTTACTCAGCCCCTCCCTCTTAACTACACTCCTCTGCATTACATACCTCCTAATCCATTCCATCAATGAAATTATTGTTTTCCCCTTGCCTCCCTAAGCACATTGTTGAATGACTCACAACAATTATTCAATAGCATACCAAATTTGCTTCTATTTGGGAAGGCGTGTCTAAACCAATGCTTTGGGGGAATTGCATTTAGGTATTCACATGCATCTACAGAAATCTTTTTTATTGCATTCATTTCTTGATCAAAAGATGACTACCAAAGAAAACTAATAGTTAACCAAAGAGTATGTGAAATTTAGTCTATGCACTTAAGAAATTAAAGAACATTGATACCTTGTTGAAAGCTTTGGCTGCACTCCAAAAGTGTTGCCTAAATAATTCTCCCGCAAACTTTATTTTGAAATTTTCCCAAATATGTCTACAACAAAATCTAATCTCAGCATGTGGAACTACTGAATTGAAAGCCTCCAACAGTCACTGCCAATTAAATCATAACAGACAAATGATTAAATGGTAGCCCTTTTAGAAGTAATTTAGCAAAATTAAACAGATGCTGCAACAGTACCTTTTGCCTATCACTGATGAAAGTAACAGACTTTCCCCTTTCTTCAACCCAGCTAGTGGATGATGCAACAGAACTTAAGTCATCATTTAGTAGCTGCAAAAACCATGTCCATGTTTCCTCATTCTTTGTCTCAATAACAGCCCAAGCAACATGAAAGATGTTGTTGTTTCCATCTTTCCCAACAGCTGTCAACAAGATGCCAGGGAATTGACCCTTCAAATGAGCTCCATCAACTCCTAGAATTGGCCTGCAACTTGCCATAAAACTCTCTTTGCATGCTTGTAGACATACATACATTCTTTAGAAGAGTGGAGGTGGGTTCTCAATACCCACCAAAATATAAACAAATGTTCACTGGCTTCATTATCTCTTATATAGAATAATAATGTGAAAAAATTTCTACAGTTATGAAATTGCAGCACAACGCATAATAATATTAGATCACAACACATATAAAACAATCAACAAGCATCATTAGATTCAAGTAAATAAAATGCAATCAGAAACCCTAGAAAATAAATTCAATTTTAAATGGTTTTTGAAAAGAGAAATTTTGCTTAGTTACCCACTTGAAATCAACCTTTTTTTCCTTTGACAATCTCCTTTTTTTTCCATAAACAACAAATTGATTCAACTATACATGAAGGAACGGTTTGAAATCTCAAATGAAAAAAAGGAAGATTAAGAGAAGAGAACAGAGGATCAAGATTGGAGAGTAGATTAATGAATTAAACCCACACATTTAAAGTACTGATTCAGAGCATATATGAGAGAAATTCGAATTTGGGGGTAGATTGATGAAATAAATAGCAATTAAAGAACTTACCAGTTGATTGGATGGGATGATTAATGTTGCATTCAAGTTTTGATTGAGTGTTGATGGATGTCTTTCATGATCTGTGAAAGCAATCATCAACTGAGAGTGGAGGGAAAGAAAAAGATGACGGAAATTAAACATTTCATAGCTTTAAATGAAGTCACGTGGAATTCAAGTGTAAAGTCAAACATACAACTAACAGTTAACTAACTAATTCCGTCATCTGGTAGTCTTTTGCAAACGTTTATGTCATTTAAGATAGTTTTTTGTAAAAAAAATTAGATTACGTAGTTTTTTGGAAAAAGTGTTATAGATTAGGTAGTTTTTTGAAAATTTTCCATAATATAAATATTCATATATGTAATTGTTCAAGGATTTAAGCATTTGTATGAAATAACATTCCGTCATCAGATTGTACTGAGGTTCCACCGAGGAAAAAGCCTCACGCTTCCCTTGTTATCGTTGTCAATATGGGAGTGTCTTTTTGTAGAGTAGATTTTATATTTTGTTATGTTGTTGATGAAATGTTGTTTTAATTGTTATGAAAGTTAACTTCGATGTATATACTACTATTTATGTTTGAATCTATTGTCTTCACTTGTCATCTGACGAGTATGAAAAAGAGATGAATACTATTCACGAATTGCGTATAGAAGCATGTATCATTTTGTCGACCCTCAAACTAACAGTCTGCTACTGCTGTTAGATGTAATTTTAAATTTGGTGCTGTATACAGCTAAACCAGGTCTGTTGTTGACGATGGAAGGCAAGATAGATGTGTGATGTTGGTACAGATTATAATCCTTATGTCTCAGAATACTTTCCTTCTTTTTGTGAGTTCATTGTAACTAACTCTAATGTGGAATTCATTTGAATATCTTTTATACTTATTGGGTTTTATAAGAGCTATTTTGCTACATTGAATATTAACTTGGGTCCTTTAATGAATGTATATGTAACCGCCTCAAATTATGAAGGCAAACACTAACTGAAATTTAGTATTAATCAAACGGAAGCTTACTTTTGCCAACACAATTAAGCGGTTACTTAAAGGTCAAACCAATATCCAAGTATAATACTTGAACCAAACCAAAGCAATATAATAGATTTCTTAACTGTCCAAAATATAGGAAAATTACAACCAAATCAAAATAAGTCCAAAGTTCAAATTACATCCTTAAAATAGTCTAAATTTAAACTAATAGTCTTTCAAATACAATAAAGATATCTAAACAAAAAGGGAGTCATACTCCAACTCTGGTTCATCTTCCGCTCGCATATCCATTCTCCGTCGAGGTGCCATAGGGATTTACTCTAAAAACAAAACCATTGGAAATACATACAAAGTATAGTATCAGCAAAAAGGCTGAGTATAAACACACTGGTGTCCGTCAAACAAGTTAATAAAACCTTTTTTAATTTGAGTAAATTCATTTTGAAATATGCTTTTTCATTTAATAAATCATATTATCATTCAAACCCAGTTCAATGGCTCTATAGTCATTTCAATTTCTCATTTTTCATCATAAATCATAAGATCTCAATTGATCTAAATCAATTTAAACTCATATCATAAGTTTACATGGGTACTCCGTGAGTCATCCTGTGACTCGTATGGTAGTCGGTCTACCGTCCGCGACATGTCCGGCAAATGTAACACTATGGTATTGTGAACAATACGCGCTCAGCATTGGTGAGTCGTTTAATCATGCACACAACATTTGCTGTGGCATATGTACCCGCCATTTAGGCTAAAACATTTTTGTATATAATATATATCTTGTAATTTTAATAGCATTTGAAAGTCAAAAATATTAACTTTTTCCATATGATATACATCTTTTATTTGCACATAGCAAAACATACTTTATTTGCGACTTAGCAAAATCAAATCATAATATTTCTCACATGGATAAAACACGCTTAGCATAATCATATCATCAAACATAATCTTTGTATTATATTGGGGCATCACTAGCATGTATGGAAATGCATCATAACAAAAAGTGATTAAAGTTTAATACGATTTTTCAAGGAAACCACTAAAATGTTTCGTTTCGATCCTTCTTAAAGTAAATATAACTTAAAAGGGTTTTGAAATTCATTCAAAACAACTAGAATATGATTCATAAGTCTATAAAATCATTTTATGACAGAAGATTTCATAAAACACTATTTTCTTAATTACGAGATAGTTTTACCGGTAATAAAATCGATAATTGATTTACAAAATACATATTAATTCTCCAACAAGACCCAAATTAATCAAGTCATTATAATACCTTATTTAAAATGAATTTAAGGTTGTCTCATCAGATTATCATTGGTTATGTGAATTTATAACGATCTTACAATTATTTTCGATATAATTTGGGTATTTACCGTTATTTAAATGGTGTCTTAGATCCGTAAAATTTATAAACCATCTAATTTAAACTTATTTTATTACTATGAGGCAATAGGTTATTAATATAATTATAAATTTTTGATATAGATCTATTTTTACCTAAATTTAATTAACAATATTACACCTTTTAATAAATAAATATTTTCTTTTAATTTGATAAATTAGTAAATAATTAATAATTTATTTTTTAAAATTATACCAAAAGTTTTAAAAGTCATATAAAATGTATATGAGGCCATTTGAACTTATAAAAGTCATGTATGATGTTTTATTATTTTGTATAGACATTTTATCGATAAATAGAATAAAATAGGTTTAAAATTATTTGAGTCCGAATAAAGAATTATAAAAAATTATATGATGTTCCAGAAGCTATTTTAAGGGGTATAAAATTTTAAATAACCATTAAAAATCATGTAGGGTATTTTTAATAATTAATATTGTTTTTTTACCGATAAACCGAATAAAATTTATTTAAGTCCATATATGGTCACGAAAATCCATATAAATTTTTGAACATGTATCTACTGTTTATACAAGTGTCTCATAAAATTTTCATGTCCAAAAGACGTCATTTAATATTTATTTAATATTTTACTGTTTTCAAACTTACCGATTATTAATAACCGAGTAAAAACTATTAAGGTCCTTAAATGTCAACGAAATATTCCGAACCTTTTACCAATTTTACCTACTGTCCATATGCGTATGGAATAAAAATTTCAAGTCCATATGTCTTTGTTTGGTAATTATTTCATATTTAATTATTTTACAATTTACCGTTAAACAATTTAACGATTATTCAAAAATCAAAAAAAAAATCCAAACTAAGTATATTCTGGCCAAATCTTGTTGGAGACATTATAAAATGTTTTTATTAATTGTTTTTGATGATGAAGAGTTCATCTAATACCATGTTTTATAATAAGAGTATTTAACACCTTAAAATCCATTAAAATATCAATTTAATGAATAATCTCAAAAAAAAATATCCAAGAAATTTTCTTAACATATAGCTATTGGAAATTTCTTTTAAAATGAATTTCAAATATTTTCAAATTCATATAATCATTTTCATCACAATAACTTTCACAAAGTAGTGTTAAACATGCCTTTAAACATACAATAATTTATAAAATCAACATGCATGATGCCTACAATAATAACACATATAATAAATTATTACATACTCAAATTTATCATTTTGACATCATTTTTCAAGATTTTCGAACTTCTCTTTGGGAATTTTATTTTTTTTAAAAACAAGTTTATAGACAAACTTTCCCAACTTGTTCTTAAATCCTTTAAAAATCACCCCATGTGACATACTTGGACTCCAAGCCTATATAATTATTCCGTAAGCTCCTACGCGTTCTTAGAAGTGGTTCTAACTTCGGGTCCTTCCCCTTCAAGTCTCAACTCCAACTCTTCAACTAAACATATTGCATTCATCTAAAAATCAATAATAATTTTGGATTTCTACATGCACTTAACTTTCCCTAGTTAGAGTTGTTAGACTAATACTTGTGATGATTTTAACATATTTGGAGTATACTTATTATGTTGAGCAACATACTTAGTTAAGTCCCTTAATTTTACTTGAATCCTTTAAGTAACAAAATTTATATGTTTGTGGAAAAACATCTTCTTACTTTCTATTATGACCGATTTTTGTAGATTTATAAATGATGATTTTCTTAGTTTAGAGATAAAATAATCATTTTATAATGATCTTAGTTTATAGAAAGATTCATGTAAAAAAAATGTTTTACATGAACAAGTTTTAACAAAAACTAGTGGAATAAAGAAATGAACATAACTTACTCTATACTTGGTGGATTTCTTCAACTTTAAGCTTTACCTCCAAAGTTTACGTTACTTGTTACACTTCATAACTACGTTACGAGTTGACAAGTTTCTAATCTTCATAGAAATTTTTCAAATTACTACTATCACTAATTAAAATTTAATTAGTAATAAACAAATATATATAAAAAATTAGACGCTAAAAATGACTAATGAAATCTCATTAATAATACGACTCTTTTAATATGGGCTACCCTCTATGTGGTATTATAGTGAATTTTTGGTATTTAATTAATATCTGCTATCACTTGTTTATAGAAGTATGTAAGGGAGCCTCAAAATGGGACTCTATGAATATTGGATATATGTGATATAGAAAGTTGTATGATCAAAAGTTTTTCTTGCCCTCTAATTTTGTGCTATCATTGCAGGTCAAATATGGAGTTGATATAGTCTTATGCACTTTGCCGCAGGTGTATCAGATACGACTGTAGGAGCACTCAACTATCCTTTCCCTTTTCTCAACTTATCATATAAGTTTTGTAAAATTCTTTATTTTTTGCAGCTTGCGCAAAGAGGTACAGCTGTAGGAACTGGATTAAACACGCAGAAAGGGTATGTAATCCTCTTTATAAAGAGGCATGAGCACTAAATATGTTAGTTTGTGGTAAAATATCCCCAAAAAAATCGAGAGAAGACTGTGGCACAGATATGAGAAGGTCAATCACTTAGAGTTGACAGTGAAATTAATTGACACTACAATAAATTTAACTTTTTAGTGTAATAATTATTGGTTTTAATTTTAAGTTTCACTATAAAGTGATTTAGCAACATTTTATTTGGTCTTTAATTAATGGCATATGTAATTGTCACTATAGTCTATAGTGGCATTTGTGAGAAAATGTCAATAGATCTTATGTTGCAAAAAGCTTTAGTGTGGCTTTTTTATTATGCTGCTAAAGGGTCTAATAAATGTCACTAAATCATCTATATATACTATAAGAAATTTGAAATAGCGACATTTAAATTAAATGTCGTTAAATATATCCCACTAAAAGCATATTATGTTGTAGTGTGAAGAAATTCTAGGCAACGAAGCAAATGTTGTTATTAGAATATAGTTGTCTTTACTTTCTGAAGTTGAACATGTGCAGTTGCAGACTTGGTGTTTTTAGAATATAGCAAGCTTAACTTTCTGTGAAAGAGGTTCCCCAACGCACTGGCTGGAAGCAGCTGTCGTAGTACCCTTTGATGTATGCAGCACGCCAATGTGACAACCTTAATTGCATTCACGATAGAGTCTGTGAGGGGCTGGTG
>NC_080052.1:17669238-17734238 GCF_026212465.1 Amaranthus tricolor
TATATATATATATTATATATATATATATATATATATATAAGATATATAGTATATATATATAGTATATAAATATACTTTATATATATATAATAATTATAGTATATATATATATATTATATAGTATATATATTGTATTATATATATATATATATATATTAATATATATATATATATATACATATATATAACATATTAATATATATATATATATATATATATATATATATATATATATATATATATATATATATATACATATATACATATATATATATATATATACATATATATATATATATATATATATATATATATATATATATATATATATATATATATATATATATATATATATATATATATATATATATATATATATATATATATATATATATATATATATATATATATATATATATATATATATATATATATATATATATATATATATATATATATATATATATATATATATATATATATATATATATATATATATATATATATATATATACATATATATATATATACATATATATATATATATACATATATATGTATACATATATATATATATACATATATATATATACATATATATATATATATATATATATATATATATATATATATATATATATATATATATATATATATATATATATATATATATATATATATATATATATATATATATATATATATATATATATATATATATATATATTATGCAACTACTAAACACATCAAAATGAACCATCATAAATGTCTATAGTGTATATGATAAATATCTATAATGTATATGATAAAAACTTACATTTTACATAATAAATAGCTCCAATGTATATGAAAATACCTACAATTAATATGATAAATACCTATAGTTAACATGATAAATACATATAGTTTATATGAAAAATACCTGCAATATATGCATATAATATATACAATATAGAAGCATTATATAAACCAACAGTGTATGTGATTAATACCTACAATGTATATGATAAAAACCTACATTTTACATGATAAATATCTAAAATTATATATCTACAATTAAATTAATGAATACCTACATTTTATATGATATAAAGCTATAGTGTGTATGAAAAATGCCTACATTAAATATAATAAACTCCTAAAATGCTTACAGTTTACATAACAATAAAAAATGCATACATTATATGTGAAAAATGCCTACATTATATATGATAAATACCTACATTTTACAATCACCTACTAATTAGAATATACACATATAACACAATAAATACCTATATTGAATATGATAAATACCTACATGTTACTTGAAAAGTACCTACAATTATTTTAATAAATACCTACAGTGAATATACAATATATACATATAACATGATAAATCCTACATTAAATATGAAAAATACCTAAATGTTACATAAAGATAGCTACAAAAACATGATAATTATGTACAAATTACATGATAAATAACAATAGGAAGACTTTTTATGATCGATGTTATGAATGGTAGTATACTAATGTGGTAGTATACTAATGTGTGACTTGAGTGCACATAAATGGGGTGAATTCATGAGTGTGACTCTTGGTACTTTGGTTACTAAATGGGTGTAATTATGTGTGGAGTATTCATGAAGATTTATGGGTGTTAATGAAGATTAATGAAGAATATGTAAAGGTTTGATTTAAGTATGCTCGATTAAGTTTCTGTCAGAGGAAGCTGTAGGGTCGCTCGATCCATTCGCTCGACCGAGCGAGTTTTTTGGTGGGTCGAGCGGTCAGTCAGAATGCTCTAGATTTTGTTACTTCTCGCTCGACCGAGCCGCTCGACCCGAGCGAGCTCTCTGTTCAGTCGAGCAGTCTCTCTGATATGCGTGGGATGCTGATTTTTGACCTTCCAAGTTCCTAGAGTTATTTCATAGTATTCATTATTCAATATTAACTATGTATTTATGTGAGCCATTCATCTTCATGTATCTAGTACTATAAATAGGGCTCTCATACTCACACATCAAACACATCAAACACAACCCCTAAGCCAAACACATAGCCTTTCTTGTTTGTTAGCTCTATTTAATTGTAATTCTTCATATTGAAGTGTTGTTTGTTCTTTGCATCGTATCGGTATTTGGCGATCATTATCAATTGGTATTAGAGCCAAGTTGTTTTTGCGGTGTTTTAAGAAATTATTACTTGAAAATCATGACTACAATGAAGCTCGACATTGAGAAGTTTGATAGGAATGTAAACTTTGGCTTATGGCAAGTCAAAATGAGAGCCATTTTGATTCAAAATGGTGTGCATAAGGCCATTGATGGTGTAGATAAGATGCCGGAAGGAATGTCCGCATTGAGATGGGAAGAGATAGACACTAAGGCATTATCGGCAATTCAATTATGCCTTTCCAATGATGTTCTAAGAGAGGTTGTTAAAGAAACAACAACCAAGAGTATATGGGAGAAATTGGAATCACTCTATATGGCCAAGAGTGTTACCAATAGGCTACTCTTGAAGAGTAGACTCTACGACTTACGCTTGGAGGAAGGTAAACCTTTAAAACCTCACTTAGATGAGTTTTGTTCCATTGTTATGGATTTACAAAACATTGATGTCAAGCTTGATGATGAAGACTTGGCAATTTACCTTTTATGTTCTTTACCCCTTTATTATAAAAATTTTAGAGAAACTCTACTTTATGGTAGAGATAATTTGAGTAGTGATGATGTGAAGAGTGCCATAACACAAAGGGACCTCATTGATACACAATTGTCACAAAAGTCACCAAGCAATGCTAGTGATGGTTTGTTTGTAAGGGGGAGGTCACAAGAGAAAGGTTCCACTAGTGGGAGTGGAAACAAGGGTAAAGGGAGGTCCAAGTCTGTGAGGCCAAATAAAAATAAAACTTGTAACTATTGCAAGCTTAAGGGCCACATCAAGAAGGATTGTTGGAAGTTAAAGAAAAAGCTTGAGGAAGAGGCTAAGGAAGGAACTAGCAATGCTAATGCTAGTTAAGTGAATGATAGTGATGATGGTGATGTTTTAGTTGCCACACATGGGTACAAAGATAATGATGAGTGGATTCTTAATTCGGGGTGCACATTCCACATGACTCCCAACAAAACTTTCTTCCAAACTTATGAAAGTGTTGATGGGGGAAATGTTATCATGGGAAACAACACTACATGTAAGGTTGTTGGGATTGGGAGCATTAGAATAAAAATGTTTGATGGGATTGTGAGGACCTTAACCGATGTGAGGTATGTCCCGGGGTTGAAAAAGAATCTATTATCTTTGGGTACTCTTGATAAAATCGGGTGTAAAATCACTTGTGAAGGTGGAGTTATGAAGGTTGCCAAAGGCTCACTAGTGGTGATGAAGGGGAAGTTGAATGGGAGTTTGTATGCTCTTGAAGGTTCAACCATTCTTGGCTCGGCAAATGTATCCATAAGCACAATGTCCGATCAAGACACCAAACTTTGGCATTTGAGGCTTGGTCACATGGGCAAAAGAGGTATGTTTGAACTCTCTAAACAAGGTTTATTTGATGGGAAGAAATTTAGGAACCTTGGTTTTTGTGAACATTGTGTTTATGGGAAACACAAGAGAGTTAGTTTTAAACCCGCCAGTCACAACACTAAGGGAATTTTAGATTATGTCCATTCCGATTTGTGGGGGCCTTCTAGAATGCCCTCCCTTAGTGGTTGTAGCTATATGTTGACCTTTATTGATGATTTCTCTAGGAAAGTTTGGTGTTATTTTATAAAACATAAAAATGAAGTTTTTGATGTCTTCTTGGAATGGAAGAAGATGATTGAAAAGAAAACCAGTAGGAGCATCAAGACCTTAAAAACCGACAATGGTCTTGAATTGGTTGATAGTAAATTTCTCAAATATTGTTCTAATGAAGGTATTGTTAGACATTGAACTTGCGCAGGACGTCCTCAACAAAATGGTGTAGCGGAGAGGATGAATAAAACATTGTTAGAAAGGGCTAGATGCATGCTAAAACAAGCTAACTTGGGGAAGAAATTTTGGGCCGAAGCGGTGGCTACGGCATATTATTTGATCAACCGTTCACCTAATACCGCCTTGAAGTTCAAGTCGCCATAAGAGGTGTGGTACAACACTCCGGTAAGCTATTCTAGTCTTAGGATCTTTGGTTGTCCAGCTTATATTCATGTAAATGATGGTAAGTTAGAACCAAGGGCTAGAAAAGGCATTTTTGTGGGATATGGAGTGGGTGTAAAAGGGTATAGGGTATGGTGTAATGATTCAAAGAAAATAATTGTTTCTAGAGATGTTGTTTTTGATGAAAATAGTATGCTTGTATCTAATGTTGAAAAACCTTTTGATAATGATGGAAATAATGATGCACAAATGGAGGTTGAATCTTCCAATATTGATGATGAGAAAGATGATGATGTTCAACAAAGGTCTCCTCCTTTGTCCACAACTAGGCAAAGAAGGAAGATCGTGGCTCCAATGAGGTATATTGAAGAGTGTGATTATGTGGTTTATGCTCTCAACATTGCTAGCGAACTCGAAGGGTTAAATGAACCAAGTACGTACAAGGAGGCTATGGCCTCAAATGACTCAAGCAAGTGGTTGATTGCTATGAAGCAAGAGATGGAGTCTCTTGCAAAGAATGGAACTTGGGATATCGTTGTTGCACCAAAGAAAAAGAAGATTGTGGGGTGCAAGTGGATATTCAAGAGGAAGGAGGGTCCTTCTAGTGATATTCCTCCCATCTACAAAGCAAGGGTAGTTGCAAAGGGATACTCTCAAATTGAGGGTGTTGATTTTCATGAGGTTTTCTCACTGGTGGTGAAACACTCTTCTATAAGGGCATTGCTTGCTTTGGTGGCGATGGAGGATTTGGAATTACATCAATTGGATGTAAAGACGGCTTTTCTTCACGGTGAGCTTGAAGAAGAAATATTTATGAAGCAACCGGAAGGTTTTGAGGTAGCCGATAAGGAAAATCATGTGTGTAGATTAAAGAGGTCATTGTATGGGTTGAAGCAATCTCCAAGGCAATGGTATAAAAGGTTCGATTCCTTTATGATTTCACATGATTTTATTAGAAGTTCTTATGATAGTTGTGTCTATTTTAAGAAGTTTGAAGATGGTTCTTTATTATATTTGCTCTTATATGTTGATGACATGCTAGTAGCATGTAGTTCTTTGTTTAAGGTGGAGAACTTGAAAGAGTTGCTTTCAAGTGAATTTGATATGAAAGATCTTGGTGAAACCAAGAAGATTCTTGGGATGGAAATTTTGAGAGATCGGGCTAAGGGTATCCTATACCTTAGTCAAAGGAAATACGTTGAGAAAGTTGTGCAACGTTTCTCTATGGATGATGCTAAAGGTGTGTCTACTCCTCTTGCTTCTCATTTCAAATTATCCAAAAATTTGTGTCCACAAACAAAGGCGGATGAAGAGCAAATGATAAGAATTCCATATACTAGTGCCGTTGGTAGCGTTATGTATGCTATGGTATGTTCTAGACCCGACATTGCTCATGCGGTGAGTTTGGTGAGTAGATATATGTCTAATCCGGGGAAGGGACATTGGGAGGCACTAAAATGGTTATTGAGGTATTTGAAAGATACTTCAAATGTTTGTCTCATGTATGGGAAAAATTCAAGTGAGCTAACCGGGTTTTGTGACTCGAATTATGGTGGTGATCTAGATAATAGAAAGTCCACGAGTGGGTTTGTGTTTACTTTGGGTGGTTCGGCGATTAGTTGGCAATCATCGTTGCAAGATGTGGTTGCTCTCTCTACAACCGAAGCAGAGTACATAGCCGTGGCCGAGTCATTCAAAGAGGCAAAGTGGCTTAAAGGTCTTGTTGGTGAGATGTGCAATAAAGTGTGTGAGGTAAGTGTGCATTGTGATAGTCAAAGTGCAATTCATTTGGCTAGAAATCAAAATACATTTCATAGAAGATCCAAGAACATTGATATTAAGTATAATTTCATCCGGGATGAAGTTGAGCACAAAAGGGTGTTGTTGAAAAAGATTGACACTACGGAAAATCCGGCCGACATGATGACAAAGTCATTACCTACTACCAAGTTTGAATTATGTGTTGACTTGGTAGGTTTAGCTCCTTGCTTGAAGTAATGCCCTCTTGGGGCATTTTGAGGTGTGTATGTTTTTATTATTATGAAGTGGATTGATAAATGTTTTGACTTGGGTGAACTCAAGTCAAGGTGGAGATTGTTATGAATGGTAGTATACTAATGTGGTAGTATACTAATGTGTGACTTGAGTGCACATAAATGGGGTGAATTCATGAGTGTGACTCTTGGTACTTTGGTAACTAAATGGGTGTAATTATGTGTGGAGTATTCATGAAGATTTATGGGTGTTAATGAAGATTAATGAAGAATATGTAAAGGTTTGATTTAAGTATGCTCGATTAAGTTTCTGTCAGAGGAAGCTGTAGGGTCGCTCGACCCATTCGCTCGACCGAGCGAGTTTTTTGGTGGGTCGAGCGGTCAGTTAGAATGCTCCAGATTTTGCTACTTCTCGCTCGACCGAGCCGCTCAACCCGAGCGAGCTCTCTGTTCAGTCGAGCAGTCTCTCTGATATGTGTGGGATGCTGATTTTTGACCTTCCAAGTTCCTAGAGTTATTTCATAGTATTCATTATTCAATATTAACTATGTATTTATGTGAGTCATTCATCTTCATGTATCTAGTACTATAAATAGGGCTCTCATACTCACACATCAAACACAACCCCTAAGCCAAACACATAGCCTTTCTTGTTTGTTATCTCTATCTCAATTGTAATTCTTCATATTGAAGTGTTGTTTGTATTCTTTTGATATAATATAAACATAAACTACACACCACGGAAGACGTAGCCAACATTGGGTGAACCTCCTTAAATCTTTGTGTCTTTTGTTACATTGCCAAACTTATTTTATTCATTGTTGTTTGTTCTTTGCATCGTATCGGTATTTGGCGATCATTATCAATCGAAGATTTATCAATCTCCCTGGAATTCCAACAGGAAGACATTGCTTTTTGCGAAGTTGTGGCCGTTGAAGATGATTAGTGATTTCACTCTGAAAAAGCTTAAGATTATGATTTATAAGTATACAACATATCATTTAAAGAAATTCAAAACCAATCAAATGTAAAGAACAATACCATCATTTATATATGTAAATCCACCACAAAAAGACACCATAAACATCATCATAATTGAAGGATTTAACACAAAAGCAAACACAATTTTCTTCTTTTCTCTTTCTTGAGTTTCAACACAAAAGCAAACAAAAGCAAAATAGAGGATTAGAAATCTAAAGAGAGTTAATGGAAGAGTAATGATGAAAACAAGTTGAAAGCTCAAAGATCAGAGTGGAGGAGTTAATGAAGGTGAAAGTAAGAGCAGTTAATGAATGAATGGGGATTCAAATTTAGCGCGTGATTGAAAAATAAATTTTTTAGAATTTATTTGATATTTAGTTTTTTACTTGGGTTGGTTCAATTAGAACCATCTCTTTGACTTTTTCTTAAGTAAATAAAACAAAATATAATTAAAATTAACTAGCTAATTTCCTTATATAGTTTTTTAATAAACAATTTGTTAAAACTCTTTGTTTTTAAGGGAAGAAAAAAATAAAAAAAAAAAATTAAAATCTAAGTAACTAATTCCTTTTTTATAGGTGTAAGGGGTAGAATACATAATCTTAGATTTGACATATTTTCTAAGAACAAATTTTAAGTATGTTGATTTAATAATAAACTTCATATATGACAATCAAAATGACCAATTTAATTTAAAGTTACAATGTTCTATTCATCTCATATTTGAAATCCATGAAATGATATGATATTGCATAACAATGACATGAAAAAGGTTTCTATAATAAGATTGATTCTTGATTTGAATAATATATAACATAGATTAAACTATAGATAATTTATAAAATCCAATTCAAGAATAATTTTAGCAATTGAAATTAACCTAAACTTAAATTCCAAATTTCAAATATAATTATATACTAACCCAATAATACATAAGGCCGACATAAATCTATTTAACCCAATTCAAATATTAAACCTATTTTAACACATTTAATTATATCAAACTAATCTTTAGTCCAATAAATCATAAATCTCAGTCAAAACAGAGTATGATGATGATAAGAACAATTAAAATCCACCAATAAAAACTAATTAAATTAAATATTTTGATTATGAAAATTAACAAAAGGCATGTAGTTGTTACATATACTTGATCAATGACAAAAGAAAATAATCTAAACTAGGATGAAAATGACGATGAGGTGGGTGCCATAGTTACCAATAAAAACTAATTAGAATAAATATTTTGATTAAGAAAAATGACGATGACCAAAGAAAATGACAACTATTTACTAATTTGTATTTCTATATATATACTGTGTAACGTAAAAGTTTTGCTAATTTGGGAAATTGACTTAGTCTCCCGAATTTTTATCATTTATACCTTCTCGCAATGTTTGCTTTTTTACGCAGTTCAATATACTAATTCTATTAGAATGTTAGAATTATTTAGAATATCTTAGAATATCATAGAATAATATCTCTTTGATTTCTTGCATTATTTTGTATAATCTTTGTGATTATGTAGAATATTAGGAAATATTCAATTTCCTAAAATATAGTGACAATCTTGTATATATTGACATTATCATTAATGAGAAAGGCAACCGAGTCATTCTTACATGGTATCAGAAGCTTCGGTTTTTTGATCCCGACTCCCTTTTCTATCTCCTTGTCTTTTCTCTTCTTCCTTCTTTTCTTTCACCTTTCTTCTTCATAGCCTCTCCCACCAAAATTCATCCCGCTACTTTGATTACTAACATTAAAACAAGTATTCCCATTCAACTTAATGAAGATGGTTCCAATTTTCATACTTGGGTCACTTTATTCAAGCTTCATTGTCGTGCTCACCTTGTGGAATCTCATATTCTTCCCGATGACTCTTCTAAAGTGTTAGTTCCTAAAGATTCCGATTGGCAACGTCTTGATGACATTGTTAGAACATGGATTTATGGGTCTATTAATCCCTCTCTTCTTCAAACTATAGTTCGTCCCGATGATTGTGCCTTTGATGCTTGGACTCGTCTTGAGAACAATTTTCAAAATAATAAGACATCCCGAATCCTTCATCTTGAATCTCAATTTAATGACATTTCTTTATCCACCTTTTCCAATGTAAAGTTTTATTGCAATGAAATTGAAAGTATTGCCACTTCTCTTAATAATCTTGGTACTTCCATCACCGACAATCGCTTGGCTCTTCAAGTTCTTCATGGGTTAACTTCGGAGTACAAAACTTTTCGATCTTTAGTTCAACATATGAATCCTATTCCCTCATTTGATACTCTTCGTTCTATGTTGGAATTGGAAGAACGATCTAATCATAAGCATACTTCTCCCGCTCAAGATTTGGCTCTTCTTGCTTCAAACAAAGGTACTTTTTCTGAAAATTCCACTCCATTTATCAACCGCGGCCCTTCTCACCACCGTGGTGGCCACCGCCACTCTCGTCGTGGTGGCCGGACCCACCGTGGCAGCCACCATGGCTCCACCAGTGGGTATGGACGCTGGCAGCAACCCCATCCAAGGCCTAATGCTTCCCATTCATTTCGGCCCAACATACATTATTCTGGCCCAAGTCCTTCTCCTTCTTCTTCTTCTTATTATGGGAGACCTTCTTGGGCTGGACATACTTGGGCCCAGCCTGTTGCCCCCTTTCCTACTACACCTTGGGCTCCTCAATTTACAAACAATGGATATTCTGATGGTGTTCTTGGGCCACGTCCGGCACAAAGCTATCACACCGGGACTAATAATTCTTCAAATTTTATTCCTACGGACATCGATCATGCAATGAACACTCTTTCTTTATCTACTCCGGATGAGCAATTTTATATGGATACCGGTGCCACATCCCACATGACTCGTTGTCAAGGTAATCTTTTTCCTTATTTTCCTTTAAAGCATCAATTTAATAATGCTATTGTCGTCGGTAATGGTAATTTAATTCCAGTTCTTGGTCACGGGCATGTTTCTTTTCCTTTTTCCAAAAAATCCCTTTCCCTCAAAAATGTCTTACATGCACCTAAACTTATTAAAAATCTCATTTCCGTTCGAAAATTCACTCATGATAATATGGTTTCCGTTGAACTTGATCCTTTTGGCTTTTCTGTGAAGGATTTGGCCACGGGGAGCATCGTCCTGAGATCTAATAGCACGGGTGATCTTTATCCTTTTCCATCCGCACATGGAGCTACTCCTTCATCCTCAATATCATCAGCTTTTTCTGTTTTTTCCTCTAGTATTTGGCATTCCCGTTTAGGACATCCGGGCAATGCGGTTTTAAATTCTTTGTATTCCTCTAGTTTAATTAAATGTAATAAAGATCCTCATTTTGTTTGTCATTCTTGTCCTTTAGGGAAACACATCCAATTACCTTTTGTTAATTCTATGGCTATGAGTTCTAAACCTTTTGATATTATTCATAGTGATTTATGGACATCTCCTATCTCTAGTCCATCGGGATATAAATATTATGTTCTTTTTCTTGATAATTATACTAATTTTTTGTGGACTTTTCCGTTATATCGCAAATCTCAAGTTTATGATGTGTTTGTGAATTTTCATACTTTTATTAACACCCAATTTGAGCTTAATATAAAATCTTTCCAATGCGATAACGGGGGTGAATTTGACAATAATATGTTTCGTCAATTTTGCACTAGTCGAGGCATTTCACTTCGTTTTTCTTGTCCTTACACATCATCCCAAAATGGCAAATCCGAACGAAAAATTCGATCCATAAATAATATCATTCGCACTCTTTTGTGTCATGCCTCTCTTCCTCCGTCTTTTTGGCCTCACGCCTTAAACACGGCCACTTATCTCCTCAATATTCTTCCTTCTAAACTTCTTGGTAATCTTACTCCCACTCATATTCTATACCGTAAGTCTCCTACATATACTCATCTACGGGTTTTTGGGTGTCTATGTTTTCCCCTTTTTCCTGCTACTACCATTCACAAACTTCAACCTCGATCCGCTCCATGTGTCTTTTCAGGATATCCCTCTTCTCATAGGGGTTACAAGTGCTATGATCTCTCATCCCGTAAAATCATTATATCTCGGCATGTTCTTTTTGATGAGGCCATTTTTCCTTTTGCTAAAACACCTTCCTCATCTTCTCCAAACTACCAATTTTTAGATGTTAATATTCTCCTTCATTTGCTCAAACCAGCCCATACACCACCTTCTGGGCCTACTTCTTCTCTGAGCCCAACTCATCTATCTCCCTCCCCTACTTCTCCCCCCCCTACTGGGCCTGCCTCACGCAGCCCAGTACCCCTCCAATCCCCTCTTCTCTCTTCCTCACCTACTGGGCCTGCCTCACGCAGCCCAGTACCCCTCCAATCCCCTCTTCTCTCTTCCTCACCTACTGGGCCTTCTCTCTGCCAGCCCCCTTTAACTTCTGGGCCTCCTTCTCTGTCAGGCCCAAATACCAATCCTCAATCTCCATCCTCCCTCTCCCCTACTGGGCTTGCCTCACGCTGCCCAGTCTCCATCCAATCCCCTCCTTCTTCTCCCATTGCTACTGGGCCAGCCCAACTTCAGTCTCCCTCAGCCAGCCGCAATCCAGATCCCCACACCGCAATCCCGTACACATCCTCCTCCCTCCCCTCAACTGGGCATGCCTCACGCAGCCCAGCCCAACAGCCCCCTTCTTCCTCCCCCTTCTCTATTGGGACTGCCTCACGCAGCCCAATCAACTCCCCTCCTCCTTCCTCATCCACCGGTATAACTACGCGGAGTAAACATGGTATTTTCAAACCCAATCCCAAATACTACTCTCAAGCTTTATCTGTTTCTTTTTCACCTTTACCTACATCTCCTCTACATGCCATTCGTGACCCAAACTGGAAGTTAGCAATGAAAGAAGAGTTTGATGCTTTAATTGAAAATCATACTTGGGATTTGGTGCCGCGTCCTCCTAATGCTAATATCATTCTATCTTTATGGGTATTTCGTGTCAAGACCAAGCCCGATGCCTCTTTTGAGCGATATAAAGCGCGTCTTGTTGGTGATGGTAAATCTCAAAGGGAAGGCATTGATTGTGATGAGACTTTTAGTCCGGTTGTGAAACCTGCTTCTATTCGCATTGTTTTAAGTATTGCTCTTTCTAGGTCTTGGTCTATTCATCAGCTTGATGTTAAGAATGCTTTTTTACATGGTCATTTAACTGAGACTGTTTACATGCATCAGCCTATGGGTTTTCGTGATTCTACTCGTCCTGATCATGTTTGTCTTCTTCGTAAGTCTCTTTATGGTCTCAAACAGGCTCCTCGTGTTTGGTATCATCGGTTTACTACTTTTGAAACTACTATTGGCTTTTCTAACAACATTTCTGATAATTCTTTATTTGTTTATTGTCATGGATCTGATATTGCTTATCTGCTATTATATGTGGACGATATTATTCTCACAGCTTCCTTAAATTCTCTTCGTGAGTCCATTATGTCCAAACTTAGCTCTGAATTTGCCATGAAGGATTTGGGTCCTCTTAATTATTTCTTGGGTATTGCTGTTACTCGTACTTCTACTGGCCTCTTTCTCTCTCAACAAAGGTATGCCTCTGAAATTCTTGAAAAGGCTGGCATGTCTCAATGTAATCCTGTTGCTACTCCTGTTGCTACCTCCGGCAAACTTTGTGCTAATGCTGGTTCTCCTTGTGAAGATCCTACCTTGTATCGTAGCCTAGCTGGAGCTTTACAGTATCTTACTTTCACTCGCCCAGATATTTCATATGCTGTGCAGTAAGTTTGCCTCTATATGCATGATCCTCGCACTGAACATATGGCTGCTATTCACCGCATTCTTCGCTATGTCAAGGGTACTCTTCCCTATGGTTTGCAGTTACATCGTTCTCATATTTCAACTCTTTTGTCTTATAGCGATGCTGATTGGGGTGGCTGTCCTGACACTCGCCGCTCAACTTCTGGTTACTGTGTTTTTCTAGGTGATAACTTAATTTCTTGGTCAGCTAAACGACAACCTACTGTTTCCAAATCCAGTGCTGAAGCTGAATATCGTGGTGTTGCTAATGTTGTTTCTGAAACTTGCTGGATTTGCAATTTACTTCTTGAGCTGCACTGTCCTATTAACACAGCTACCCTTGTCTATTGCGACAATATTAGTGCCGTTTATTTAGCTGGTAATCCGGTCCATCATCAACGCACTAAGCATATTGAGATCGACATTCATTTTGTTCGAGAAAAAGTTAAACGTGGTGATGTTCGAGTACTTCATGTTCCATCTCCTTATCAGATTGCTGACATTTTCACCAAAGGCCTTCCTCAAGTATTATTTGTTGATTTTCGTTCCAGTCTCAGCGTCTTCAAACCGCCCGATTCGACTGCGGGGGTGTATTAGAATGTTAGAATTATTTAGAATATCTTAGAATATCATAGAATAATATCTCTTTGATTTCTTGCATTATTTTGTATAATCTTTGTGATTATGTAGAATATTAGGAAATATTCAATTTCCTAAAATATAGTGACAATCTTGTATATATTGACATTATCATTAATGAGAAAGGCAACCGAGTCATTCTTACAAATTCAATCTTTAATATATCTAATTATGTATAATAATAACACAAAAACTTGGACGAGACGGTCTCATTATGAGACTGTTACTTTGGGCCGGCCCAATTCCCGTGTGTAACAACTTTTCAATTTTTTGGGCATTTATCAATTTTGATCAGAGAGGTAATCAAAATTGAAAAATGAGATGTTGTTGCACGCACATATCTGGTCAGCCCAAATTGACGGTCTCATTATGAGACAATCTCGTCCAAGACCAACTGTATTAATAAATTATAAAATTAATAATTTTTACAATGAGATGAAACAAATAAGATCTCACTTGACTATATTTTAACCTATAAAATTAAAAACAAATCACAAGTTAAGAGTGTTGAATGAATAATATCATTTTTATAATGTTCAACTAATTTAGAATAGAGGAAGTATATACGCTCCTTCTTGGGCCTTGGCTCTCACTTTTCTGTTTTATATTCGCATGAATCGGGATAATGTTATACTAATATTTCTTTTTATTTTTTTAGTAGTTCCAATTACTATTTTAAACCATTAATAGAAAAGAAATATTTTTCATCCTAGTAAAGGTAAATATTTAGACAAATTCTAAAATGAGACGGTGTCATGGTAAGACTTTTTTTTTGGGCTGACTCACTACCCATATAAATTTACAGCCAGTCTTCTGAGAGACCGTATCTCACAAGAATTTGTGAATACATTTAATGTGTTAAATTGATCACTTATAATTTTATAGCAATCTATTAAAAATAGACTCTAGATGAAATATTTATCCAAAATAAAAGGATTAATTCTTTTATTTCTTTTTCTTTATTTAATTATGATAAGTGACAAAAGAAAATAACTTTTTTTTTTGAAATGACTAAAGAAAATAACCTAAACCTTGAAGAAAGTTACGATGTGGGTGCCATAGTTGAAATATGCTCGTAGATTGAAAGATATATACTACTTTCTATTCTATATAATGTGCATCGTGTGCCGGTACTGAGCAAGGGCAATGTGGGCCTGTGTCTAAGGCCCATAAAAAACTCAAATATAGGGGATCATAAATTCTTGCATGAGACGGTCTTACCGTAAGACGTGTCACATAAACTTTTAGCATAATAAACCTTTTGTATGAATTCGTCTCATGGTGAGACAATCTCATACAAGAATACCTGTTAGGAATTTAAGTTGAGACCTCAATGTAATTAAATTAGGCACTTAGCAACTAAACCAAAGTGTTAAAATGATAATTTTTAACTTGTCTTGTAATTATAGTATTATAAATATATGATTATCAAATAAAAAGCGAATTCAATTATTAAAATTGAATTAGTAATTAATATTTCTATTTTTTCTGGCTTTTACTTTTTGCTATCATTCTATGACTAATCCTTTATACATTTAGATTTGTTTTTTTATTCTTTCTGTTAATTTTTTAATGTAGTACCTCTCTTTTTGTTTGATTGATTTTATGTTTATTGGTTTTGAGCAAATCAAATTTGTAGGTGTAACATATTTTTTTCTTTAATTTTTAATGATAAATAGCGTTCTTTTTATTGATTTTTACATTGTTCTTTTGAATTGATTGTCTACATTTGAATCTTTTTTGTTAGAGAGTTTTTGTCAAAACTAGACAATAAAAAATGAAATAAGGGAGCATATAAAATGTAGCGTAGAGATAAGGGAATTTTAAGTTGTGCAACTATATTTTTCAATCCTAGATCAACTGATGTTGCAAGTATTAGAGGAGTTTTAGGATAATTGTCTTGTCCTTGTTAATATAATGTAGAATCTTTTATTAAATTAACTTTTACTTTTCAATAATTAATGTTGGATATTTTATTAATTTAGGCATTGCTATTAGTGATTTTGTATAAAAAAAATCTTATTTAAATTTGTATTATGTATTCGTGCATAAAATTTGTTCGACATTATAAATATTTTTTTTTAATCTATATTGTATACCTAGCTGGGGTCTATAGCTTTTTTTAAGAATAAATTTGATAAAATAACTTAGTATATGTGTATAATTGTCGTACTAGTATATTTGAGTAATATAATACATAGCTTTTTTTAAGAATAAATTTTTGATATTCAAAATTATTAATTAATATTATTTTTAAAGGACAAAAGTCAATGATTAATATTTTAAAACCAGAAAAAATTGATAATCGTGATAGAATATTTTCAGGTTGGCATATGTTTCTACAATATTTATAAATGTACGGTTCATTTGTTTGATGATACTAAATGATAGTAATAAGAAAGATTTATATTGTGAATTTTGAAGAAATGTATATGTCAACTTATGATAATGACACTTTGATTATTAAAAAGTTCTTTATGGAAAATTATAGTAAATTACATTTTAAAAACACATCATAATAAATATATGAATTTCAACTAATTAAAGATATTAAAAAAATCATAATACAACACGAATTTAATAAGTAGTTTATAAACTATCAAAACCCAAAAACCATAAAATATCACAAAAACCATAAAATTTAATCAAAAGCAAAAAGCAGTAGTATTTTTGATTCTATGATATAATACACGAATCTATTTATATTATTGTTGTTAGGGCAAGTGGAAAGCAGTAGTATCTTTAAGGAAGCATTAAATGAGGGTCTATGATATGCCATTATGATGGAGAAACCAAGAATAATAAGATGAAAGTGCATAAAGGGCGTCATGAACATGCAAGAGGTGCCTTTAACAAGATAAGATGGTGCATAAGATGTGCCTTGAACGAGGCATGAGCTGTAGAGGAACTGCGCTTGAACGAGGCAAGCAACAAACGTAAACAATAAATGCATGTGAGTTGGTGTTCATTCAAGCACATATAGAGCCCGTTCGAGCACCATGGTGTATGGACACGGTCAGGTTTCTGTATTGGCTCATACTTGATAAGCACGTTTGAGCTTTTGGACTAGGGATTATTCTAATGTTTTGGGACTATATAAGATCCCTAAATCAGGTTAAACAATAAAGAGAAGGCTAATACATAAGAAAAATAGGGTTTGAGAGTCCGTGTTTTTTCTTGTATTAGATGCGTAAGCTCCATTAAAGGTGGAAGGAAGCATTGTGAAGTAGTATTTCATTAATATAATGTTGTTTGGTCAATGAAATATGATTCATTTTGAGGGGGAGGTGTCTAAGACTCCATTTGTCTTTGTGTGTGTACATTGTGAAGTAGTATTTCATGTTGTAGTTTTCGTTTAGAGCTCTCAAATTGTCTAAGACAATTCTGAATAAGGAGCAAGAGGATCTGCCAAATATACGATCATTTGTATTTTTAGCTTTGAGTCATCCCCTTACTAGTATATAATACTTCATCCGTTTCTTTTCAAATGTCCTATTTGATTTTTGGATACTATTCATCATTTACTACTTAATTTGTATTTTATTCTTAATCTATTAGTTAAAACATAGTCAAATGAGTTTTTGTTTGACTCGTCCCAGCATAAGGTTTATTAATATCTAAGTTTTGATAAATTTTAATTATGCACAATTAGAGATATTGAGGGTAGAATTAGTACATTGGCAAATGCATCCAAAACAAATAGGACAGTACAAAAGAAACGGAGGGTGTATATAGTTTGAAGAATGAATAAATGTCACAGCTACGTCTCACTGAATTGAGCAATTTTAGGCTCGTATATGGCCAAGGGCGAGTGAGGCAAAGACCAAGGGCCCTGTATTTCACAAATTCGATAGGTTTAAAAATTTCAATATTAAAAAATAAAAAGCAAAGAATCACGAGTGGTAGTGGGATATTATTGGCAAAAGAATTAATTGTCGAAGAAGTACATTAAATGAAAAAGATGTATACATATCTTTCTCAAAAACAAATGGAAACTCTTCCATCTCTTACATATTTGAAATTGAAATTTTAATTTGCTTTATAATATTTGAAAGGATAATTAGGACTTTTGTTTCTAATCTCGTCCCTAGACCATAAAAAGTTCAGAAACGGGTTTGAGCAATTTATTTAAAACTTAAAGATTAGGTGATCAAATTCCAGTTTATACTTGTCAAGTTTTACTTCAAATAATTTTATAATAACCTTTAATGTACTTATATTTTGCTATCTTAATTTTAATATTGTTTGTTGGACTGACTAGGTGAACATATGAAGTTAAACTACTTGATATTTTTTCAAAAGGGATAATAATAGGAAAATTTTAACTTCATATGTTAAAAATGATTAATTCTGTCATTTAAGTTCATTTCAGTCTACCTGATTAAATCTAGAATATTTGTAGTTTAACTATTTTTTATAAATTAGTTATTAATTAGTATATTAACAATCCAAATTCAAAATTCTAACTTCATGAATTTATATATTATGCATCATATTTTTATCTTTGAATTGAAGAATTTAACACAAAGCAACAAGTATGAATTCATATATTATACATCATCTACTAAGATCTCAAGCTGTTCGTAGCATGGGAAGTACCACAAGTGGAGGATATTAGACCATACCTCCCTCATTACTATTAGTTTCGGACATCCTAGATCCTATTTGGTTTTTTTTTTTTTTTTTTTTTTTTTTTTTTTTTTTTTTTTTTTAAATTTAATATCCGAACTTCATTAATAGATAGACCATTCCATGATAATATAATCTAGAAATCTACGTTCTACCTCTCGAGGCATAAATGAAATAAATGGATATGGACGTTCTTTCAAGAAATATATATAAATTTCTTATGCATTTAAAAAATAAATAAACTTTTTATGACAAGGACATACTTTTTATAGAAGTAGCAATATATAAAAATATTTTTTGTTTTTTTTTTCTAGAGCATCATAAAGGTTACTTTAATACCTATACATTTCTCAAAAACTATCATATATCATGGAGAAGCATAACTATTAAAAAGAAACAAAGGTTTAATAAACATTTTTGCGAATATTTTTGTAAATTGACAACAACATATTTCATATAATACTTCAACTTTTCACTTTAAACCTATTGTCTAGCTTTAAGAATATAATTAAAAATCAAATTTATTACTTCAAAAATAGAATATAATTACAAATTATTTGCTAGGTTGTTATATTATAAATTAGTAAGACGGTCTTTCTGTAAGACGCTCTTAATATATAGGCTAAATAACTCAAATAATACAATTATATAGGCTAAACAAAGAAAACCAAGCAAATCATGTACTCCTATTTAAGCAATAACTTCTTAATTTCATTTTGGGTAATATAATGATAAGATGATTTATCTCACATTGATAAATTAAAGATGATGAGCTCATTTTATAAGTTATTGGAGTCCTTCCTCCCATTGTCATATGGTTTGTGATGGTATGTCCTTAGTTTATGTAGTGTTTGCACCTCGTTTTTCTCGATTATTTTCTGGTACTCACAATAAGTCCAGCTAAACTTAGCATATTATATATCCGAGCCCATGGTTCGATCAAAAATTAAAATAGTAGGTCCGAAAAAAATGGTGTTCCTACCCTAATAGATTACTCGCTCCCACAAGCGAACTTGACGGGAATTCACATGTGAAGGGGTGTTGCAATGATTTATCTCACATTAATGAATTAAAGATCGTGAACACACTTTATAAGTTATTGGAGCCCTTCCTCCAATTGTCATATAGTTTTGGGATGGTAACTCCTTGGTTTATAAAGTATATGTATTTTATATTTCTCCATTATTTACTGACATTCACAATAAATTCAACTAAACTTAAGACATACATAATTTTTATCCTCGATTAACATTTCAGTAAAAGCAAGTAGGGTAACTATTTATAGAGTCTGCATATTTTCCTTAGCACCCATGCAAATTAAAATAAAATGGAAAGATCGAAAGTGACGAAATATCGGTATAAGTTGAATGTAGAATTGATATTTTTATAACCTTACAATTTTTGATTGATAAAAATTTCACAAAATATAACATTAAATATAGGTGTTGGCAATCAATAATTATTTTTCAATTCTCAGCCAGCTGCATGGAATACAACTGTGCATGGTACGGTAAACAATAGAATGCTGCTCCACACAATATCTGAGTATATGGTTGAGAATTGAGAGCGTACGGTTATAATAGTGGGTGTCCTAAGAAACAATCCAAAAAAAAAAAAAACATTCTAAGAAATGTATTATTTTATATTATATTAGTATTGAAATTGAAAATAGCTGTTGTTTAAAGGTACTTATATTATGTGTGTGTTCCACTATGAATCCGCGTTTCCCTACTTTCGAACCATGTTCAACAACAAGAAAAAAAAAATAACCACATGCTACCAAAAACTATCTGTAGCTAAGAGTGAAAAGCAATAAATGCTTACACATTGGTGAATGTCTACCATTGTTATCTACTAGTTTAATGCCCCTTTGCAATACACGAGATTTTTTTACTTTTCATATATAATAATTTAACTATTATGATAATTTTATGTAGCATAATTAATAATTATATAGATAAAAAAAGGCATTTGATAGTTGATTATATTAAAAAATTCACATACTCGATCAAAGTAGATACTCCTTCCGTTTTCTAATGAAGTTCTCACAAGGAATATTTACGAAAATTAAGAAAAATAAGATACTTCTATTTTAGATAGTTGATATAGTATTTTATTGATCTTGATATATATAATTCTACAGCTACTCTTTTAAATTCTTGGTTGATGACTCAGCATAGTTTGTTAGAGACTCTAACAAACTATCAAAGCCTTTCTTGATTCTTTTTCTTCTAGTATCATCTTGTAAAATAAAACTACATATAAATAGAGGTACTTTGTTATAAAGTTGTATGTAATTACAAAAAGGGCTGAATAATAAAAACAAGAGAAGACAAGTTCTTCAAGAAAAGCATTCTCAGTGAAATTCGTTCTCTTCCTCTTGCTCCTTCTTTCTTTCCTCTCAAACAGATCAATTAAAACTTAATCTGCATGAATCAATTGTGCATTCTGTTTTACAACATGGTATCAGAGCCATTTCTGGCAACAATCTGATGTTTGAGCAATTCTGTAATCGCATTATGGTATCGTTCTTGATTTTCTAAATTTGTTCTTACCTAGCTTTATCTGTGCTTGTTCCATTGATTTTTTTTAGAAATCCATCTCATTTTGTTTTTCTGATTCAAAACAAATTTTGTTTTTCTTTCTTGAATCTTTCTTTTCCCGTTCTTCATTATGTCCATTTCACAAAATATTCTTCCTAAATCACAAGATCCTGCTAGCATTTACTTCATTCATTCTTCTGAAAACACATCTACACCTTTAGTATCTGAGAAATTCAATGGTGAACGTTTTAATGAGTGGAAGAGGAGTATGATTATAGCATTATCTGCTAAGAACAAGCTAGGGTTCACAGATGGAACTGTTATGAAACCTGATGAGACTCATGAAGATTACAAGGCATGGGAGAGATGTAATCATTTGGTGATTTTTTTCATTCTAAGATCATTAGATAATGATCTTGCTAGAAGTGTAGCCAGAGAAATATCGCAAGATCTGGAGGAGAGATATGATCAGACATCAGGTCCTCAGTTATTCACTTTGCAACAAAATCTAAGTGACTTGATTTAAGGAAGTAGTTCTGTGGCTGAATTCTTCACTAAAATCAAATCCCTGTGGGATCAAATTAATGGCATAAATCCATTACCTATCTGTACATGTAATGGATGTTCATGCAACTTGACTCGGAAATTTCTTAAAGCTCAACAAGAAGAAAGACTCATACAGCTACTCATGAAGCTAGATGATAAGTTTGTTAACATCAGGACTAACATTCTCATGATGCAGCCACTACCAAATGTGTCCTTAGCTTATAGATTGCTAATTCAAGAAGAGAAGCAGAGAATTGTTGCTCAGTTGCAAGGAGAATCTTCTAATACTATGGGTTTTCTTGCTGACTATAGAAAAGGGGAATACAGGAGACATGAGTACAAACCAAATAGGCCACCTCTTCAATCCAACAATTACTCATCACCAAGTAATTACAGGACCAATGGTGGATACAAGAAGAATAGCAACATCAATTATTACTGTGACCATTGCAAGGTTCCTGGACATTCCAAACAAAGGTGCTTTGTTCTAAATGGCTTTCCTCCTAACTTTCAGCCAAAGACACAAGACAAAGGAAAGAAGGTTGCAGCAGTCATTACACAAGATTGTGATGAACAGCAAGATCCTAAAGCTCAAGCCTATATTTCTGTGCAAGAATTCAATGAGATCAAAAGCTATCTCAGAAAGCAAAAGGAAAGTTCTACTGAACCACAAGCTCATGTAGCAGGTATATGCCTCTTAATTAATCTCAAAGTTAATTGGATTGTAGATAGTGGTGCAACACATCATGTCTGTTCTGATTTAGCTTTGTTTGAAACACATAAGAAGTATGACCGTGCACAAAACACTATAACTATGGCTGATGGAAAGAAATCAATTGTGGAACACATAGGTTCTGTTAACTTGGGGAATGGGATCATATTAGTAAATGTATTACATGTTCCAGGATTCAAGTTTAATCTGATATCAACTCATCAGTTGTGTAAAGATCTTAATTGCACCATTACATTTACACAGAACAAGTGTATACTACAGAATCCTTCACAGAAAAGTTCCCTGGTTCTTGGTGAATTGAAGTCAGGATTATATGTAGTAGATGAAGTTACAAATCATAATTCTGAAGTTGATTTAGTTGCTGCCACTGGTGTTGTTACACAAAGTTCAGAAGAGAGCAAGCTTTGGCACTTAAGGCTTGGTCACTTGCCATTCAAGAGATTACATCATGTATGTAGTATGAATAACAATAATAAGACTATAGATTTCATATGTCAGATATGTCCACAAGCTAGACAAACAAGGCTACCATTTCCTAAAAGTCTTTCTAAAAGCAAGAAGTGTTTTGAGCTTTTGCATATTGATGTATGGGGCCCCTACAAGGTCAAGACTCATGACAATTGTAAGATGTTTTTGACTATAGTGGACGATTTTTCTAGACATACATGGATTTTTCTTCTCAAGCACAAAAGTGATGTGGTAAATTTGTTATATCAATTTGTTACTTTTGTTAAAACACAATTTCAAGCCAATATTTTGACTATAAGGTCAAATAATGCAAAAGAATTCTGTGAAGGTGATATTCTACAATTCTACATGAAGTATGGTATTGCACATCAGAAGAGTTGTGTTAACACTCCACAGCAAAATGGCACTATGGAAAGAAAACACAGGCATTTATTGGAAACTGCAAGGGCTTTATATTTTCAATCTAAAGTTCCTATTCAGTATTAGGGTGATTGTTTATTGTGTGCCACTCATATTATCAACAGGATGCCTTTGAAACCAATTTCCTTTCAAACTCCTTATGAAAAGTTACATGGCAGCAAGCCTTCTATGGAGCATCTCAGAGTTTTTGGATGCCTGTGCTATTGCTCTACCAACAAATCTCACTGAACCAAATTTGACCAAAGAGCCATCCCATGTGTTTTCTTAGGTTATCCTGTTCATCAGAAAGCTTATAAGGTTTTTACTCTTGATACTAACAAGATAATTATCACAAGAGATCTTGTTTTCTATGAAAAATATTTCCCTTTTCATTTCACTGCCTCAACTCCAACTTCCTTGCCTATTTTCCTCCCTGCTGAAACAACAATTGATCCCTCCTTTTTTCCTCCTTTTCCTGAACCACTTTCCCACTCTATCACTAATCAACCTCTTAACACAGAATCTTTCAGACCACAATCTTCTCATGAACAACAATATATTCTTCCTCAAATTATCCCACCACAAAATGACCTCCCACCACCTAGACAATCTTCTAGACCACATAATAAACCTTCCTGGATGCAAGACTATGTGTGTGCTACCATACTTAATGAGCATTGGTGCAATCTTGTTCAATTCTCCTCCCTCCCACCTGATAACAAAGATATTATTGAGCAAAATTGCAGAATTGTTGAACCAACAAGTTACTTAGAAGCCTCCCAAGATCAAAAATGGGTTGAAGCCATGAATCAGGAGCTTGAAGCTCTCCGCACTAATCATACCTGGGATGTGGTGTCTTTGCCACAAGGAAAGAAAGCAATTGGGTGCAAGTGGGTTTATAAAGTAAAGTTGAAAGCAGATGGTTCAGTAGAAAGGTTTAAAGCTCGATTAGTTGCAAAGGGATTCACACAAAAGTATGGTATTGACTACTAGGAAACTTTTTCTCCTGTTGTCAAAATGACCACCATCAGATGTCTCATTGCTATTGCTGCTAGCAACAAATAGCCTTTGCACCAACTTGACATAAACAATGCTTTTTTACATGGCACCTTGACTGAAGAACTGTACATGAAATTGCCAGAAGGTGTTCCCAATCCAGAAAATAAAGTATGTAGGTTGGTCAAGCCTCTCTATGGTTTAAAGCAGGCCAGCAGAGAATGGTTCACTAGACTTAATCAAGAGTTGCAGCAACAAGGGTTAAAGCAATCCAAAAATGACTATTCCCTGTTTCTATTGAATTCAACTTCAGGCTTGACTATTGTCGCTGTATACGTAGATGATATTATCATCACAGGTGCTGATTCTTCTGTCATTTCCAATCTCAAACAACATCTACACTCTACCTTCAGCATGAAGGACCTTGGCCTCCTTAATTACTTTCTTGGTATTGAGGTCACACATATGCAGCAAGGTATTATTTTAACACAGAAGAAGTTTACAAATGAACTTCTTCAAGATTGCAATATGGATGTTTCTAAGACAACTAAAATTCCTATGCCAACCACAGTAAGACTTCTAGCAGATGAGGGTGAACCCTATTATGATCCAGTTCAATATAGGTCTTTGGTTGGGAAGCTAAACTTCCTTACACACACCAGGCCTGATTTATCTTTTGTTGTTCAAACTTTAAGCCAATTCATGCAACACCCAAGGCTTCCTCATGTTCAAGCCCTCCAACATGTACTTAGATACATCAATGCAACCGTAGGCCAGGGTATACTCTTGAAAGCAAATACACAACTCATTTTACAAGCCTACTCCGATTCTGACTGGGCATTCTGCCCCAATTCCAGAAGATCTGCTACTGGCCATCTTCTTCTTCTTGGCAACTCACCCATTTCTTGGAAATCCAAGAAGCAAAGTACCATTTCAAGGTCTTCCTCAGAGGCAGAATACAGGGCTATGGCAGCAGCATCAGCAGAAGTCACTTGGGTTGTCAACCTTCTGAAAGAGTTAGGTCTCTCTAATCTGCTTCCTGTACAACTCAGGTGTGACAATCAATCTGCAATTCATATTGGCAGGAATCCAGTATTCCATGAAAGGACTAAACATGTGGAATTAGGTTGTCATTTTACTCGGGAGAAAGTGATGGAAGGTCTCATAGAACTCTCTTATCTAACTACAACAGAACAATTGGCTGATGTTCTCACCAAACCTCTTCCTGCTGCTCAACACCCTAAGCTAGTTCACAAGCTAGGCATGCTTCCTGACCAGCCTCCCTAGCTTGAGGGGGGGTCTTGGTATATATAATTCTACAGCTAATCTTTTAAATTCTTGGTTGATGACTCAGCATAGTTTGTTAGAGACTCTAACAAACTATCAAAGCCTTTCTTGATTCTTTTTATTCTAGTATCATCTTGTAAAATAAAACTACATATAAATAGGGGTACTTTGTTATAAAGTTGTATGTAATTACAAAAAGGGCTAAATAATAAAAACAAGAGAAGACAAGTTCTTTAAGAAAAGCATTCTCAGTGAAATCCGTTCTCTTCCTCTTGCTCCTTCTTTCTTTCCTCTCAAACAGATCAATTAAAACTTAATCTGCATGAATCAATTGCGCATTCTGTTTTACAACAATTGAATAATAAAATTGATGGAGTAAATTGGATACCATAAACATTAAAAAATAATTAGTGGAAAAAATATATATAGAGACCACAACTAATAAAGAAATGTATATATAAAGTTAGTGGTAAACATGTGGTGACTATAAGGAATATAAAAATGTTAAAATCAGACTCTGGAAGATATGTCAGGACCATAAGCATGATTAAAATATTAAAATGAATATGAGCAAGGTTATTTTGGTCCAAAATTTATGATATAAATAAAAAGATATTTTATGGGAATAACAAATAAAGCACCCCAAAATGACAAATGAAAACTTTTTTAATGAACAGATAGAGTATTAAATATTGTAATGTAAGTTATTGACATGTCATCTCATAATGCTACAATTGCACAAATAAATCTATTATAAAAAAAGATATTACATTTTATAAGAATTCTACTTAAATTAAGCAAAGATGAGAATATCTAATTCATCTGCAAAACAAACAAACAAACAATTCATCTAGTAAGTAAACAATCATGATATTAATGCATAAAATTTTACTATAAAATGTTGTTGGACCACGAATGATAGTCTTTGTCCATTAGGACCACGAATGGATAACTTCTGTAACCAACATTCAATATTAGCTCTATAATTATCTAACTAATTCATACCCAATATCACATCAAAGTTATCTAAAGGAAACTCAATCAAGTGAATAAGTAAGGGTACACCTAAGAAGTCAAGAGACACATCACGGTAGGCTTTAACACAAGTAACTCTATCACCCGAGGGTTGCGCAAACTCAATACTAATAGACACAGGACTAGACAATCCAACCTTACTAGCGCAAGACATCGCAATGAATGAATGAGAAGCTCCCGAGTCAAAAAGTACAAATATTAGACCTAAATTAACTAAGAACGTACGCAAAACTACCTAAGGAGTCTCCTTGACCTCGTCACGTTCTAGCTCCATCAATCGACCCGTTGTTTGAGCACCATTAGCCAGAACAGATACAGATGGTCTCGATGGGTCCATCCGCATACCATGACTCGATTGTCCTCGACACTTAAAATTCTGTGAGCGACCTTGGTGTCGATCTTGGTGCACACTAGCCTAGCTAGCCACAGTTTTCTGCGAACGGTCTTGGATCTTGCCCTCAACTACTAACTCCCTAAGGTATGTGTAGCAATCAACCTTTTTATGCCCTTTCTTTCCTCAGTAAAAACATTCAATTTTTCATCTCGTAAATGTGCTTTGATGTTGTCTTGGAGGTCGTGACCTCTGGCTACTCAATTGTTGTCGTGTATCTAGGTGATGTCGCTTTCTCGAACCCTGTGGAGTTTCATTGTGTTCCCCTTCTGCGTCTGAGTTGTGCATAAGTTCCTCCCATTGAATAGAGCCTCTCATCTGAACACGCGTCGTTATACACATCTTGTATAGTTGTGTGACATCGACTAACCATATACTTGCGAACCTCTTGGTTTAATCGGCGAAGGAAGTGTTGTGACCTGGACTCTTTACCTGTAGTCATGTTCTCTACCTATGATTTGAGCTCGATGAATCTTGAGTAAGACTGGTGCATGGTTCTGTCATCTTGTTTCAAAGAAGAAAAGTCATCACGCATCTCTCTCTGAAGGTGTATAGGAAATAACTCTCGAATGGCAGCTACAAACTGGCTCCAACCTGCTATAGTATGTGTAGTGTTGCACCCTGAAGAAGTAGAAGCTCTAACTGTAGCGGACTTAACTGCATCCCGGTGTGTCAACCACCATGTGTCAGCATCTCCAGTTAAGTAATGAGCAGCAAGGTTCACATTCATCCTATCCGGAGTTTCTAAATTTAAAGATCTTCATTTCTCGTATCCAATCATGAAGTTTGGCAGGTTGTCCCTTCCCATCGTACCTTTTCAGAGCTAGTCTTTGAATTCCCTAGGTCTGTAATGTCACCACATCGGGACCAGGAATAACAATCTGAAGGGTAACAGGTGTCGGGGTAGGTATAGGAATAGGTGTAGGATTTGCATTGTTTTGTTGCAACTGCTATTGAAGTTGATTAAATTATTGTTGTTGGGCTTGCAACAAGGAAATGAAGGCTAACCACTGGTATTCAGACGAAGATGCATGTGGTAAAGAAGCAATGGTAGGGCCAGGCATTGCATTTGTTTTTGGAGGCGGCTGTACGAAAGGTGTAGAATCTTAAGAGTGAGAACAATCCTCTGTCTCAACTATAAAATTGTCTGGACTACGTTGTCTACTAGTTTGGCGGGTCATGCGTCTCATTGCCATGATCTACACGAAATCAATATATGACTAAAAATCTATATTAATAATGCATAACATATAAACATTAGAGTAATATACACATATCACATATCACGAAATTAATATATATACTATTTGCATCATTACTTAAAGTCGTCTTCAGTCGTCCGAATCTTGTATAACGATTTTCCATTTTCGTGACTTCCTCACATTTATGTTTAATGATAAGATTTATTTGGTCCTACCTAATTTACTTAATTCACCTAGGTTCATATCCATCAACTAAGTTTAAAATTTTACCTAATATAAAGCTTAAGTTTTTAATTCCTCAATTAATAACTTCAGTAATCTCCAAGATCTTTTCTTGCTAAGTTTATTAACTTGTCGAAGTAACTACGTGCGCAGGGTGGCTCTTGATTCCAATTGTAACACCCCACCTAATATCTACCTGATTAGGCTAAGGTGCTACTAAATGTACTCCAAATTTACACTTTAATAAATCTCTAAAATGTAGTATAAATGTAAAACTCAACTTTAAAAGATAAATTAATGTGAACTTAAAATCAAATAGAAATAAACTCAAAGGTACCTACAACCCCATAAATGAATAAATTTCAAATGCTAAACCATATTCCTTGTCTTAAAACCCAATAATTGGTCAACTATTAGTAAAATTCAATACTAAACTAAAGCTACTACGAATTCATAAAATAAATATTATGATATATTATGTAACTCTGCGATATCCCCACTTATCAATCATCACCTTTCACAATTTACCTGCAATATAAACTCAAAACAAAAAGGTGTCAACCACGGAAGGTTGAGCGAGTGGACACACCTCAGTAAAATATTTTTTTATGGGAATAACATTAAAACATGCTTTCACAAATAGGGAGAAGAGAGTAACACATAATATTAAAACAAAAATCCTAGACCTTCATGCACACCAAGTATCTAATTGAGAGGATATTCCATAGCTCTAAAGCTATGTCTTTCTTGGGTGAAGCTAGCCAATTTCTCAATGGCAACTCGCCTCAAAATATAGTAGAGACCCAAATGTCTCCTGTTCACAATATCATATCAAGGAAGATAGACACATGGTTTTTTAAGTATCACTCCACATAACAAATCAACAATATCAAATATGTAATTTTCGTGTCAAAAAAAAATTCAAGTATTAATTATATTCCACATAATAAACAAAATTAGACTGGCCAGTCTCTTATGAAAAAGAGGCACTATCCACTCACCTGTAGTAGCTGTCGGGTGCCGGTCACCAACATCTACTAAGATTAACAAAGGGTTCCTCTACAAAGTCGTCTCTTGAACCAGACAATAATATCAGTTTTTGACCGTAATTGAGTCGATATACATTACGTTATACAAGATTTAGACTCAATTAAATTTAACCTATTGCATCTCCCCCTAAAAATCGTATAGCTTGAGCAACATTCGCATTTTAAATCGAACTCTCCTAATAATTCACCTAAAGAAAAAGATCTAATATATTATGTGTTTGTCTTTATTGTAGGTTTCTGTAATACCATTTAATTCTATAATTATAACCCAAGAATATTACATATAGGTATCTATACTAAAAGGTTAGACTTAATCAAGTGATTATGTTATAGAGTAAGAGTATAAGAATGATAGAAAAGATTGAGGGGTGCAAGATGGATCACATTGTATAAATAAATAAGTGAAATAAAAAAAATAATAATAAGAAAATAAAAGTAAATTAAAAAATTTTTTTTAAAAATGTAAACAAAAACGTTTTTAATACCCTAAACCCTACGCTAGAACTTGCAACCCATAGGAATTATCTAGACAATAAAAGAATAATTAAGCAATCAAAGGAATGAAATACTTACTGAATAAGGCTTACTCGAAGATCCACGAAAATAAACTGAGCACAACTACTAATTGGCGATTCAAAACAAGAGGGTTTATTTTCTTGTTTATAATGAGAGCTAGAAAATAGGATTGGGTTATATATATACTAGATATTTAGGGTTAGGGTTTAAATGTAATTGGATAATTATAAAGAGGCCCATAGACTTTTAGTCCAAGATATTTAATTATTTCCCCATAAAAAAAATTACTTAACCTTATTATTAAATCTTGTTTATCTCCAATAAATAACATAATTTATTTCTAACATAATAAAAATAATTTATTTTTAAAATTTCGAAATGTCACATTTAAAATAAAAGAAAATCGCTAAATTCAAATTATATGTCTCCTTAATTATTAATTTGGTGATCTTTTTTGTGGCGTTAAGACTTATCATAATTATGAACAAGTAATTTATTTTGAAGAAAAACAAACAATATGCACATGATTTTCTTAGTCAATTTTCATCAATTAGTGCATTTTGTATGATAGATTATACTATAATATTACTTCCTCCGTTTCAAATCAGTCGCAACATTAAAAAAATGACACTGCTCATTCATCACTCTTAATTTGTGATTAATTTTTAATCTATAGGTTAAATTATAGTCAAGTGAGATCTTGTGTGATTCGTCTTATTACAAAGATTATTAATTTTAAATTTTTATAATTTTTTATTATACATAGTTAAAGATATTAAAGATTGAATTAGTGCATTAGATTGCGTGAAAAATCAAACGTTGCAAATAAATTGGAACGGAGGTAGTATGTCTATGATTTTTTTTTAATTTTTTTTTTAATTTTTTTTTTACTTTCTTTAGCATTTATTGTCTTTGATTTATCTTTTGCTTGCTTATTGTTTTCTTTGTTTTTAATTTCTTTTTTACGTTTATAATAGCATAATATAATAAACCAAGGGGAATAATAGCATAAAAATAAAATATCACAGCCTTTTTAAGGTTTATTATTATGAAAGTCTATTTTTAAATTAAAGAATTATCATATTGTCAAATACTTACACAAAATATAATATGTAGCAAATATGGTGGAGGTTAATTAAAAAAAGACAATTCAAGATATTAGAGTTAACTGGACAAAAAAAATCTTAGAATGGAGAAAAGATGTCATCATAAATCTAAAAGCTCAAGGACTTGAACATACCGTAATGGAAGTTAAAGAAAATGATTCAGCAACTAAAGATGGAGCTCAAACTACCAAAATAAAGGTAGCCCCAGTTCCAAATCAAGAACAGGCCAAAGCCTTTGTTCTCTTAAGGCATCACATACATGATAGTATTTAAATCTGAATATTTATTTATAAAAGATCCCAAAACATTGTGGAACTCCGTTGTTAAAAGATTCAATCACCATAAAAGGGTTCTTCTTCCACAAGCTACCCATAAGTGGAAAATTTTAAGATTTTCAAAATTTAAAATCTCTGTCAATATAAGTCAATATTACAAAGAATTGCATCAATATTGAAATATTATGAGCACCCTGTAACTCATGCAAAACTGATTTAAAATGATATTTAGATCTAAAAGTAGTTTGTCACTGGTTGAACAACACAAAGATCTTGTTTTGAAAAATCATAATATGAGACCTCCTTAATCTCTATCAGTCTGTGAAACACATTCTACGAAAACACATGTTCCTGAAACACATGTTGATGAAAATAAAAACCGTAGAATATTTAATAACCATGGTATAGGGGAAGGGGAAAATTTCCTAGGGAGAGGAAGAGGATGAACATGAGGACAAGGTTGCGAATTCGGAGATGATAAAAAGTTCAATGATACAATACATGCCATTCTCTCCCAAATTATCAAAATGGTTATTAGAATAATAATTTTCAAATAGGAAAGTAAAATAGATATCATAACAAAAATAACCATCAAGAAGGAAAAAAAAAGTGTTTGTTACAAATGTGGCATGATTAGGCATTGGGCATAAACATGTCGTACTGCTAAACATTTAGTGGAGTCGTATGAAGCTCCCCAAAACAAAAAAGGAAAAGGTGTGGAAGCAAACTTCAATGAAGCAAGTACCTTAATGTCTAATCTTGATCTTTTCAATGAAGCAAACACTTCAATGGCTAATCTTGATCTTTCAGACTTCTATTTAGATGGTGGTGAAAATAGAAAAGATCATGAAGATGTTTAAATTATTTTAATTAACAATAATTTAAAGTTTATTTCAGTTGTATTTTATTTATAGATGCATTTTTTTGTATTGATGATATCCTATATTTGTTTTCACTAATTATATATTTATTTAATATGAAGATATGTATTAACTTGAAGATATATTCAAATATCAATGCTTCTTATAACATATTGGAAAAACTCATACTATCCTAAACGACATAATATTTTTTTTGCAATGGAAGCTGGTGAAAGCAAATCTCACCAAAATCTCTAGAACTACCAAACTAACAGAAGAATCTAGAAAAGATCAAATAATACTTTCAAATAGGACAAAACTAGTAATTATTGATGCTTTAGATTTGAGTAAATCCAAAAAAAAAATCTTATAAGTTTAAAAAATGTGCACCAAAATGGTTATCATTAGAAACCATATGACATAAAATCATAATGAGTATTTATGCTTCACATTAGAATGAAGCGGTAAGAAATGTATTCAGGAAAAATTACAAGCATATTCGTTAGAATTATATCGATTGGTATATAAGACCAATTGAAATAAACACGGTGTATAATCAAAAATTAGATATAAAAAGAAATGATGAGTTTGTGGCATGACTGATTTGGTCATCCTGGTACTGAAATGATGCAAAAATTTATTAAAAATTCAATTGGACATTCAATAAAAAATGTTAAAATTCCCCTACCAAATGAATTATGATGCTCTACACGTCACAGAGAAAACTGATAATTAGAGCGTCTGTATATAAAATTACTACTAAAACTCCCAAGTATTTAGAAAGAATTCATGGAGATAATTGTGGGTCAATTAATCCCGATTTTGGACCATGTGGATATTTTATGGTGTTGGTTGATGCCTCAGCACGATGGTCACGTGTAAGCAGGGGCGGATTCAGCTTATATCAATACTGTCAATCGATGGAATTATATAAAAAATCAGTAGTACAAAGTTACTTAGGGTGGAAGAAGTTGAACCGGTTGAAACTTAAGTATGTTAGCCGAGTGGCCCCAGATCTATTCTTACCAACAACAGTCAGCATGCATTTTTCATTAATAGGACTAGTACTTTCTTTTTTACTTTCATTTTCTTTGCAATTTTTTAGCACCCATTGTCATAACTCATATCATTAACACTAATAATGTTAATTATATGCAGTTTCATTTGTTATTTCTCTAAAAAAGTATTTTATTTTGTATCATATTTTTTTGATATAATTAAACTTATTACTTTAATTTTATTACGTTTATGGTCTTCACATGTTTTTCACCAACTTTATATTATCATTTTTAAATGTTTGAGGTTCCTTTAATCATTCACTAACTTTATTTTATATTTTTTATGCTACTACTTTTTTTCCATTAAGTATATTCAATAAAGTAATATATTTTCCATATAAAAAGTTCAACATTTCTTAATTTTCATAAACATTCGTTATGGGTACATCAAATAAGAACATATGGAGTAGTAATTAGTAAACATGGTCTTGTTATACATGTCAGTTTAGTTTATCATTATATGATTAATTTTTTTAACTCGTTACAATATAGTGTTAAGAATGATGCTTGTTATTATTTGAGTTATTTATTTGCAGCATAGTAGTGGACCAAACAATGAACGATGCATATAATATAAAAACTTGATATAAACTATAGTCTTCATTAAAATTTTGACGAATGTAATTTTTAAATTTAATTTATTGACATTATTTTGATTTTTTTCCTTGATTCGCCACTGAATGTAAGCATCCTACAAACTAGAATTATATTGAATTTGCAAAATTGCTTGCTTAAATTATTCAACTGAGAAACTAATTTCTAGATTATACAATAAGCAGAATAAGACTTGACAATGCTGGAGAATTTACATTCCAAACTTTTAATGATTATTGTATCTCAATTGAAATTGACTTAGAACATCTAGTGGCTCATGTTCGTACTCATAATCTGCTAGCTAAATCGTTAATTAAATAACTCCAATTAATCGCAAGACCATATATTGTTAATAATGTCCAAATTGCCCTCAACTACTTGGGGCCATGCGATAATATATGCATCAGCATAGCTAAGACTAAAATCAAGTGCTTATCATAACTATTCACCACGACAATTGGTGCCTAGTTAAGAACCAAATATATCACAGTTGAAAATATGTGGATGTGTAATATATGTCCCTATTGCATCACCCCAATGTACAAAATTTGGTCCACAAAGAAGGATAAGAATATATGTTGGATTTGAATGCCTAGCAATCATTAAATATCTAGAATCAATGAGTGGTGATTTATTTAATACTAGATTTGCATATTACCATTTTAATGAGAAAATATTCCCATGCTTAGGTAGAGTGAAAACGAACCCAAGCAAGAAGGAAGAAGAACTCACATGGAACGCAATGCACTTGAATATGTATGATCTAGAAACAAATGCATCTGAACAAGAAGTTAAAAAATTGTTCATAATCAATATATAACAAACAAAGTGTCTGATGCATTTATAGATGCAAAGAAAGTGACAGAATCATATCTTCATGCTGCAAATATTTCTGCACGAATTGAAATTCTCATTGGTAACAAGGTCACAAAAAATGAATCTATTGTAGGCTGGAAGCGTGGAAGACCATTTAGTTCAAAAGGTTTGAAACAAAGAAAATTCAAAAGGTTGAATGAAATGACAAATGAAATCAATATTACTTCTTCAATAACTTGTAAAGAAATACGTATTGGAAATGAGGATAAAAAGCTTAGGCAAAGAAATAATGATATAAACACTAACAACAATGAAAGTTTGATCAATTACGTTTCAACTAAAAGGCAACTAAATCAGAGGCATGATATTGTTAATGACACATTTACTCATTCAATTGTCACTTAAATCACATTTGATGAAAATGATGTGGAACCAAGAACAATAAAACAATGTCATCATATATATGATTGATTGGCCAAAATGTGAAGATGAAATTTAAGTAGAGTTGAAGTCACTTGAAAAAATGAGAAGTTTTTGGACAAATTACCCAAACACCAAATGGTATAAAATCAGTCGATGATAAATGGGTGTTTGTAAGAAAAAGGAATGAGAAAAAAGAAGTGATTAGATATAAGGCCCAACTTGTAGCACAAGGATTTTCCCAAATACTATGGATTGATTATGAAGAAACATAATCTCTAATGCTAGATGCAATTAAACTATGATTTTTGGATAGTTTAACGGTTTTAAATTGGTGCAAATGTGACTTATGAATGTTGTGACTGCATATTTATAAGGATCACTTGATACGGACATTTATATTAAAGTCCCTGAAGGATTTAACACTAGTGGAAAAAACATCATTTGCTGCGGTTTTTTTGCCTTTATTTGCTGCGGTTTTGGCCCCCAGCAATTGTGATAGCAGCAAATGTCGTACTTTAATTGCTGCGGTTAAAAACCGCAGCAAATATGGGCATTATTTGCTGCGGTCATGGGCATAAACCGCAGCAAATAAAGAGTGTTATTTGTTGCGGTCATGGTTGAAAACCGCAACAAATAACACTCTTTATTTGCTGCGGTCATGTTCGAAACCGCAGCAACTACCTCTTTTTTTTTCTTTTTCTTTTTCTGTTTTATCTTTATAATAATGCAATAATAATACAATGTAATAACAGTGATTAATCCAATGATAATCACATTAATCAACATTATAATAATGCAATAGTAATAATAAACTCTCGCTCGTATATATAATATAATATTACGTACATATATATATATATATATATATATATATATATATATATATATATATATATATATATATATATATATATATATATATATATATATATATATATATATATATATATATATATATATATATATATATATATATATATATATATATATATATATATATATATATATATATATATACACATTAAAGTATAAAAAATAATATACTATAATTACAATTTATCAAGGACAAATATTAGCAAGATGCACGGCAATCTTGTCTTTTAATTCGCGCATCTCTTCACTTCTCAAAGGGCGTGTTTCCCTAGGAATGTCGTTTAAAACCTATATATAATATTTAAATAAAAGATATTAACATTAAATTATATACCAATAATATATTTAATTAAGAACGTAACAAATACTTACGGCATCTATATTTTCGACTCCAAAGTCCTTCAAGGAATTTATAATATCGTCCATAAACTTCAACGCGTAGTAGCCGCAGTCAACGAAAGAAGAAGGTTGTTGAAAGCACTAAGAGAAAATAGATGTTAGTGTCAAAAACGGTTAAAAACGCATAAAATCGCAACTTAACACGTAAATTCTAGAATATGACTATGATTTTAAATTCTAACAACTTCTACACAATAATATATACCAAATAGTGTTGTGTGCCAAGTTTCGTGCAAAATAAACAAAGTTTGAGCTACTTTACGCGCAAAATTGATAAAAACGCTTAAAAACCCTTAAAATCGCAACTTAACACCTAATTTCTAGCATATGACTATTATTTTCAATTCTAACCATTTCAACACAATAATATATGCCAAATAGTGTTGTGTGCCAAGTTTCGTGCATAACAAACCATGTTTGACCTACTTTACGCGCGAAATTGACAAAAACGCTTAAAAATCCTTAAAATCGCAACTTAACTTCTAATTTCTAGCATATGACTATTATTTTAAATTCTAACCATTTCAACACAATAATATATGCCAAATAGTGTTGTGTGCCAAGTTTCGTGCATAACAAACCATGTTTGACCTTCTTTACGCGCGAAATTGACACATCAGCAAACTAGTGACCAGACCACCTTGCACGACACGTGGAAACCAAACCTATGCATCCAGGACCTAGGCTAAAGTGGAAATGGAATCTTGGTACTTGGATCTAGCTATGAAGGTCCTAAAACCATTCTAACAATCCCCGTGGACTCCTAGAAGCTGAGCTGAAGAAGGGTTACTCGACAGTTTTCTAGATCAGAATTTTGTTTAAGTGTTTGTGGTTGTTTCGTGTTCTTTTCATGATCATTTGTAGTTTTTGACTGTGTCATTAATCAAAGCTTACGCACAACATTAATCCTTGCATAACCAAGGCCTTAATTAGCCCCAGTTTCGCATCAAAACCAAGTTTGAGTACTTTACGCGCGAAATTGACAAAAACGTTTAAAAATCCTTAAAATCGCAACTTAACTTCTAATTTCTAGCATATGACTATTATTTTCAATTCTAACCATTTCAACACAATAATATATGCCAAATAGTGTTGTGTGCCAAGTTTCGTGCATAACAAATAAAGTTTGAGCTACTTTTCGCGCAAAATTGACAAAAACGCTTAAAAACACTTAAAATCGCAATTTAACTTCTAATTTCTAGCATATGACTATTATTTTCAATTCTAACCATTTCAACACAAGAATATATGCCAAATAGTGTCGTGTGCCATGTTTCGTGCATAACAAACCATGTTTGACCTACGTTACGCGCGAAATTGACAAAAACGCTTAAAAATCCTTAAAATCGCAACTTAAAATCGAATTTGTGTACCTTTCTTGCTATCCATTTTGGAAATGTGGCTCTAGATGTAGATCCCATTTGTCCACGCACTCTTTTCATTGCGCTGAAACGCATGGGAAAAGTAATACTATTTATATATATATATATAACACTTAATTAAATCAAATTACGCGATTATGAAACCAATTAATAAACGTCTTGTTATGCAACTGCATCAATGCCCTATCCCCTTTAGAAGGATGTTTTACGCGCAATATATCAAAATGCTCACTCAAAAAAGGATGAACTTCCGGAATATGATGCAACACATACAAGTGTGCTTGTAGAAGGCTTTCTCGAGGAGGTGTGACCGATTTGGAGCCAATTGTTCCTTTTCCCTCAAGCCTTCCTTCATGTCTAGAGGTGGGAAGTCCAATAGGCTTTGCCATGGCCAAATACTCGGCTATAAAGTTACTAATCTCATCGCTCACAGTGCCTTGAATCATACTCCCCTCGGGTTGTGCTAGATTCCTTACCTTGTTTTGTAAAACACCCATGTGTCTTTCGAAGTTTGATGATGAACAAGAACAGAAGCAAGGATTTACCTTCAAAACACAAGTTTGATGATGTACAGTAGATGAACAGAAGCAACAAGAACAGCAACAAGTTTGTGAAGATGAATAGCAACAAGTTTGTGAAGATGAACAGCGACAAGTTTGTGAAGATGAACAGCAACGAACACAAATGAAGATGAATAACAGCAAATGAATAAAACAGCGTTTGTGAATGAAGATGAACACAAGATGAAGCAAATTAATCTTATACGTTTGTGAAGATGTAGAATAGAGGAACGAAAAGCAAATGAAGATGAAGCGTTTTTTCAAAGAACAACTGTACTGTATAACGTATTTGAGAAGATATGCGAAATAAAAAGAAACTGGCGGGTTTTTGTCCAACGATCATTTGCTGCGGTTCACAACAAAACCGGAGCAAATAATCTAATTTTGAAGGGTTATTTGCTGCGGTTGTGGAAGAACCGGAGCAATTAAGCTAATTTTGAAGGGTTATTTGCTGCGGTTTTGGCAAAACCGCAGCAATTAATGCATGATGCTAGGGTATTTGCTGCGGTCATAGGGTTAACCGCAGCAATTAGAGTAATTTTTTTTTTTTAATACGTTTTCCTATTTTTTGCTGCTAATACACAAAAACAGCAGCAAATAAACCACAAATCATGAGAGATGTTTTTCATAAAGCTTAAAATGTCACTTTATGAGCTAAAATAATCTTGAAGAATGTGGTACATCGTCTTAGTCAATATGTCATGAAAAAAAAGTAAGAAAAAAAAAATCAAATCAACCCTTATGTATTCATTAAATGGCTTAATTAGGATTTTCTATAATTGTATTTTATGATGATGATTTAAATATCATTAAAACTCACAAAGAGCTTGAACAAACTGCAAAATATTTAATTAAAACATTTAAAATGAAAGATCTTGAGACAAAAAATATTTTATCATGGAATAAAAATAGAACACTTAAGGGTGAAATCTGTGTACACTAGTCCAATTATCACTACAAGAAAAACCATTTTTAGAAACAAAAAAAGTCATTGCAAAAAATAGTATTCGTTATTAAACGTTTTTTGCAACGACTTCAGTTGTTGCGGCTACGACCATAGCTAAAGGTTTTGGCAATGACTTTCGTAATTGCAAAAGTCTGATGTTTTTCAAGACGACTTTTATTGTTGTGAAAGTTTAGTCGTTACAATTCCTTAGACCATTATTAGAACGGGAAAAGTTGTTGCCAAAACTTTTATGTTTTTGTCAACAACAATTATCGTTGATAAAATTCCATTTCTTACAACAACCTTCCTTGTTGAATTAAATGATAATATATATATTGCAACGATTTTATTGTTCGGAAAATACATAGTTAATAATTAATATTGCTATTTTTTACAACGAGTATATCGTTGCAAACTACATTCACCATTTTCGCAACAACTTCAAATTCCTTTGGCAACAAATTAAAATCATTGTAAATTATTATCATTATATTATTTATAAATAGACGACATTCCTTTATAAAATTCATACAGAACCAACAACGTAAAAAGTATTACAAACAAAAATATATCTATTATAAGCATTTATATCTTGAATTTTAATTACTAGAGAAATACATATATATGCATGTCTAAAAAAATATCAAACAAATATATATATATATATATATATATATATATATATATATATATATATATATATATATATATATATATATATATATATATATATATATATATATATATATATATATATATATATATATATATATATATATATATATATATATATATATATATATATATATATATATATATATATATATATATATATATATGTAGGAATGCTAATAGATGATCGAATGCAACAAGAGGGGGGGTGAATTGTTGTGTTGTGGATTTAAGATTTTTGCCTCTAATTTTTGCGGAATTATAATAAGTATAGAACAAAAACTTAAACTTAAAAACGAAAAGAATAATAAAAGGAGACAAGGATTTTTACGTGGAAACCTTCTTGGCCTAATAAGAAGGAAAAACCACGACCCCCCGGGATTTCAAAATTCTCACTATGTTTAGGCAATTAGTTACAATTACACAAAACAATGTTTGCTTCACTTGAAGCTTCTCAATTCTCTAAATGCTTTACTCAAAGCTTCTCTACTTAGGCCTAATTCTCTTCTCTTCTATTCTCTCCTTCTCTTTCTCTTCTCACGATTCTCTCTTCTTCTACCCTTAGACTTCCCACAAGTCTAATTACAAGATAACACTCAATTACCCTTTACAAGGCCAATTCTCATAAAGATCAAAATGAAATTGTTGCTCAAGAAAAATATTATGAATTAATTGGCATTAAAAAAAACTTTGAATATTTTTCTCAATTAATTCTCCCTTTTGATGGACACTCTCCATACATTTTTTCTGAACCGTAATTTCCCTCTTTTATAAGGGGAACAGCAGACAGTGCACTCAGCCCACGTTCTCCATGAGGTGCATTCATCCCATGACTTCCATAACATACTTGCTCCCAAAGAAAATGGAAAGTTAGTTAAAGGTAGGAGTGGAATGTAACTGCTGTACACATGCACGGTTAAAACATCATGGGTTAAGGAAGATCCTAAATTATAGGAGACCAATTCAAAGTAGAGAACAAGTCTCTTGAACATCCGAGTTTATAGGAGATAAACAAGGAATTGATCTTCTCCATGTTTTTAGGCGAATTAAAATCATTTTGCCAATTAATAAATAAACTTAATTAAGCAACTAATTAAATTTTAACCTTTTACATTAACTAAAAACAGAAATCATAATATTCGTAATTTCCAGTTAATATCTTCTTCAGACCTGCATCGTGGGGAACAGCGTACTGTCTCCATCTACAACTTTCGTCAGAACTTCAACTCTAGGAACAGTAAACTGTCTTCCAGAGCAATTTCCCAACTTCTTGGATATTTGAGACATGTACATCTTCCACGAATCAAGTCATAGGCTTCATCAACGATTCACATTAAATCGGATATATACCTACAAAACAATCTCTAATAATATGTTTGTTTATTTAAAAGTAAAGTCATCATCAAAACCTTAAGAGGCCAACAAATTCCCCTTTTTTGATGATGGCAAACTTTATAAACAAACTTAAGTGAAATAGAGTAAAACAAAATTCATAGAGCATACTAGAGATTAAAGTAACTCTAATTAACTTAGCAAATCAACTTGTTAGAATATAATTTACCAAGCATTCATAAACAAACAGTTTACTCTAAAATATCAAATATTTTTCAAAAGTTTTCAAAATTAATTAACTTAAAACTTAAATGAAATAAACTAAGTTAAACGAAAATGGACTGAATAAATTAACATAAATAAAATAAAACTAACATAATAAAACTATAATAAACCTAATAATAATAAACATAACTTATTAAGTTTTTTCACAGAATCAAATATTCCTGAGGACTTCATGAGAACAGATGATCACTAAACTAGCATAAACACAGCAGCACACATATCATTCATAAGAATCAATATAAATCAACAAGATATGTAACTGTGTATTCACTGCTCCTGTTAAGTTTGTGCATAATCTTCCCCCTTTTGACATCAATCAAAAAGAATTGGGAGTTATCAAATCTCAGCACAAACCATATAGATTTGTTAGTGATGAAAACAACAAACAACAATAATAAAAGCAAGTGCTATGAACAATGATTAAACCTGCATAGAGTTAATTTTCACAGACCATAGAAAATAAAAACAAAGAAAAGTAGCAATTGTTCAAAGTTACAACAACCATGTACCCTAGATGGTACAAGGTAAAAAGAAAAATTGTTTGTTAAGTAATACAGCCAACAAATCATTAAATTTTTGAGCAGAGGGATCAAGGGTCAGTCTCTTCTTCATCAATGTACTCAGTCTGCACCTCCACTGTGTCCAGCTTGGCACCAAGGCGTTGTTCCATTTGGTTTAGCTGATCCACAATAGAAGCAAGCGAGACACGAGTTTCATCCTGAAATGCAATGAATTGAGACTGTAGATCAAGGAGCTTGGAGAGAATGAAATGTAAGGAAACTGCAGGAACAGAGTCAAAGTTAGTACAGCCAATATTGGGTGAAGTGTGTGATTGTGGTGGTGGTGTACATGGGATAGGTGATGATGGTGGTGATGGAATTTGATGTGGTGGTGAATTGGCTGGCTTGGGAGAGGTAGGTTCATCAGGTGTGGGCTCAGGGATGGTGTCAGATGGTGTTTCATCAACCAAAGTAGCCTTGCGTTTCGAGGCCAACCTCCTACTCTTCCTTTGCATTGACTTAGCCTTTTTCCTCATAGCCAACACAATCTCTTCATCACTGGAATCACTGTAGAGATTGTGAGGAACATTTTCATCCAAGGCTTCCTTTTTCTTTTCCTTTTCCCCCTTACTTGTAGCTCCATCCTGTTCCTCTTTCTCAGATTTTTCAGTATTTTCAGAGGGAACAGGATCTTGTTCCTTTTCTTCCTCATTCTCCTTGTCCTCCTTTTTCTCCTCTTCTTCTTCAACCTCTTCAGCCCCTTCTTCTTCAGATTCAACTTCTACAACCTCCTCATGCATCAATACTCCCTCATCATTCAATTTTAAACGCAAATTTTGTAAACATTTAGCACCAATTTTCATATTGGGACCCATTGGGAACTCCAACCCTTCCAATGGGACCTCAAACTTCCTAAAAATCCATGTTAGCAACCCTCCATAACCAATAAAACTTTTCTTTTCAATGCAGTCTGATAAATGAGAGATCATCAACGAAGGAAAATTTATTTTAATATGTTTTTCCATGCAGTAAATCAAGGTGGCATCACGCAAACTCACTTGACTACGTTTTGAGTTTCATGGTAAGATAAATCTGCGAGCAACATTGTACAACAATTTATGCATAGGGGACAGAACATTGTGACTGATCTTCCCCTTTTGATCAACTCCTAAAAATTTTAAAATTGTTCGTTCATTAATGCCAGAAAATGCAATCTTTGACCCAATATGATATGTATCGAAACCAACATTGGGAACATTAAACCATTCCCTAATAAAGCGCTGTTAAATTCAATTTTAACAGTTTTAACAACACTAGAACACATACCGCCATCATTAGAGAAATTTACAATAAATTCTCTCATTAGGTTTGGAAAAATCGAATTGCAACTGTAGTTTGACATCAATGATTCCCATTCTTGAAACTTTAAAATGTCATGCAATCTAGGAAAGTTAGTAGAATCATACCAATATTTGTCCAACCCGAACCCTACAGTCATCTCCTTTGAAACTTCTTCTGCGCTGTTTGGATCAACATGCTTCGATCGCTTAACTACTCTAGAAGATGAACCACCTGTTGACATTTTTCTTTTGGTACTAGTGGGTTCAGTGGAGTGTTTTGGTGATTCTTGTGTGGTTTCAGTTGGTGTGGGTGGTGCATCCTGCAGTAATGGTGGTGGAAGAACTACTCTTAGTGGTTTTGGTTGATCGGGCATACAGGATTTGGGAGTTTTCTTGCCTGATTTAGAGGATTTGGGGGTTTTCATTTTTGAATTTTTTTAAGGTTTTGAGCGAGAAGGAAGGACGGTTTCTTGGGGGATTGAGAGAAGGTTTGGGAAGGTAATGGGTAATGACATGAAGCAGGGTTTTTAAATGATTGAAGTGACGGTTACTCCTCCAAGTCCCATCTCTTTATTGCCTTTGCATTACTTGAGTGAAGAAGAATCGTTTTCCCAAAACTCTCAATTCCATCTCTTTATTGGCCGTACAAAAAAAAATGTGAAATATGAATAAAATATGAAATAAGAAATTTAAAAAAAATTAATTATGATTTTATGAAATATTAACAATATATTATGATATTATGATATTATGAAATATTATGAAGAAAATAATGAACATATTGCTTTGGTCTGATTGAATTAACAACATGCAAACATAAAAACATTCATAGTACTAACTTTATTACGTGTTTACCTGATTCATGCAATAATTGATTTTCAATCAAGATTTTGAGATTGATTCCTGACCTTTTCATTTTCATGATGCTTCAATGGGAAATATATGCAACTCACTTTAGTGGAGCTTGATCATACCAAGTTCCAATCTCATCTTTTCATATTGTTCCCTAGGAAGTGGTTTGGTCAGAATATCTGCAACTTGTTCATTTGTGTTAACATGCTTTAGTACAATATTTTTGTGTTCCACGTTATCCTTAAGAAAATGATGTCTAATATGTATATGTTTAGCACGTGAATGATGCACTGGATCTTTAGATAAACATATGGCACTAGTATTATCACAATAAATAGGAATGCATTCAACTTTAATACCAAAATCTCTAAGTTGCTGTTTTATCCAAAGCATTTGGGAACAGCAACCTGCTGCTGCTACGTATTCAGCTTCTGCAATGGATAATGCAACTGTGTTTTGTTTCTTGGAACTCCATGAAACTAAACATGAGCCAAGATATTGTACCATACCTGATGTACTTTTTCTATTAACAAGATCACCTGCATAATCTGCATCACTAAAACCTTTTAAATCATAAACATCACTTTTAGGATAAAATAGGGACAAGTCGTCTGTTCCCTTCAAATATCTCAAAATACGTTTGACTGCAGTGAGATGTGATTCTTTAGGATTTGATTGAAATCTAGCACATAAACCAACACTAAAAGAAATATCAGGTCTACTTGCAGTTAGATACAATAAAGAACCTATCATGCCTCTATACATGGTTTGATCTACATTGGTCCCATTTAGGTCTTTATCTAGTCTAACATTGGTAGCCATAGGTGTGTGGTTGGATTTAGAATTGTTTAGTCCATATTTCTTAAGAAGTTCTTTAATGTATTTTTGTTGATGAATAAAGATACCATTTTCAGTTTGTTTAATTTGCAAACCAAGAAAGAAATTTAATTCTCCCATCATGCTCATTTCAAATTCTGTACCCATAAGGTTAGCAAATTCTTTACATAATGAATCATTAGTAGCACCAAAAATAATATCATCAACATAAATTTGAACAACCAAAATGTTCGAACCTTTATTCTTAAAGAACAAGGTTTTGTCGATTTTTCCTCTTACAAAGTTATTTTGAATCAAAAACTTTGAAAGTCTTTCGTACCATTGCCTAGGAGCTTGCTTCAAGCCATATAGGGCTTTGTCAAGCTTGTAGACATGATTAGGACAAGAGGTATTCTCAAAACCTGGGGGTTGTTCCACAAAGACTTCTTCATCAAGGTAACCATTTAAGAAAGCACATTTCACATCCATTTGATATAGTTTAAAATTCATAAATGCAGCAAAAGAAATTAAGATTCGGATAGCCTCTAACCTTGCTACTGGAGCAAAAGTCTCAGTGTAATCAATACCTTCTTGTTGATTATAACCTTTAACCACGAGTCTAGCTTTATTTCTAACAATTATTCCATGCTCATCAAGCTTGTTCCGAAATACCCATTTCAAACCAATAACTTTCTTGTTTTTCGGTTTGAGTTCCAAGTGCCACACTTTATTTCTTTCAAACTCATTTAATTCATCTTGCATGGCAACTATCCAATCGGAATCCTTCAAAGCTTCCTCGTGATTTTTAGGTTCAAGTGATGATAGGAACGCAAAGTGTGCACAAAAGTTTCTCAATTGAGATCTAGTTTGTGTTCCCTTATTTATATCACTTACAATTGAATCAAGAGGATGGTATCTTTGATACTTCCAAGGTTTAGGCACAAATTCTCTTGAAGGAACACTAGCATGTTCTTGTTTAGCAACTTGATTGACATTCTGTTCAGCTACTGGATCATTTTGCTCATCTGTGGGAATAGCTGGATTGGGAACAGTCTGTTGGTCCTGTTGTGCTGGCAGTTCCTGAATTTGGTCAGTTTCTTCTGCCTCTTCTTGTATCGACTGTTCACTTGCTGTTCCTTGATCTTGCACTTTGATTCCTTCATCTTCATCTTCCAAATTTGCAAGACCTATTTTAATATTACTTGTTTCCTGTTCACTTGTTGAAAAGTTAGTTTCATCAAAGATTATGTGAACAGACTCCTCTACACTCATTGTTCTCTTATTATAAACTCTGTAAGCTTTACTTTGTGACGAATAACCTAGAAATACTGCCTCATCACTTCTTTCATCAAATTTACCAATGTTTCGTTTTCCATTCACATGAACAAAACATTTGCATCCAAATATACGAAAATAGGAAATATTTGGTTTAACACCTTTGAGCAATTCATAGGGTGTCTTTGAAGTGATTGGTCTAATTAGTACACGATTCAATGTATAGAATGCAGTATTAACGGCTTCTGCCCAAAAATTCCTAGGTAGACCACTAGCAATCAACATGGTCCTTGCCATTTCTTCTAAAGTCCTATTTTTCCTTTCTACCACACCATTTTGTTGTGGTGTTCTAGGTGCGGAAAAATTGTGATTTATGCCATGTTCATTGCAATAATTCATGAAGTTTGAATTTTCAAATTCTTTTCCATGATCAGACCTAATGTGAACAATTTGATTATTGGTAGATTTTTGTGTTTTATTAGCAAAGGAAACAAACTCATCAAAAGCTTCATCTTTGCTTGCCAAAAATAATGTCCAAGTGAATCTACTGTAATCATCAACAACAACAAACACATACTTTTTGCCACTACGGCTTTGTGTTCTCATTGGTCCACATAAATCCATATGAATTAATTCTAATGGTCTAGTGGTAGTCACAACGTTCTTTGATTTAAAGGATGACCGCACTTGTTTCCCTTTAGCACAAGGATCACAAACTTCATTTTTAAGGAATTTTATTGCAGGTAATCCTCTTACTAGGTCTTTTGATCTTAAAGTGTTAATCAATGAATAACTAGCATGACCTAGACGCTTGTGCCAAAGAAGTGGGTCTTCTTCAATAACACTTAAACACGTTAGACTGTTTCTGGGAACAGTGTCCAGGTCCACCACATAGGTGTTCCCTTTTCTGATTCCCTCCAGCACAGGGTCTTCTGTACTGTTCCTAGAAATTATGCATTTTTCAGAAGTAAACTTAACAGAGTTACCTTTGTCGCAAAATTGAGAAATACTTAACAAATTGTGTTTTAAATTCTCGACTAAAAATACATTATCAATGGCATGGGAACTAGACCTTCCAACCTTTCCTTTGGCGATTATCTCACCCTTCATGTTGTCACCGAAGGTTACTGTTCCCCCATCATAGGTTTCAAGTGAGAGAAATTTAGATCTATCACCCGTCATATGCTTGGAACACCCACTGTCGAGATACCATGAGTTGTTCCCCCTCACTTGAACCTGCAAAGCAAATTAGTGGTTAGGTGCAGGAACCCATTCATCCTTGGGTTCCTTGTCGACAATACTTGAATCACATTTCTTAATCCATATTCGTTCGACATAATTTTTATTTGCTTTGACATGCTGTTCCTTCTTTATACATTGATGTTTTAGGTGTCCACTTTTACCACAGAAGGAACAGACTTTACTACTAGGGAGATTTACGTATACCTTTTTCTTTTTATCATTCTTAATATAGCCTAGACCTTCTTTACTCTTGGTTTTAGCATCTAGAATCCATTTGGGAATTTCTTTGAATTTCCCTTTTCCTCTTAAGTTTATTTGATCTTTTAGGAACTTATTTTCTTTTTCACTTGATTCTAATTTTAATTTTATTTCTTGAACTTCCGTGCTAAACTCATGAGTGGTTTTATCATTTTCAACCAATTTTAATCCTAACAATTTGCTTTGATTCAATTCAATATTAAGAGTGATAAATTCCTGTTTTAATTTCTCCAACTGCTCTTTCAAAATGATATTCTTATCTAGCAAATCAAAAAATCTACTTTGCACATCGATTCTAAAGGAGTTTAGATATGAGATATGATCTTCACTTAAGTTAAGATCTTTCTCAATTTGGAGACACTTAGCTGTTTTTTCATCTAGCTTTTCTTGTGTCTCTAAAAGCAATTTGATTAGTTTATTCTTACTTATGTTGGACAGATGTTTAGGAGATGGACCAGAAGACATTACCTCTTTTTCTTTGGATTCTTCATGAGATGCCATGAGGCATAGGTTTGCTGTTTCCTCTTCCACTGGAGCTTCTGTCTCAGCCTCGCTCTCCGTATCTCCCCAAGCTGCTATCATTGCTTTTCTAAAATCAGTTTTGAAGTTTCCCTTCTTATATTGTCTTCCAACTTCTCTTGCTTTTCCCTTGCCCTTCTCATTTTTCCATTGAGGGCAATCCTTGATGAAGTGTTCAGTGCTCCCACACTTATGGCATTCAAAGTTTGTCTTCAAGTTCGGTGTTCCCTTCTCTTTGTTATTTCTTTGATTTCCATATCTTCTGTTCCTGAAGAATTTTTTGAATTTTCGAGCCAACAGTGCTGCTTTCTCTTCACCAGTTTCTGATTCATCGCTATCATCTGCTGCTAGAGCCAGTCCTTTGTTTCGGGAACTGTCAGCTGTTCCCAAATGCAATTCATGGGTCATGAGAGAACCAGCCAGCTCTTCCAAATTAAACTTGGTGAAATCTTTGGACTCCTGGATGGCTGTTACCTTTGCTCTCCAGCGTTCGTCTTGAGGAAGACTCCTAAGTACTTTTCTAACTTGTTCATCAACGGGAATGATTCTACCAAGAGAGACTAACTCATTCGTAATATTTGTGAACCTAGTGAACATTTCTTGAATGTTTTCCCTAGGTTCCATTACGAATCTTTCATATTTGGACATTAGCAAATCAATCTTGGATCTCTTTACTTCACTAGTACCTTCATGGGTAACTTCGAGCAGGTCCCAAATCTGCTTAGCGGTTTTGCAACCCATAATTCGATTGTGCTCATTTGGACCAAGCCCACAGTGAAGTAACTTGATAGCAAGAGCGTTCATCTCCATCTTTTGGAAATCTTCCTTTTCATATTCAGTGATTGGCTTTGGAATTACTTCATTATTGGAGTTGATGGTCGTCACCTCAAAGTCTCCAATTTCAATGACTCTCCAAACTTGATAATTTTCGGCCTTTATGAAGATTTCCATTCTATTTTTCCAGTAAGTATAGAATTTCCCATCGAACATGGGTGGCCTTTGTGTGGAGTACCCCTCTTCCATGCGCTCGTTCATTTTCAACATCTTGACAGGGAACAGGATACAGCTCTCAGGGTTTCCTGATCAAATGAGGAACAGGGCTCTGATACCAATTGTAGGAATGCTAATAGATGATCGAATGCAACAAGAGGGGGGGTGAATTGTTGTGTTGTGGATTTAAGATTTTTGCCTCTAATTTTTGCGGAATTATAATAAGTATAGAACAAAAAATTAAACTTAAAAACGAAAAGAATAATAAAAGGAGACAAGGATTTTTACGTGGAAACCTTCTTGGCCTAATAAGAAGGAAAAACCACGACCCCCCGGGATTTCAAAATTCTCACTATGTTTAGGCAATTAGTTACAATTACACAAAACAATGTTTGCTTCACTTGAAGCTTCTCAATTCTCTAAATGCTTTACTCAAAGCTTCTCTACTTAGGCCTAATTCTCTTCTCTTCTATTCTCTCCTTCTCTTTCTCTTCTCACGATTCTCTCTTCTTCTACCCTTAGACTTCCCACAAGTCTAATTACAAGATAACACTCAATTACCCTTTACAAGGCCAATTCTCATAAAGATCAAAATGAAATTGTTGCTCAAGAAAAATATTATGAATTAATTGGCATTAAAAAAAACTTTGAATATTTTTCTCAATTAATTCTCCCTTTTGATGGACACTCTCCATACATTTTTTCTGAACCGTAATTTCCTTCTTTTATAAGGGGAACAGCAGACAGTGCACTCAGCCCACGTTCTCCATGAGGTGCATTCATCCCATGACTTCCATAACATACTTGCTCCCAAAGAAAATGGAAAGTTAGTTAAAGGTAGGAGTGGAATGTAACTGCTGTACACATGCACGGTTAAAACATCATGGGTTAAGGAAGATCCTAAATTATAGGAGACCAATTCAAAGTAGAGAACAAGTCTCTTGAACATCCGAGTTTATAGGAGATAAACAAGGAATTGATCTTCTCCATGTTTTTAGGCGAATTAAAATCATTTTGCCAATTAATAAATAAACTTAATTAAGCAACTAATTAAATTTTAACCTTTTACATTAACTAAAAACAGAAATCATAATATTCGTAATTTCCAGTTAATATCTTCTTCAGACCTGCATCGTGGGGAACAGCGTACTGTCTCCATCTACAACTTTCGTCAGAACTTCAACTCTAGGAACAGTAAACTGTCTTCCAGAGCAATTTCCCAACTTCTTGGATATTTGAGACATGTACATCTTCCACGAATCAAGTCATAGGCTTCATCAACGATTCACATTAAATCGGATATATACCTACAAAACAATCTCTAATAATATGTTTGTTTATTTAAAAGTAAAGTCATCATCAAAACCTTAAGAGGCCAACAATATATATATATATATATATATATATATATATATATATATATATATATATATATATATATATATATATATATATATATATATATATATATATATATATATATATATATATATATATATATATATATATATATATATATATATATATATATATATATATATTGTTAAAGCAAGTGCCAATAATCTTAATGATGATGTTAACTTTAAACATATAATCGAACATGCTTTGTCTTGTACTTTAGAGAGGGTCGATAAAGATGTGTCGAATATGGGTGGTTTAAGGTTTGGAACGGTTGATGAGAGTTGCTTGATCAAAGCAACAAATAAAGAAGCAGAACAGTGAGTGGCTCGACCAACCGCTCGATCGAGTGAAGTATTGCTCGACCGGTCGAGCGGTGTTGGCTCGGTCAAGCAAGATGTCGAGCAAAGTGTGCAGAACAGGTCAGTAGCTTTATTGGAAGCTCGCTCGACCGAGCAAGGTAGTGGCTCGGGTCGAGCGGAAGTTCAACAGACTACTTTGAATTCTGTTTTTGGTCAGAATGTGAAGTGACTATGCAATAATGTGGTGCATTACTTCTATTGTTTATTGTAATGTTTATTGTCATAGTTAATTAGATGTTAATTGAGTTGTTACATGTATGTTATGGTGATTTATGAGGGAATATTAAGAGTGATGAATATCTTGGCTATAAATAGGATTCATCACTCATATATAGTAACATTCACCACAAACACACATATTGTTGAGAGGACTATTGCATTGTTAGAAACTTGAGAAAGTGTTCTTACTTTGCTTTAGTATTTGTGATCTTGAGAGGTTGTTCTCAAGATAAGGGTGGTTTATTATACTTGTAATTGTTGAATTCATTATAATAAACTATATTTGTGGGGGAGGTATTCAAGATACCTCATAAACACTTGTGTTCATTTGTTAAACCTCTTTGAGGCTTGCGCTTTCATATATATATATGTATATATATATATATATATATATATATATATATATATATATATTATGTGTTTATGTTTTTTTGTTTTCAGATATATAGATTTGATTAATTTGTTAGTCGAATAAAAAAATGTGTTATGTAAGGCGTTATGATTCATTCACATCTTTTTGGTGAGTTGAGGAATTAGTAAATTAATTTATGTAAGAAAAAAGAATTTTTGACAGTGTGTTATTGTCCTGGTACGCGCACCTGATCATATGACAAGTGGCAGTATTTCATTTTAGGTCTCATGGAAGTAAAATTTGCTTTAATAATTAATTTAAATAAAAATAGGAAACTAATACTTACAATTGTAAACTTTGTTACCCAAGCTATTTGGTATCTTCCAGGCGCATTGGTGATGTTGTATTTTATATTTGGGGTACCTAATAAATGGGCCCTAGATATAGCTTTTATGCTACCGCCTATTTTTAAAGTATTTTGTGTATTAACTTTGGATGATCAATCTATAGAGCATCCTTGGGGATATTTGAATACTAATAATGTAAAAGGATATGAGTATTTGTGCATGTACTAATATGTGGTTTTGGTTGTTTAATTATTGATCGGACCTGATCATATGGGTTTACTAGTAATTTGTGCTTTGAAAATAGAGAGTTGTCAATCGTGTTAGCAAGGTACGTATAAGTTTAGATTGTTGTGTAATTATTTGAATTGTTTAATAGTGCATTTTTCATCCATAGTGATTGCTGATGATGTATATCAGATAAAGATTAATTACTTCAGAATAATATAATGGACTTAAAAAGGAATTGAGAATGTAATGATTATATTATTATTATTTGGTTCCCATGGTTACAGGAACTGTAGTGGTCACCTGAGGGTATGCGTTCTTTACCTATGACGATTTATATATGTCGGGTAACATCTTAGGTCGGAGGTTGCCTTGGGTTTAGCTCTCCCATGTGTATTCCTCCAACATTTAATCCCTCGTAACCCGTTAGTTCAAGCAACGTCTTAAGCAAGAGAAAAATTGAAGTCAAGAAGTAATGATACTTGTAGGAAAGTAACCTAGAGACTTAGCATGCTAGGATGAACTGTGGTTACTAGATTAACTGTTTATTGCTTATGCGTCTATCTCTGAAGTGTACTTTTTTGCTTATGCCTGCGGTAATGTTGTCTTATTGACGACTAGCAGAATGTGGATAAAGAGAAACATGTGAATGACGAGGACCATGTCGGAGGTCAGACAATCTTACAAATAATAAGAGTATAATTTATGATCTAAGTACTTATTCGATGGTACTCAATTGGTCGTTATAGGCCAATAGCGACTAGCTGACTACTAAATCATTAATTTAGTCATTATTTTGTATTTTGTTTTTGCAATGATGGGACAATATAATTCATGTATTTTTCCATCATACTTTATGTTAATTTTAGTTTAAGTAAACATATTTCGGAATTAAAATAATGTTAGGTTGCTTCACATTACTGCATTAGTTTTAAGTTAAATTTAAGTACGAGATTATTACTCTAAATTTAAGGTTGTTCAATATCTACCGGTTTATAGTCAGATTTGGGTCAAAAAAAAATTACTTCATTTGGGAAGGAGGATTGACCGTAACATTATGGCAATAGAAAATATATAAATAACTGTTATCCAGCTGTGAGCATGAAGCTTCCCTCTAATTCTTGGGGTACTAATTTTCAGCTTCTATTCGGGATCCCTCCACGCCCAGTCCACACTTCTGTAGGGCACCCCTTAAATTGACAAAATAAATGTTTAATAGAACCATATTTAATTTTTAATGAGAAACTCATTAATTTACTTGTACCATAAATTTAATTTATATGGAGTAGTCTGCATTTGTAAAAGGCTATATAACTAAGTTAACAATAGAAAAAAAAAATAAGTAAGTTACAATTCAGCCCAATAAAAAATTATAATTTTACACTAATTTTTTATTGTGACCGTCTCACTATGAAACAATCTCCTATATAATTCAAATTTATGTATTTTTTTATGTTATTTTACTAATAAGATGTTTGTATGAGCTCGTCTCTAGATAATTTTGTGAAAGAAAAAAAAAATATAATTGTTTAAAGTTTTTATTGACATAAGTCACCAACCCACCATACATCAGGTTGATTTACTCCATGAGATATCAATCCCCATAATATCTCTTGTTAACATGTCATTCAATATGCCAGTACGGCTTATTTCCATCAATAGTGCACGTATTTAAGTACTGTTAAACTTTTGACCAAATGATCAGAAAAAATAAAATAAAATGACCCTCCAATATCAAAATTAATTCAACTATCATGTTTTGTTAAACCAAATTAAATCGATATAAATAAATTTGACATGTTTGATCAAAATTATCAATTCTATATCAACTAATTTTTAATTTTAAAGAATTAATAATTATATACGGGTAAGTAAATGGAAGGAAAATTGATCATTTTATCTCATTAAACAAATCAAAGAATTCTTATAGGTGTCCGATGACTGTAATATTTTTTATACTTTGTTAAAGATTTAAAAAGATATATTTCCCGGTCATATTGAAATGCAATACGATTTATTATTATACACTATTTACAAATATTTTATATTGATTTTTTTTTTGAGATAATAAAGTCTAAATTTTAACTTTAACTAAAATTGCACAAGAAGCAATAGGGAAAAACAAAAATGAACATAGGATTGCAGAGTATAATTTCTTACAAATTTGTGATGAAACTATGCAAATGTACACAGAGTATTGAAAGTACAAGATGTTATTTTTAATTATGACGTAAAAAAGATTTTGGTTCATTATTTTAAAATCAAAAATTATTAAATATATTTATGAAAAAAATTGAACATGTAATGTCACATTGAATAGACTCAAACCATCAAACTGGAAAATCAACCCGGCCTTAGAAAAATCCAATTTAATTTACTTGACTTATAAAATATATTCTTTTATATTCACTATTATGGTCCCATTTGATTTTTCTATTATTTATCAATCACTCTTAATTTGTATTTTATTCTTAATTTATAATTTGTTTGATTTATCTCGATAAAAAAACTTTCAACATCAGCCTTTTATAAATTTTAATTTTAATTAAATTAAACACAATTTAAAATTTTTATGATTAAATATTTATATTAACAAACATATAAAAATCAAATATGACATATAATAGTTAGTGATTATGATGAACTATTCATCTAATTATTTTGAGAGGTTGATTGACTTATTCACTTACTAATCCTGGCACCTCACTACATGGGTGCTTTGTTTGTGGGTCAAATCTCTATTAACTTGTGTGTTCTGGCATTTATGAAAGAAATTAAAAAAATTAAAAATTTCCAACCAAAAAAGGAGAAATAAAGAAAAAAGAAACAATAGAAAAAAAAAAAAGAAATGATGGGCTTCTTATAGGTTTCTTATGTGCATTGCTTTGGGTCTCTCATAAGCTGTTCCATTGAAAGTGCGTATCTCTTTCCTTTTACCACCAGGCCGGCAGCACCTAATCTTTTAATTATTATTCGGAAAAATTACAAAGAATTATTCAATCTATTCGTGATTTTTTTACAATAATCTCATCTATTGATTAATTATGAATAATTTCAATTTTGAGGGGTATTTTTCTAGAGTAAAACCGTTGACCGAATGACTTGCGATAATAAAATTTTTTTTAAAAAAACATAAATTAAAATAAAATGTCGAAATAAATGTTCAAAAAAATTTGTAATTTTTTTTATTATTTAAAATTTTTTATGTAAAATTTCAAAAATTTTCTATAATTTTAAATTAATTTTCAGTTAACTTTTTTGGTGAATTACCTACTATAGCAAGTCATCGAATTATCTAAGTTTACTCTAGGCAAATACCCCTTAAAGTTAGGATTATTCATCGTTAATTAATAGATTGGGTTATTGTAGAAAAATCACGAATAGATTGAATTATTTTATGTAAAATTCCCTTATTATTCAACTATTTCTAAAGTTTTTTCTCTTTTGGTATCGATTTTTTGTTGCACTTTTATTTCCTACAACTAGCCTTTCCTTCTTGTATTTACTTCAAACATTCTTTTTAATATATATATATATATATATATATATATATATATATATATATATATATATATATATATATGTATATATATATATATATATATATATATATATATATATATATATATATATATATATATACATATATATATATATACATATATATATATATATACATATATATATACATATACATATATATATATATATATATACATATACATATATATATATATATATATACATATATATATATATATATATATATATATATATACATATATATATATATATATATATATATATATATATATATATATATATATATATATATATGTATATATATATACATATATATATATATATATATATACATATATATATATATATACATATATATATATATATATATATATATATATATATATATATATATATATATATATACATATATATATATATATATATACATATATATATATATATATATATACATATATATATATATATACATATATATATATATATACATATATATATATATATATATATACATATATATATATATATATACATATATATATATATATATATATATATATATATATATATATATATATATATATATATATATATATATATAAGATCTAATAGAAAGGGGTTTGAAAATAAGAAGGATAGGAAGGAATTCATCCGTTAGATTTTAGATCAATGGTCCATCTTGCACTCGATTCAAAAGAGAAAATAAATTGTGATGTTTTCTTAATTAATATGTGATACTTTCTGTAGAAACATGTGTCATTTGAAATTGTGATGTTTTCTAAATTAATATGTAATGCTTTCTTTATAAACATGTGTTACTATATCTTCTGCTAAAAAAACTTTTTTTAAACCGTTAGACCTTAATCAATCAACGGTAGCTATTCCTTCCTATCCTTCCTATTTTCACACCCCTTATTAGATCTCTCTCTCTTTATATATATATATATATATATATATATATATATATATATATATATATATATATGTACATATATATATATATGTATATATATATATATATATATATATATATATATATATATATATATATATATATATATATGTATATATATATATATATATATATATATATATATATATATATATATATATATATATATATATATATATATATATATATATGTATATATAATTTAAAGATTATATTTTTAATTGGTCTTATATTTTAACAAATAAAATAAAGTTTGAGTCCCAACTACACTTTTATTTTTAACTTGACTATAACTATAATTATTTAATATAAAATCGATACAACTTTGAGAAAAGTGGGGGACTAACTAAGAGCAGGAAAAAGAAAAAGCAATTCATAATTTTTACAGATAAAATTAGTACATATTTCAGCCAAGACAAAATCTTATTTTATATGTAAAATATACATATCAATGCCAATGGTGTAATTATATGCTCCCACTATTTTGTTTTACTCTAATCTCCAACATTTAATAAATGATTAGAATTTGCATTTATAAAATAGAAGAAATGTCATGGGATGGGATTGCAATTTTTATAAATACCTCCATATCCTATAGAAATCAAAATATTGTAGCAATACGGTAGGGATCGAATCTTTTAAAGTAGGCATCAAAAAGTTATTATTAATTGACCTTTAATTCGATATGGTTGACCATTACAGAATTTCAATAGTTCATTTTAGAAAATGTAATTAATAAATTCATTTAAAAACAAAATGAAACAAAGAGACGGACAATCAAATAATATTTTACTTCATATAATAATAAACTATTATTAGTCAAAATTTATAATCATAATAATATATGTTGTCTTTTAAATTGAAAAGGTCAATTGTAATAAAAGAAACCAAGCTGCCTACACGAAGGTATATATATATATATATATATATATATATATATATATATATATATATATATATATATATATATATATATATATATATATATATATATATATATATATATATATATATATATATATATATATATATATATATATATATATATATATATATATATATATATATATATATATATATATATATATATATATATATATATATATATATATATATATATATATATATATATATATATATATATATATATATATATATATATATATATATATATATATATATATATATATATATATTATACTTTTTCAAAGTTTTTTCTAAATGAAATTATAAAATTAATAAAAAGACAGTTTACTGATTACTAGTTATGATGTGTTGGCGAGAACAGGCAGATTCTGTATCATAATCAGTTATCAATTGATAATAAATCTATACTTAACAGTTGATGTATGCGATTCAGAGCACCATTTAAATACTAACAACATTAAGAACATCACAAATAATAAAATAAAATGGTAATGATGTATAGTTGTCCCTATATATATATATATATCACAAATCATAAAAATTATAGTTCAATTATAAAATGATACATATTAAAATTTTTTTACCAATATAAATCTATTCTATTTAACGTTATTTATTGTTAATAATCAAACAAGTCGTTAGTATTACAAATATCATTTTCTAATGAAAATGGTATTTGCAATTCTTATTGTCCATTTATAAATTAGAATTAAAATGACTGTATTTTATTTTTTGTAAAAGTCACTTTTGATGATTTACATTTATGCATTTTATGACACAAAATTTATACCCGTGTATCATATGTAAGAAATTTATCGACAAATATCACAATTCGAATTTAGATTCTATATCTGATTTTAAAGTCAGATATTCGTTCAAAATAATCCGACTTTTAAAATCAAATATCGAATAATTCAGATAGAATATATTTACATACATACCCTGAAGTTTGATAATATTCATTTTTAGCCTGCCTTAAGGACCCTCACTATTTCTTTTATTTTTATTCACACATTTAATTTATTTTTTTCTACATAAAATATACACAATTTAACAAATTTGTAAATAATAATCTCAACTATTGTTCATTGATTTAAATTACCCCCAACTATTATATAATTTTAGTACACCCCAAGTATTGAGATAATTAACCTTAAACACTGTGCACATTATTTTCAAATTAAAGTATTTTGAGTTAATAAGTAATAGTTGGAGATATATAAGGTTAAGTATCCTAGAACTTCAAAATATATAAGGTGAAATAATAGTTGAAGATGTTTTGAATCAATGAGCAATAATTGAGAATATTATTTACAAAGTTTTTCCATATGTATTATATAGTCAATTAACATAAAATAAATAGTTGATCTTATAGTGAGTGTTTAGTTCTTACCTTTTAGCTTAGCTTTTTAATTGACTTTTGGATTTTTGTTTGTTGGTTAGTTAAACAGTTTGAAAAAATATATGGTAAATGACTTTTAAAGCAGCTGAAAAACTGGCTTTTAAGCTAAAATGAAAAAGTTTCTCCAGTTAGCTTTTTTGGTTCGCTTTTGACTTGTTAATCCACTTTTTCTCTTATAAATAACCAATAATTATATTCAAATTTACCAAATACCTTCACAAACAGCTAGCCTTTTCAGCTAATTTAAAACAAACAAAAACAACCAACATTTTCAACTAATTAAACAAATCAACTAAAATAATCAATAACCAACTGTAAATTACCAAACACCCCAAATTTTAATTCCCTCCATTCTCTGTCCTCCAACACGCCCCAACCCATTTGTGTATGCGTAAACCTCGTGTCTTTGTCCATACTCTTCATTCTTCTCTCCTATAAAAATCCCCTCCTCCAACTTTCTCCTTCCAAAATTCTCCATAATAATTTCTCTCTCTCTATATCTCTTGTTTTCTCTCAAGACTATTTATATATGCTCACTAACTCAATACAATGACGCCCAAAAAGGATCAAATAAATTACCCAGATAGCTCTGATACTTCTCCTACGTCGTCGAATTCGACTGACGGCGATAATCAAGTACAAACTTGTACTAAAAATAATAAACAGATGGATACCATTGTATCGTGGAGTTCGAAAACGGGCATGGGGAAAATGGGTTTCTGAGATCAGAGAACCACGAAAAAAATCTCGGATTTGGCTCGGCACATTTTCTACTCCTGAAATGGCGGCCCGCGCTCATGATGTCGCTGCCCTTAGCATTAAGGGTTCTTCTGCTGTCCTTAACTTCCCGGATCTTGCTTCTTCTTTGCCCCGACCAGTTTCCAAATCTCCTCGCGATATTCAGCTCGCTGCTGCTAAGGCAGCCAATCTTGAGTTTGACTTACTCAACAACAATAATAATAATAATGATAATGATAATGACAGTAGCACAGCTGCAACTCTGAGTGCAGCCGTGCTAAAGGAAAATATTAAAGAGATTAGTAGTTGTGGTGGTGGGGCCACTGATGCATCATCAGCGGCACCTTGCTCACCATCAACATCGTCCGACGCAGAATTATCTTCGGACTCGAATTCGACTGCAGTGAATTCGAGTCCGACGACTGTGGCAAGTGATGAGGAACATTTATTAGAGGAAATAGTTGAGTTACCGAGTTTGGAAGATGAAACTTGGTTTGACTCGGGCGAGATTTTGGACAAGACTTGGTTAATGTATGAGTGTTTCGACTCGGATCCTTTTATTCAATGCTGGGTAAATAACGGAAATAACAGTTCAATGGAGGGGTATTTTGGGGAACAAGGTTTGAGTTTTAATACTTCCTGTTTTGACTCTTTGTTATGGCTTCATTAAATGTTTAATTTTTTTATATTGGAAATAATATTAGTAGAACAAAAACAAGGCATGTTCAACCCTCCTCCTTAAATGGCAGGCTATATTTAGGGTAATTAATAACAAAAATACTGGATTTTTTTTTATATAATTTAATTTCCTTTTTATATTTTTCCCCTGCCCACCATTTTTCCGGGGGAAAGAATTTAGTGATTGTGATTACCAATGAGATTTTTTAATAGGGAGTTACAAAGTCTCAACTGCTCAATAGTTTAGTGTGTACTCAATTAAGTACATTTCTTACTACTTATTTCAACATTTGTTGACTCGTTTATTATATTGACTACTTCTTGGTGATTCAAATTACTATTTTGCATTTTATTATGCTGTTTAAGTGTTATTAATGTTTAATACTCTTCAAATAAAAATTTATAAATTTTTGTGTTAAACTTTAATTATAATTTCTTATCAATATATATGCAAAAACATATAAATATGAGATCTTGATAGATTCATCTCGAAATATATATTTTTTAAATATCATCATTTTAAAATTTTATAAACTCACAATTAAAATTATTTGATTTTTAAAGTTGCATTGCAATATGTGAAAAAAGAGAATTAGAAAATAAATGAAAATAAAGATAATAATATTTATCTAGAAATATACGCTTAATTATAAATATTTTGGAATAGGAGTAATATTTAGCGAGGAGATATAAATTATCAATTCATCTTGTATGAATCAGACATAAGGCCGTCTCGTAAATTTTGGGGCCTCTGTGTCAAATTTATGTTATAGATCCTTACAATTTAAAGAAAAAAAATCAAAATACTAGTATATGATAAAACTATCTTTATTGCTTGGTTACTCTTGTGTAAAGTAGTATATAAGTGTTTGCGGTAATTGAAATAATACATCAAATAAGTATAAAACTAGATTTTTAGGGCCCCTCTGATAATGGACCCTATGCAATAGACCACTTTGCACATGCTAATCGACGGCCATGATCAGACGTATATATAATTACTCTATTTCTATAATTGGTCACATTAAAATTGTTGTAGGTATGTAATTACTAATCCTTAAACATACTAAATATACATGGATCAGCCTGATTATATAGATAATCTCACCATTTAAAAAATTTGTGATACATGATATATAGGTTGACATGATCATTTATTATTGATCTCTATTCTTCTACCATCCTTCTTTGATACAAAACTTTGACCTGAAATAAAAGGGGAAGTAGAAGTTGTTCTAATGCTAATGAAATCTCAGTTTCCCATTTGTGTACATTAGGGGAAAGAAAGGGGAACACACTTAAAGGAGATAATCTGTTATAGTTTTTAATACTAGTCTCAGGAGAGTACAAGTACCAACTTACTTTGGTATTCAATGTTTTTACTTATACCTTCCATTAATGTATCAGATTTTTACAGTTTTTGCGAATCTTCTTCTGTAGAGTTACATTTTGAGTATTCTATCCAAGTAAATGTAAACTGTAACAACAAGATTGAATTGGTGTTAAATGTTGTCTACTTGGTTGTTGAAGAAATTACATTTTTTACCGTCATTTTCTCTTCAAAAGTGTCAGAATCATGCAAATAATAATAATAAAAAAAAAATAGAGGCAGTGTATGTGGTAGCTTTTTGCAGCAGTGCAGCACTATTTGATAGACTTGGTAACTGATTTAATGATTTACTTGCTCTGTTTTAAAATATTTACAACATTGGTAAAAAATACTATTTATTCATTATTTTTAATTTGTAATTGATTTTTAATCTATAGGTTGAAATATAGTTAAGTGTTGTTTCATTCGTCTCATTGTAAAGATTATTAATATCAAATGTTTATATTTTTTATTATACATAATTATAGATATTAATCATTGAATTAGTGTATTGGACTGTATGAAAAAACAAACGTTGCAACTAAATCGGAGCAAATCAAGTATAAGAAACACATATTAGAGTCTTGTAGGTTACATTTTAATTTTGCATAATTTCATGCTAAAACAATTTAGAGTCAATTGACTTTCTTACTGATTAAAAAGAAATTATATATACTTCACTAAACAAAAAATTAACTAGAGATTTTTACAATGATCAATCATTGGAACAAATACCATCTATAATAAATTGAATAAGATAGAAGAATATCATATAAAATAAAAAATGAATTACTTAAGTAATAGTGAAACACAAATTTTTAAATGAGACCATCTCATCGTGAGACTATCTCTATTATGTTAGTCCATATATATTTACTATATATATTTAAGTGACAACTTATAATTTTAAAGTGATCAATTAAAATGATAAGTTAATTATATGAGTCAATTTCATGTTGAAACGGTGCCATACAAAATGAAAATATGATGAATAATTTAATGATCATAAAGAAATAGGGAGTAAGAAATACAATTTATATATGTAGTCCTAATACAGTTGATGAGGCAATAATTACTACACCTTTTAGAAGCGGTTAGTATATGTGAGTATAAAATGCAATTTAATTATTTTTCACATCTTTTGTGTGTAAAGTGAACCGTCAATGACGAAAGCAGTAATAAAACATCAACTATTCATCAATACTCCATCGAAAAGACTGAAATTCCTCCTACTCAGCTTGGTGGTTTTCAGTGTATATATACTTCTATATTCAAAAACAACAACCCTTAGTTCCCTCATTTTTATATTTTCTTAATTATAACTAAAAAAACTAATTACAACGAATATGATTTAGAGATTAATTATAATATACAATTTTTATTGGAGAACAAAATATAAAAAGTCTATTGGTATTTGATATACAGCCACATAACATCTCTTCTGTCGTGTTGGAGGATAAAACAAAATAAAAGCAAATATTAAAAATAATTCGTCAAAAAGAAAAAATAAAATAATTTTAAGAATGAAATTCAAAAAAAAAAATGATATGAGACCATTATCAAAAATAAAAGGATATTATCAATGGTATCTTGAGTTTTGACACTGTATTAATAGTACCCCTATGTTTTTCATTATCAATGATACCTTCGTATTGTTAAGCGTCTTACAATCGTAACCTTTTAAAACTTTTTTCGTTAAAAATCTCTAAAACCGTTAACTTTTTTCTTTTTCTTTTATTTTTCAATTCAAAATATAGAAGAAAGTTAACGGTTTTAAAAGATTTTGGACAGAAAAAGTTAAAAAAGAATACGGTTGTAAAACGCTGATTAATACAAGGTACCATTAATAATAATAAAAAATTAAAGACATCATTAATAAAGTGTCAAAATTCAACAGTACCATTAATAATTTCTCAAAATAAGAAAATGCAAATTAAATAAGCAAACTAAGATAAAAAATATTATTAATTCAAGATAAACACAGTGCTAATATAATATGGTCGAAATGATTTTGAACATAAGTTATTTGACTGTCCCATGACATGTGTTCAAAGTGGATAAAAGTGTTTTTATCATTTTCACAGAGACGAAATTTCTTTGGGATAAAAGTATGGATACAACACATGCTCTTTTTATATATGGTGTTAGATATTTCATTTAAATTGTGAGAGGCGAATGAGATTCAAACACATAACCCCTTGTGACTTTGGCTTATGTTAGAATTTAAAAAATAGATATTGCCAACCAAAACAAGAAGAATTACTTTCGTAGTTATATAAAGTGACGTATACTTTTCTCTTTTTTTTATAAGAAACAATTTATATATAAGTAACAAATAAACACGTTAACACTTTCCCTTAGATGTAAATGTCCTTAGAATTTTCAGCCCACTTAAAAAGAGTTACAAATCTATTGAAAATGAATGTGCAACAAACACATCAAATAAATAAGTGGCACATGATGTTGCAACACGTAGAAGTGGTAATTACAGGGTATTGCATTATTGGTTTCTTTAAAACCAAAGGCCCCTCATCCATCATTTCCTACATCCATATTTCTTCCATTTTTGTGTCTTCTTGCAACTCATTTAGGTGGTTGGTAGTGTACCGTATAATGCTTTTATTCACCCCTTTTTATTTTTTATCAAATTATTCTTTTCTAAACCGAAACGTTTCTTACCAATTTATTGTACGGTCCCATTCTTAACTGAGTGTATTAACCAAACCAACCCAAATTAAGTTAAATTATTAGCTATATTAAATTGATTTTAAATTGTATTTAATGGTATATCTTCTTTTTTTATTTTCATTTTTTAGGTTATATTTTTTTTATCCTAGATGTGTGGGTATTGGTTTAAAATATAATTTAGTTATTTTTATGAATAATTTAATTGATATATGTAAGAAAAGCTATTACTACTATTAAAATATTAATTTATATATAATATGGAGGAATAAAAAATTAATTAATTACTAATTACATATTATACATTCTTATAAATGTTTACTAATGTCTTATAATATACGAAACTTTATCTATTTTCATATAATTACATACATAATGACTAGATAACAAGAACTCAAATTATGCCAAGCATATAGTCCGTAGTCCATTTAATAATGCTACAATGAATTAAGTTTTTTATTTTTTTTTAATTGGTTAAGATAACAAGTTTTTTTATTTGAAGCGGTTGACATAACAAGTTAAACAAATTAAAAAATAAGCGAATAAGATAATGAGAGAAATTGTGGTTTTCTACTAGAATAATAGCGGAATATTGGGTCATAAAAACTATAAATATAGCAAAATTAATAGAAAAAATGGTACTTTTCGTTGCTTTAATTTGTTCACTTAAAATTTTATTTTTCCACTTTTTGAGAAGAAAAATTAAATTAGATTTTTAAAGTATATATAATAAAGATAAAATATATTCATATGGAATCTTATTAGATTTTTATCTTGATGCAAACTTTTTAAATGCTCAAGATTTTATTTTAAAATATGTGCAACAAGGTAAGTTGAAAAACAAAAAGAAACAAAAGAGTATTATATATCAAAATCAATGAAAAAAAATGGAAATTAGGTGGTACAACT